>NC_091303.1:51753618-51841118 GCF_038502225.1 Cherax quadricarinatus | reverse complement strand
GTTGGAGTGTTACACTGAACTGGGCCAGGACCGTAGTGTGACACTGAGGGACGTACGATGGAGTGGAACACTGAGTTATGCACAGGACCGTAGTGGAACACTGAGATGAAAAGGGTGTCGTGGGACACTGAAGATGGCCTGGTTGTAGTGTACACTGAACAGTGTCGTGTGACTGACTTCGTGTTGTGAGAGGCAGTTGATTGTAATTTATTATTATAAAAATGTTATTTATAATTTATTGTTTTAGCATAGAGATATATATATATAGTGACAGTAGTGTCAAGAGTTGTACCCTGTGTAGGGTTATTAATTATATTTTAGTAAAATGCTGATTATAATTTATTATAGTAACATGTACATATTATTATTATATCATAGTTCAAATACCTCTAGACCAAAGATAGTTGATTTTTATATATTAAAGATTAATTTATATTAATGTGTGTATTTATGTATCCCGAACTCTTTATTACAAAAGGAGTAAATCTTAATACCATCGTCATTTAAAAATTACTTTTTTTGTAATAAAGGCTCTCCCTCCCCCAACCCCAATATACTTGCATGACCACAATGATAGAAAAGAAACTAAAGGTTTGGTACACAAATGCGGATGGAATAATGAATAAACATGAGGAGTGGAATGAAAGAATCAGTGAAAAATCCCCAGACATCATAGCAGTCACAGAAACAAAACTCGCTGAGATAATAACAGACACAATCTTCCCAACAGGATATCAGATCCTGAGGAAAGATAGAAGGAGTAGAGGGGGAGGAGGGGTTGCACTGCTCATAAAACACCAATGGGGATTTGAGGAAATGGAAGGCATGGACATGATTGGAGAAAGAGACTACATTGTAGGTACAATTCAGTCCGGAGAACATAAAGTAGTCATTGGAGTGATGTATAACCCACCACAGAACTGCAGGAGGCCAAGAGAGGAGTACGAAGAAAACAACAGGGTGATGGTGGACACACTGGCTGAGGTGGCAAGAAGAGCTCACTCGAGCAGAGCAAAGTTACTGGTAATGGGCGATTTCAACCACAGGGAGATCGACTGGGAAAACCTGGAGCCACATGGGGGTCCCGAAACATGGAGAGCAAAGATGATGGATGTGGTACTTGAAAACCTCATGCATCAACATGTCAGGGACACAACCAGAGAGAGAGGGGAGGATGAGCCAGCAAGACTGGATCTTGTGTTCACCCTGAGCAGTTCAGACATCGAGGACATCACTTACGAGAGGCCCCTTGGAGCTAGCGATCATGTGGTTCTGAGTTTTGACTATATAGTAGAGTAACAAGTGGAGAAGGTAACAGGAACTGAAGGGGACAGGCCAAACTATAAAAGGGGGGACTACACAGGTATGAGAAACTTCCTGCAGGAGGTTCAGTGGGACAGAGAAATGGTAGGAAAATCAGTAAACGAGATGATGGAATATGTGGCAACAAAGTGCAAGGAGGCAGAGGAAAGTTTTGTTCCCAAGGGAAACAGAAATAATAGGAAGACCAAGACGAGTCCTTGGTTTACCCGAAGGTGTAGGGAGGCAAAAGCTAAGTGCAACAGAGAATGGAAAAGGTACAGGAGGCATAGGACCCAGGAAAACAAGGAGATTAGTAGAAGAGCCAGAAACGAGTATGCGCAGATAAGGAGGGAGGCCCAGAGACAGTATGAAAACGACATAGCATCGAAAGTCAAATCTGACCCGAAACTGCTGTATAGCCACATTAGGAAGAAGACAACAGTCAAGGACCAGGTGATAAGGCTGAGGAAAGAAGGTGGGGAACTCACAAGAAACGATCAAGAGGTATGTGAGGAGCTCAACACGAGATTTAAGGAAGTATTTACAGTAGAGACAGGAAGGACTCTGGGGGGACAGACCAGATGGGGACACCAACAAGGAATACACCAACAAGTGTTGGACGACATACATACAGATGAGGAGGAGGTGAAGAAACTGCTAAGGGACATCGATACCTCAAAGGCAATGGGACCGGACAACATCTCTCCATGGGTCCTTAGAGAGGGAGCAGATATGTTGTGCGTACCACTTACCACAATCTTCAACACATCCCTGGAAACTGGGCAACTACCTGAGGTATGGAAGACAGCAAATGTAGTTCCCATTTTCAAAAAAGGAGACAGAAAAGAGGCACTAAACTATAGACCTGTGTCATTGACGTGTATAGTATGCAAAATTATGGAGAAGATTATCAGGAGGAGAGTGGTGGAGCACCTGGAACGGAACAGGAGTATAAATGCCAACCAGCACGGATTCACGGAAGGCAAATCCTGTGTCACAAACCTTCTGGAGTTTTATGATAAAATAACAGAAGTAAGACAAGAGAGAGAGGGGTGGGTTGATTGCATCTTCTTGGACTGCAAGAAGGCCTTTGACACAGTTCCTCACAAGAGATTAGTGCAGAAGCTAGAGCATCAGGCGCATATAACAGGAAGGGCACTGCAATGGATCAGAGAATACCTGACAGGGAGGCAACATCGAGTCATGGTACGTAATGATGTATCACAGTGGGCACCTGTGACGAGCGGGGTCCCACAGGGGTCGGTCCTAGGACCAGTGCTATTTTTGGTATATGTGAACGACATGACGGAAGGGTTAGACTCAGAAGTGTCCCTGTTTGCAGATGATGTGAAGTTAATGAGGAGAATTAAATCTGATGAGGACCAGGCAGGACTTCAAAGAGACCTGGACAGACTGGACACCTGGTCCAGCAAATGGCTTCTCGAATTTAATCCTGCCAAATGCAAAGTCATGAAGATAGGGGAAGGGCACAGAAGACCACAGACAGAGTATAGGCTAGGTGGCCAAAGACTGCAAACCTCACTCAAGGAGAAAGATCTTGGGGTGAGTATAACACCGAGCATGTCTCCGGAAGCACACATCAATCAGATAACTGCTGCAGCATATGGGCGCCTGGCAAACCTGAGAACAGCATTCCGACACCTTAGTAAGGAATCATTCAAGACACTGTACACCGTGTATGTCAGGCCCATACTGGAGTATGCAGCACCTGTTTGGAACCCGCACTTGATAAAGCACGTCAAGAAACTAGAGAAAGTACAAAGGTTTGCAACAAGGTTAGTTCCAGAGCTAAGGGGAATGTCCTATGAAGAAAGATTAAGGGAAATCGGCCTGACGACACTGGAGGACAGGAGGGTCAGGGGAGACATGATAACGACATATAAAATACTGCGTGGAATAGACAAGGTGGACAAGGACAGGATGTTCCAGGGAGGGGACACAGAAACAAGAGGCCACAATTGGAAGTTGAAGACACAAATGAGTCAGAGAGATAGTAGGAAGTATTTCTTCAGTCATAGAGTTGTAAGGCAGTGGAATAGCCTAGAAAATGACGTAGTGGAGGCAGGAACCATACACAGTTTTAAGACGAGGTTTGATAAAGCTCATGGAGCGGGGAGAGAGAGGGTCTAGTAGCAACCGGTGAAGAGGCGGGGCCAGGAGCTAGGACTCGACCCCTGCAACCACAAATAGGTGAGTACAAATAGGTGAGTACACACACACACACACACACACACACACAACCACAGCCAGAACCACACACAACCACATACACAACCACAATCACATACACAGCCACAACCACACACACACACACACACACACACACACACACACACACCACATAACATTCACAATTACTAACGAGTTATTAAAACACAAAACAAGTCACTGAGGGTAAGATGTACCAACTCAGAATCCTTCACACTGTCATCAAGAGTTTGCACTGCAAGAAAAATGACAAATTCCACTGAAAGACTCCGAGTTAAAGTTAGTGTGAGGGACCACAGGCGTGTCCAACACTACACCCGGTCTAGGAAGGGCACTCGGACAGTTACCAGGAGAGATTTAAATATAAATAGAAGGTCAGAATTGCTCTTACAACGCCCGAGTGACTGCCACAGGCAAGGGTAGCATCTGGAAACTCTCTTTGTGGTGTTAGAATTCACTAATTTCTCCAAATCACTCTGCTGACTCAGTTATTTCATTCCATCGACAGACTTGCTCAGTAAAGGTGCTGATGCCCAGCTGAAGGGCCTTGAGATGCTGTATCTCAACACATGTGGCTTCTTAGTATTTTAATCACTTCTTTCCAACTGGCTGCAATAATAAATATATATATATATATATATATATATATATATATATATATATATATATATATATATATATATATATATATATATTTATATTTATATATAAAATCCATCTCAAGTGCTACGAGGACCCTCGTCCTCGGACAAGAGAATAAACTTGGTTGAGGAAAAAATTCAGAGCTTTCTCCTCAAAGCTGTTTTTTTTCTCCCCTGCCAACTTAAACTTTCATTTAAATAAATCATGGAACAAATGTTTACATTTTAAAGAGTTCAGTTAATTGAGAATTTACATACATGTAGAAATGCAAAATATGTTGAAAACTCATGATTCAAATTGTCGCGCTCGTCGAGATCCTCAGAAGCTGGACTGGAACTTGTGATGCAGCAGACATTCCTTCTCTGCATCACCACAATGAAGCTCTGGAAGAGAAAAGTGGCAGCCTCAGGTCTCTGGTAGTTTCCATGAGCCAGGAACCCTGCTCTTAGGGAAAATTCGTGGCATGTTTCCCCTATAGACAGGAAGTGGTGCTGGTTGGCCAATTCCTCATACTTCTTGAGATTGTGATCTTCCCTACGATCAGCAGCACCGCCTTGCTGACCAGCATCAGAAGAGTTATTGGTGACAGCCACACCAGACCTTCCGTGACACACTAAAAATTGTTTTATATGCTCTTGGAGATTTATGATATCCTTCCCAAAGCCTCAGAAGCCATCATAGTATATCTAGTCTCATCCACCTCAATGCTATATAGTCTATGAACCTGAAATCAGTCGTACAGAACGACTGTTAATGAATAGTCATAAGATTGGACGAGGACTCGAACCGTGGCCCTAGCTTGTAACAGATTCGGCGCCGAGCTTGCTATCTATCAGGATCACTGTCTGAGCCAGGGAAGTGGACCAGGACCTAGCAGGTGTAGTGAACCAGGACCTACCAGGTGCAGTGAACCACGACCTAGCAGGTGTAGTGAACCAGGACCTACTAGGTGCAGTGAACCAGGATCTAGCAGTAGTAGTGAACCAGGACCTACCAGCTACAGTGGACCAAGACGTAGCAGGAGTAGTGAACCAAGATCTTGTAGGAGTAATGAACCAGGGCCTAGCAGGTGTAGTGAACCAGGATCTAGCAGGAGTAGTGAACCAGGACCTAACAGGTGTAGTGAACCAGGACCTAGCAGGAGTAGTGAACCACGACCTAACAGGAGGAGTGAACCAGGACCTAGCAGGTGTAGTTAAACAGGACCTAGCAGGTGTAGTTAAACAGGACCTAGCAGGTGTAGTTAAACAGGACCTAGCAGGTGTAGTTAAACAGGACCTAGCAGGTGTAGTGAACCAGGACCTAGCAGGTGTAGTGAACCAGGACCTAGCAGGTGCAGTGAACCAGGATATAGCAGGTGTAGTGAACAAGGACCTTGCAGGTGTAGTTAAACAGGACCTAGCGGTGTAGTGAATCAGGACCTAACAGGAGTAGTGAACCAGGACCTAGCAGGTGTAGTGAACCAGGACCTAGCAGGTGTAGTTAAACAGGACCTAGCAGGTGTAGTGAACTAGGACCTAGAAGGTGTAGTTAAACAGGACCTAGCAGGTGTAGTGAACTAGGACCTAGCAGGTGTAGTGAACAAGGACCTAGCAGGGTTGGTGAAGGAGGTCTTAGTAGGGGAGGCGAAGGTGGACATAGCTGGGGTGGTAATGGAGGACATAGCTGGGGTGGTAATGGAGGACATAGCTAGGGTGGTGATGGAGGACAGCTGGGGTGGTGATGGAGGAAATAGCTTGGCTAGTGATGGAGGGCATAGCTGGTGTGGTGATGGAGGACATAGCTGGGGTGGTGATGGAGGACATAGCTTGGCTGGTGATGGAGGGCATAGCTGGGGTGGTGATGGAGGGCATAGCTGGGGTGGTGATGGAGGACATAGTTTGGCTGGTGATGGAGGACATAACTGGGGTGGTGATGGAGGACATAGCTGGGGTGGTGATGGAGGACATAGCTGGTCTTGTGGTGGAGGACACAGTTAGGGTGGTGATCGAGGACATAGCTGGGGTGGTGATGGAGGACATAGCTGGTGTTGTGATGGAGGACATAGCTGGGGTGATGGAGGACATAGCTGGGGTGGTGATGGAGGACATAGCTGGTGTTGTGGTGGAGGACACAGCTGGGGTGGTAATGGAGGACATAGCTGGGGTGGTGATGGAGAACATAGCTGGGGTGGTGATGGAGAACATAGCTGGGGTGGTGATGGAGGACATAGCTGGGGTGGTGATGGAGGACATAGCTGGGGTGGTAATGGAGGACATAGCTGGGGTGGTGATGGAGGACATAGCTGGGGTGGTGATGGAGAACATAGCTGGGGTGGTGATGGAGGACATAGCTGGGGTGGTGATGGAGGACATAGCTGGGGTGGTGATGGAGGACATAGCTGGGGTGGTGATGGAGGACATAGCTGGTGTTGTGGAGGACATAGCTGGGGTGGTGATGGAGGACATAGCTGGTGTTGTGGAGGACATAGCTTTGGTGGTGATGGAGGACATAGCTGGTGTTGTGGAGGACATAGCTGGGGTGGTGATGGAGGACATAGCTGGTGTTGTGGAGGACATAGCTGGGGTGGTGATGGAGGACATAGCTCGGGTGGTGAGGAAGGACATAGCTGGTGTTGTGGTGGAGGACATAGCTGGTGTTGTGGAGGACATAGCTGGTGTTGTGGAGGACATAGCTGGGGTGGTGATGGAGGACCTGCTGCTACACTGTGGGAAAGAGCTAGTCTCTCTCACTGCTGATCATTCACCTCACTCAAGCAATAAATATTGTGTCGACAGAAAGTGAAGAACTCGCAAGAGTTCTGAAGTAAGTGAATAGTATGAAAGTGCGTTGAAGGGTGAACTATTGTACAGTGAGCAGCTCTAAGGTGCGTTGAAAGGTGAACTATTGTATAGTGAGCAGCTCTAAGGTGCGTTGAAGGGTGAACTATTGTATGGCGAGCAGCTCTAAAGTGAGTTGATGGGTGAACTATTGTATAGTGAGCAGCTCTAAGGTGCGTTGAAGGGTGAACTATTGTATGGCGAGCAGCTCTAAGGTGCGTTGAAGGGTGAACTATTGTATAGTGAGCAGCTCTAAGGCGCGTTGAAGGGTGAACTATTGTATAGTGAGCAGCTCTAAGGTGCGTTGAAGGGTGAACTATTGTATGGCGAGTAGCTCTAAGGTGCGTTGAAGGGTGAACTATTGTATGGTGAGCAGCTCTAAGGTGCGCTAAAGGGTGAACTATTGTATAGTGAGCTGCTCTAAGGTGCGTTGAAGGGTGAACTATTGCATAGCGAGCAGCTCTAAGGTGCGTTGAAGGGTGAACTATTGTATGGTGAGCAGCTCTAAGGTGCGTTGAAGGGTGAACTTTTGTACGGTGAGCAGTTCTAAGGTGCGCTGAAGGGTGAACTTTTGTATGGTGAGCAGCTCTAAGGTGCGTTGAAGGGTGAACTATTGTATGGCGAGCAGCTCTAAGGTGCGTTGAAGGGTGAACTATTGTACAGTGAGCAGCTGTAAGGTGCGTTGAAGGCTGAACTGTAGTACAGTGAACAGTTCAAACTTATTCTAATAAAAAGGTATATTCACCATCTAGAAGACAACAATGGTCACCTTAAAACTGTCTTCAAGAAAGAAGAACGATACACTGAACATCTCCAAAGTGTCTTGAAGAAAGAAACGCAGTGAGCTGCCGGAGAAGAATACTTAGCTGTTGCAAAATACTGTAAGATACTGTGAGACCTGCGGCAATTTCCTGACGAAGGAGGAGCAGGAAATGTACAAGGTACTGTGAGACCTGCGGCAATTTCCTGACGAAGGAGGAACAGGAAATGTACAAGGTACTGTGAGACCTGCGGTAATTTCCTGACGAAGGAGGAACAGGAAATGTACAAGGTACTGTGAGACCTGCGGTAATTTCCTGACGAAGGAGGAGCAGGAAATGTACAAGGTACTGTGAGACCTGCGGCAATTTCCTGACGAAGGAGGAGCAGGAAATGTACAAGGTACTGTGAGACCTGCGGCAATTTCCTGACGAAGGAGGAGCAGGAAATGTACAAGGTACTGTGAGACCTGCGGCAATTTCCTGACGAAGGAGGAGCAGGAAATGTACAAGGTACTGTGAGACCTACGGCAATTTCCTGACGAAGGAGGAACAGGAAATGTACAAGGTACTGTGGGACCTGCGGCAATTTCCTGACGAAGGAGGAGCAGGAAATGTACAAGGTACTGTGAGACCTACGGCAATTTCCTGACGAAGGAGGAGCAGGAAATGTACAAGGTACTGTGGGACCTGCGGCAATTTCCTGACGAAGGAGGAGCAGGAAATGTACAAGGGCAGTAGTGAGAAACATTCACAACAAGAAACAGAGAACTGAATAAAGATTTGTTGGACTTAATGCTATTGTAACGTATGCGCAAAAATAGGCATCATCCTTTTAACGTAGTGGGATGGAGTAAGCTGGAGTAAGCTGGGATAGGCTAGTGCAAGCTGGGATAGGCTGGAGTAAGCTGGGATAGGCTAGTGCAAGCTGGGATAGGCTGGAGTAAGCTGGGATAGGCTAGTGCAAGCTGGGATAGGGTGGAGTAAGCTGGGATAGGCTAGTGCAAACTGGGATAAGCTGGAGTAAGCTGGGATAGGCTAGTGCAAGCTGGGATAAGCTGGAGTAAGCTGGGATAGGCTAGTGCAAGCTGGGATAGGCTGGAGTAAGCTGGGATAGGCTAGTGCAAGCTGGGATAGGCTGGAGTAATCTGAGAGTGGGATAAATTGTATAAAATACCGACACGATGGAGAAATAAACGGAAATACAGTATATTGCAATCCTTTATTGACTACGTTTCGCCCACACAGTGGAATTTATAAAGTCACAAACAGATCTGAGCAGAGATTACATGGTTACATACATACTCACGTACTCTTTACTCAGGTAGATCTGTTTGTGACTAAAGCTCACTGTGTGGGCGAAACGTAGTCAATAAAGGATCACATTATACTGCACTTGTGTCTAATTTTTTAGGCTGGGATAGGTAGGAGAAAGCAGGAATACAAATCTTGAAGTAAGCTGGACCTTACAGGAATGGGATGGGGGTAGATAAATGTGATCATTGAGAAATAAAACAAAATGAGATAATTTTTTATTTATGCGAAAGTAGGCAAAGTAATTGTAAATTTTCAAATAGAAAACAGATTAAAAAAACGGGAAAGTCAGTTAACAGAGTAAAAAGTATATTACAACAGTGTGCCATTTTGGCCTCATTACTGTCTCACTTTAGATATAGATACAAAGATTATCCACAACTTTGTGTCTTCATTTTCGGTCAATACCAAAAAAAAAAAAAACGCATAAAAATTCCCTCTATAGAAGACGCAGGAAAATTGCGTAAGGAAATAAGGAAAGTCTTACGATGGGCAGGGAAAAATTACATTGTGTCTAATGATGATAGAATCCAACTGTTCAGAGATGACTGCAAAATGAGACCATCGAATTCAAATGGTATCAGTTATCACTGGTGTTAGTTATCAAATGACTCGTGATCTCTGGCCTGGGTACAGTGTTATCTTGATGGCCTCGTTCAGGGCAAGAGAGATATCATTTATTTCATGCATTGTGCCAATAAAGGTTTTTATCTACTGGGAACACCTGAATGTACTAAATATACACAATCTGGAGCTGAGAGAGAGAGAGAGCGAGAGAGAGAGAGAGAGACAGCGTGAAACAAGCTTTTATGCCACAAGACGGGCAGAAAGCGGCAACTTCACTCTGGCTGTACCCTTCTCCAGAACATCACTCCATCTGAGATCATACATACCCAGGATGACTCGAGTATGGAACACATTCGTACAGCATAATGATGTCAACGAGATAAAGTCAGTTGATCAAATAAAAATGCTGGCCCACAGATGGCTCCAACTTCATCCTGTTCCCTACTTGTATGTCTCTTAACAATAAAATTGCTTTCAAATGAGCTGATGTAGGTAACAGCTCTTAGCTTGCCAATAAAGTTAGGAATCTTTAACCTGTAAATAGCTTGTCAATAAAGCTAGGGATCCTTAACCTTGTCAAACCCTGTGTAAAAAAAAGAGAGAGAGAGAGAGAGAGAGAGAGAGAGAGAGAGAGAGAGAGAGAGAGAGAGAGAGAGAGAGAGAGAGAGAGAGAGAGATTCATGATAATGTATATTCAGAACATACTAGAAGGTATAATCCCAAACTTACTCATTGCTGTAACAATTTACTGGAGAGAGAGATATGAGAGAAGTGTTAAATAGATACGTTGAGCATAATTCAAGGTTAATGTATGAAGATTGAGACACTTATGCAGCATATGGGAATCTTTATTCAGGAAACGTTTCGCCACACAGTGGCTTCATCACTAGGTTAATATATCAAACATCCACAGATATTGACTATTCAACATACTACCAGCAGACGTAGAAAATACTGCAGAACCTTGATTAGAGATGTTTAAGAGGAAACTAGAGCACTGTCTCCCCCAAGAGCTTTATCATCTTCTCTGTACCTCACCCACATGGCTGTGGTGTGGAAGTTGGATTGCATGCGGCCGCAGTATCAGCCTGGGTTATCAGGCTCTGATCCACCGCGAGGCTTGGGCATGGACCGGGCAGCGGGGGCGTTGATCCCAGGAACACCCTCTAGGTAGGTAGGTAGACAGAGGGTAGCTAACAGCAACATCCTTGTCGAGTAGGAAGCCTTACCTCAGGTCTTAATGCGGGAAGTGGCAGTCTCTCGGAACCGGTAACAGGTATATCACGGGTATACAGAAAAATGAATAAGCTTTAGTAGCTATAACCAGGAGCAAGCTGAAGTAGGCAAGAGTAAGGTGGAGTAGGCAGAAATTAACTGTAATAAGTAGAATTAAACTGTAGGAGTAAGCTAGAGACGTAAACAGAAATATGCTTAAGCAGGTAAGAGTAAGCTGAAATTGTCAGGAATAATCTAGAGTCGGAATGAGTAAGCTGGAATAAGCAAGAGTAAGTGGAGTAAGCAAGAGTAAGCCGGAGTTAACATTGAGTAAGCTGGGATAGGAAGGAGTAACCTGGAGGCGGAGGGGCGTGTATCATTTTGGAGTTTTCCGAAGACGAAATTAATCTTATCTTATTCCCAGTATGATATAATTGAGATTATAGTATTCTTGATTAGTGAAGAATAAGCGACGTGCAATGTTAATACCGACGCTTGTGTGACGGTCGTCTTTATACCCAATTAACCAATCAATCAGCTATCCATCCAGTCAACCTCCCTCACACGTTTTAATTCATCGTATAAATCAAAGCTGAAAGTGCCTTTCTGATCACCACTTGGAAGCAGAATGTCTAAATCCATACAATTCTTACGCAGCTCGTTGGGCGCCCTGATCCAGTGCCATGTTGGCTCGCCCCTTAAGTCGACCCTGACTAGACAGAGATGATAAGGGACAAAACAAAGTGGTCAACAAGGACTGGAAACAGAATACTGTTAAAAAAAAGCGAGAGTAACAAATAAAAAACAAAACTTTTGACTAACAGCAACGGTAAAATAATAACGGGAAAGAAATGGCTAACATTTAGTGTTCAGCTCAGTTTGCAACTTAACCTCATATGAAAGTATCCAAACTACAATATTTCTAAATTTAGAGGCCCTGAAATCATCATTAGATTAAGTTACATAGTAAAGAAATATTGATGAACACCTGGATAAAATTACTGGAGACCCATTGGATAGAAGGCGTGTTTCCTACAACTATTGCTAACCTCTGGCCATCCTTACAGGAATAACCTGCTTATACTAGTGGGTTCTACCCGCCTGAGACCATGTTGATAACTCCTGTAGATCTTTCCTTTCTTCCACTAACTCCGCCACAGTAGTCTTAGTTATGTTCCTGTATTAGATTGAAGATCCTTGCTGTGCAGTCGATAGTTCTCTCCAATAGAGATACCGAGGTGTTGCGTATATTTCAGGACCTGAAATATACGCTTAGTTTACGAAATTAACAGCATTGATTAGCTTGAAGATTGAGACACTTATACAACATATGGGAATCTTTATTCAAGAAACGTTTCGCCACACAGTGGCTTCATCAGTCTAATACAAAGTAGAAAAGTGTAAGGAGAGGAAGAGTTTGAGGTAATCAGTCCCTCATCTTCGAATCGATGTGTTCAGTCCATCAATATTGTGGAAAGTACAGCAAAGGGCCGTAAAGGTGGCTTATATACTGTAGTCAGGTGAGTGGAAACAAGAGGAGGTGGGATCACAGTGGTTGGACAAGTATTGAAGAATTCCTTGTATCAAGATCCCATGATGTTGCAGTGTCTTACAGATGTGACAAATGGTTTAAATCTTCAACTTGTCAGTTTAAACCATTTATCACAGTGATAAACTTAAACACCCAGCGATGTGGAACGTTAACGAATCAAGCCGGTAGAAATCTCTCCGGGATAATTATGAAATAATTTTGACAAACTGCATATCCATTACAGTAACATTTAACAAATCGATATAGGAAGGAGAAAATATTAAATAGCTGGAAATTTGTTATTCTAATACTGAGAGAAAGACTTAGGCCTAGTGCAGTGGACTACCATCCCATGAGTCAGGGACATGACCCAATATTTTATTTAAGATGCCTGATAAGTGGAAATCAACACGCTTTTCGAAAACCAAAAAATCCCGTCCAAAAAAAATGTTTTAAAATTCTTCAAATCACATACATGCCTACATCGATGTCCTAATTTCAGAAATAATACACAGATATATGTACAACGTACAGATCTTCGACCAGTAGCCAATAAAACGGTGTTGCCACCATCCCTTACTGTACAAGAGGTCTTAACATGAATGTAGGGAGGAAAGGGTTGTGAGGGAGAGAGGGAGAAGAAGCTACAGGGTTGTGAGGGAGAAGGGTTACAGGGTTGTGAGGGAGAGAAGGAGAAGTGGTTACAGGGTTGTGAGGGAGAGAAGGAGAAGTGGTTGCAGGGTTGTGAGGGAGAGATGGGGAAGTGATTACAGGGCAAGTTAGGAAACAAAGTTGGTAGCTAACGTCATGTCTCTGCCCCCTACTGACGTACTGTGTTTTTGTTACAGGTATTCACTGCGTTTTTGCTTTGTTTCAGCGTAGACTTGTGATTCCTGTAACGATGGCTACACGAGGGTGTTAACTGTCCTAACATCATTAACAATCCACAGAAAGTTATTACACTGCAAAGCGAGCTTACTAAGCTTACTCTAAGCTGAAGCTGGAGACCAGGACAAATTATAGGATCCTTATAAAGTCTCTTCTGTTTGTGATGAACAACTTAGGCAGTGAACGAAAGGTACGAAACTGTCATATTAGTGCTCCAGTGATCTCGATGGTACAAAAAAATCCCGGTGATGACTGCTACTTTTACTCCAGTAATGTACAAAGGTACAGTTGCGAAAAAAGTGATTTTGTATCCAAGATTTCGATCCTCTAAACTATAAAAAGTAGCTTAATGAAGCGATGTTTTAAAAGCTATACCACGAGACGGAGACTGTTTTATGATTCTGTGCAAGAAGTTTACAGAACCGTCTAATGGCAAGCTAACAAGGTGAGTACAAATAGGAAGCGTGTCTGTCCAGCGGTTGGTAGACGGAGGATGAAGTCTCAGCCAAGTCTTGCATTGAATGACTCAGAGGTTCTTAAGCTTAACATGAATTATTATGTCGGTTATCGAAACGGATGTAAGAAAACTGCTTCAAAATGAGAATTTTGAAAACTCTCTTTGTTGAAAACATGCAAGGACTGCCTCCAAAGATGTCATAAAAGGTTCTTAGGTAACTACATGAACGCAAACTACAAAGAAATCGTTAACAGAATGCAAAAAAAAGTTTAGGATGTAATTTGGGCTTCAAAGTATACTTCTTGGAGGATCATTTGGACTGCTATCAGGAAAATCTGGGAGCTTAGAGTGACGAACAAGGTGTAAGGTTTCACCAGAATGTAAATGTGATGAGAGACAACACCAAGATAAATGAGTCGTAATAAAGTTGGTAGAATTACCGACAATATGTAAAGTAAAAGGACACAAGTGCAACTAATGTGACATTTATTGTGGCAACGTTTCGCTCTCCAGGAGCTTTATCAAGCCTTGATAAAGCTCCTGGAGAGCGAAACGTTGCCACAATAAATGTCACATTAGTTGCACTTGTGTCCTTTTACTTTACATAAATGAGTCGACATGATGGTCGACTACTGCAGGAGGTTGCGCAGACATCCCACAAAAATCACAAATGAAAGGTTAACAAAGTCAGTTTTGAATAAAAAAAAAAACAACAGACGTGTCATAAAAGAGTCTGGAATTTACTGGTGGAAAATTTTACAAATAGCTTTAATAGAGAGTAACTTTAATAAATATATATTTTTTCTACAATATCTTAGTTCTGATTGTTTACAATCAGAACTAAGCGCTAAACCCACCAGGGTCATACAGCGCTGCAGGGTAAGATGTGCTAAAGATGTACTAAGCCAGGAGAGACTAGCGAAGATGAAGAGATAGAATCAGTAAGGGCTGCAAGGATTGCTAAAAATGAGAGTAAAATCAAGGTCGGTATAGTAAACCAGATGAAAATAAATGTTATAAAATACAGACACAATGGAAAAATTAACCGTTGTCAATAAAGGACCACATTATACTGCTAATGTGTTTATTTTTCGATAGTAAAGCAGTTGCTGACAGAAAGTTAAAGATGGAGTCTGCGTCGAAGTTGGGGCTGTCAGCGAGGAGGGAAGATAAAGTAAGGGCGTTAGAGCGGTGACGGCGCTGATTTTAGTTCCTATCACACTATTTGACACTTACATTTTCAGTAAAGACCTACATCTTGTGAAGAAACGTCGTGACTAATAAAAACTGATATTACATTTGGAATCAGTTGCCCAAAATATGTGCAACATAACTGAAAGTAAAAAATATGCAAAGTAACTGAAACAAGTTTTAACGTCACTTTCGTTCAGTTATAACTATGGAGAATTTTTATATACCTCGATCTCCAAAAAGAGTCAAAATAGAGGAGTATGATGCACCAAAGAAATTTCTGATCAGAATCATGGACTGGCTTACTAATAGGAAAATGTCACTAGTTTTGAACAGGGGAGTGAGTGAGGGACTTTATAAAACCAATATGATAACTACATTAAAAACAAAAATATTTGTGAAAAGTGATAGCCAAGACTCAAGACGAGGAGGAGCTTCGAGCTGTTATTATCAATATCATAAAGTATATAACAAAATGTAAACAGAGCAGCACTGTTACAAGGCCTCAGAGCAACTCACTTTAAGTCCAGCAAAACAATGACAATATTGACGCTATGATGTAGGTGTCAACCCTCAGAAATATGCTAAGTTAATCTACAAATTACCTGAAGGATGAAAATGAGCTGGAGAGAGCGCAGACAGCAGCTACTGTCTTGTATATTCATTACGAAAGAAACCATTTGACGATATTCTCTTATAACTCAAGTTACTCCTTATTAAACGGAACATATGCAATCTCATTGACGCCTTTCCGATATTAAATACATCTGACCATCAGGATTAAGAATTATTCAAAGCCTTAAGTAACCTAATGGAAGAAAATAACAATGAAAGTCCAATGAAATATGCAATACAAATGTCGGTCGAGTATTTTGCAGAAAAATAAAAATTGAAATAGACTAGTACCTGAGGAGGCAGGTCAAAATTTCGTATAGTTCATAGATATTTTGAATTATGTTTTAATGCAGAGAGCTGAGTTCGTTTGGGTTCTTCAGTGTAGTGAATAATGAAGACTTGATCCTCCGTCCACTTAGCGTGACACTATCAGGCTAAACTCGAGGGCACACTTAACCTCACCCCAAAAATAAGTGGTTGATTGGACAAATATTTTTATAAATGTTAGTGTAAGGGATTTGCCAATATTTATGAAAATTACTACGAGTAAAAAATAATCAAAAAAAGGTAAATACTATATCATTAAAACAAAACTATGAATATAAATAAAATAATAATGACTATTATAATCAGGATAGTACATATTTATTATTAAGCCTGAAAGGCTAGTATAGATAGTATAGACGTCCTTTCAGGACGTCTCCTGGAAGGAGCGTAGACTTGAGCTGATTATGGCTGCTGGTAGAGTAACTTGTTGATAATGTCGGCTGATGTAGGTGCCCAGTCTGGAAATGAGCTAGATAGATGGGGCACGACGTAACTTTCTTTTAAGAGCGTCGTAAATTTTGATAACAACAACAGCAACAGCTGTGTGATGGAGAGTGGTAAAGGAGCTGAGACTCTTCTATAATCAATTGAATTCCTCCCCACTCTCCGCTCAGGCAAATGCGACAGGCTAGAGAAATGAAAACGAAAAAAAAAAAAAACGTTCGGGAGGAAATAACAGCCGATGGCCATCACAATAGCAGACTATATAGTTGTTGAGTAAAAGGACACAAGTCCAACTAATGTGACATTTTATTGTGGCAACGTTTCGCTCTCCAGGAGCTTTATCAAGCCATTACAAACAATACATACGAACGAACGAAAGTTCAGGTAAGATCCCAAATGGGATGAGCGGGGAAGACGGGACAGACGAAGAACAGTGCTGGAAAGGAGTGTTCTTAGTCGTAGAAATAGAGCCAGGGCTTAACCCAGCAGCGAGGCGATCGTGGGACAGATATTGAGAAGAGAAATTCAGACTCTTCTGTTGGGACTCCGGTGGCGTGAGCGGGAAGGAAGGGACATGCGACGTTTAGAGCTAGAGAGGAGTGTAGAACTGAGCCATGTCTTAACCCAAAGGGTTTTGTGGTAGGTACTTTTGTAAAGAGGGAAGTCACATCCAAACTGCTTAGTTTCTTGTTACGGATGGAGAGGTTACGGATGCGGTTGAGAAGGTCGCCTGAGTGTTTAACATGAGCAGGGCTGATGGTCCCCAGAAGGCAGGAAAGATGTTTGGGGACCATCAGCCCTGCTCATGTTAAACACTCAGGCGACCTTCTCAACCGCATCCGTAACCTCTCCATCCGTAACAAGAAACTAAGCAGTTTGGATGTGACTTCCCTCTTTACAAAAGTACCTACCACAAAAGCCATCGAGGTTCTACGACGTAAAGTCAATCAGGACCTTAATCTTCCTCTACCTCCCGGAGATTTTGTTGACTTGATTGAACTTTGTGTTAATTTCAACTGTTTTTCTTTCAATAACAAGCTCTACAAACAAACCTACGGCATGGGAATGGGGTCCCCCATAAGTGCCGTCCTAGCCAACTTATACATGGAACACCTAGAGTCCGAACACTTCGCCAACGTCATCCCTTCAAGCGTCACTTGGTTACGTTACGTGGACGATGTCCTCGTAATAACTCCAAAACGTTTTGATGTACGGGATCTTCAGGCAAGGCTCAACGCAGTTGAACCGACGATCCAGTTTACACTAGAAGAAGAGTCCAATGACAAGCTATCTTTCCTCGACGTCCTCATTCGCAAAGTAGACAACAACCTAAGATTTCAAGTTTATCGGAAACCCACCAATAAAAATGATTTCACATACTTCTATTCCAGTCAAGATACCAAGACCAAAAGAGGCATCATCATCGGGTTTTTCCTAAGAGCATACCGAATTTGTAGTCCTGAGTTTCTTGACGAGGAATGTACATACATTCACCAAACATTCACTGAGTTACATTTTCCTTCTTTTTTCATCAAAGACTGCAAGAAAAGAGCTCTTTAGATCATTAATTCTCCACGCATCAACACCACTCCCAACAAAGTTATAATTCTTCCCAACAGCCAGGTTGCACTGAACGTCTCAAAAGTACTTTCACAAGCTAACACCAGAGTCGCCATCGCTTCCAGCACTTCAATAAAGGATCTAACCAGGACAAAATCCAAGCACCACGAACCAGTCAATGCAGGAGTTTACACTATACCCTGTGGAGGCTGTGACAAGATTTACGTAGGTGAAACAGCAAGAAACCTCGACTCCCGCCTCAATGAACACATTTACGCATGATGATATTAAGACACATGTGCAACATCTGGGTATCTTTATTGTAGACGTTTCGCCATCCAGTGGCTTTATCAATACAAATTCTAGGACATAACTGGAAGACAGTAGAACTATGTGCAGAAGATGAGGTAATCAGTCCCTCAACCTAGGAGTAGGTGCGAAGAGCACCATAGTCGTGGAGAATCTCCACGACTATGGTGCTCTTCGCACCTACTCCTAGGTTGAGGGACTGATTACCTCATCTTCTGTACATAGTTCTACTGTCTTCCAGTTATGTCCTAGAATTTGTATTGATAAAGCCACTGGATGGCAAAACGTCTACAATAAAGATACCCAGATGTTGCACATGTGTCTTAATATCATCTTGTCGGTATTATATACCATTTTTACACAACATTTACGCATAAAGGAACGATAACTTGAACATCGCCTGTGTACAACACCGAAATTCCACCAATCATCTCATGAAATTCAGAGACGCCCAATTAGTGATCAAAGAAACTAATTTCCGCAGACGCAAGTGCCTCGAATCAGCACTGATCGCTGTTTCAAATACAATTAAACAAAACAACGGCAGCTTCACCATCTCCGAAGTCTTAGCAAGAATCCTCCTGAAAACAGTAAACCCTGCCATCACATAGTCTCTCCTGTCATACTACACAAAGCACATTACACAGAGTGAACACTGAAACAAGCTGCCTCTTTCCAGTCTATATTTGTCCAACCTATTTTTATGTTACCCAAGTAATAGCTTTTATATCCTTTTACTCATGTACGAATTAATTGCTCTACCATATTGTATTACTTTTGTCACTACCACTACTACTACTACTACTACCAAAGTGAACATCAAAGACTGCAAGAAAAGAGCTCTTCAGATCATAAATTCTCCACGAATCAACACCACTCCCAGCAAAGTTATAATTCTTCCCAACAGCCAGGTTGCACTGAACGTCTCAAAAGTACTTTCACAAGCTAACACCAGAGTCGCCATCGTTTCTAGCACTTCAATAAAGGATATAACCAGGACAAAATCCAAGCACCACGAACCAGTCAATGCAGGAGTTTACACTATACCCTGTGGAGGCTGTGACAAGATTTACGTAGGTGAAACAGCCAGAAACCTCGACACCCGCCTCAATGAACACATTTACGCATGTAGGAACGATAACTTGAACAACGCCTGTGTACAACACCGAAATTCCACCAATCATCACATGAAATTCAGAGACGCCCAATTAGTGATCAAAGAAACTAATTTCCGCAGACGCAAGTGCCTCGAATCAGCACTGATCGCTGTTTCGAATACAATTAAACAAAACAACGGCAGCTTCACCATCTCCGAAGTCTTAGCAAGAATCCTCCTGAAAACAGTAAACCCTGCCATCACATAGTCTCTCCTGTTATACTACACAAAGCACAGAGAGTGAACACTGAAACAAGCTGCCTCATTCCACTCTATATTTGTCCAACCTATTTTTATGTTACCCAAGTAATAGCTTTTATATCCTTTTACTCATGTACGAATTAATTGCTCTACAATATTGTATTACTTTTGTCACTACCACTACTACTACTACCACTAGTGAACATCGAAATGGTACCTCACTAGTATTACACCTCACTCTGAACCTTTATATACCCTCTGTGTCCATGTATTGTTTGTAATGGCTTGATAAAGCTTTGTAGATGAATGGTTCAGAGAACCGACATGTTGATAAATTAGACACATGTGCAACTCTTGGGTATCTTTATTGAGGAAACGTTTCGCCACACAGTGGCTTCATCAGTCCAAACGTAGGAGAAACTTGAAGAACAGGAGGAGAATGAGGTAATCAGTCCCTCAACCTTGAGTCGATGTGTTCAGTCCATCAATCTTGAATAGAATACGGCATATCAGCGGAGAAACAGCTTATAAACCGTATGGCAGGAGAGGTGCAGCAGTCATAGGTCGTGTCACATTTGTTCAATGTGGAAGTAGGTCGCGCCCAAGAATTAGGCAAGCGAAGAATTCCTAAGTATTAAGATCCCAAGAAGTTGCAGTGTCTGACAGATTTGTAGATGAATGGTTCAGAGAACCGACATGTTGATAAATTAGACACATGTGCAACTCTTGGGTATCTTTATTGAGGATACGTTTCGCCACACAGCTTGATAAAGCTCCTGGAGAGCGAAACGTTGCCACAATAAATGTCACATTAGTTGCACTTGTGTCCTTTTACTTTACATATTGTCGGTAATTCTACCAACTTTATTACAAGTCACAAACAGATCTACCTGGGGTGTATGTATGTGTAATGTTCGCCAAGACCATAGTCCTGGCACGGGTCCCAATCTTGCGATGACCCGTCTCTGGCTCCCGATGGAGAAAGGTTTCCACAATGATGCGACGCATGCCGCTCAAGCGCCCCTCTGGTCAGTTCAACTGGTGCATCTCATAAGCTACACCACATGTAACTATGGACACTAGCGAGGAGGAGGATATGTCATTATTACAGGTAACAGCTTGTCTGGTTCGTTGACCCCATGGTACACTAGTGTGGCCGCAGTCATCTCTGGGTCCTCTTCGGGAGGGAATATCACCCCTAGTTGCCTGCGGAGTGTCTCAGTAGCTTCGCACTCTAGAAGATAGTGTGTTAGGGGCCGCTGGACAACGTGCTGACAGTACTGGCACATCTCCTCCTCAGCCTTGTCTACCATCATCTTGGCTGTGGGAAAGCCCAAACGAAGCCGATGGATGGCGGTACACTGCGCTCTGGACCAGCTTCTATCATATGGAGGGGGTTCTCCCTGAGTCGCTGCTCGGTACCACTGTTGAGATGGGGTATCACCTAAGACCTCCCCCATAAGTTTCGTGGCTCTGGCAGCCACCAGTTTGGTCTGTCGTAGGCTGATTGGGACAGTAATTCCAACATGTGGATAGTCTGTTGCTGCCTTGGCTGCATCATCTGCCGCCTCATTTCCCCGGATGCCAGCATGGCTGGGGATCCAGTTCAATGTCGATCTATTACCCTGAACTTCTAAGGCTGTCATTATGCTCAGGATCGATGTGATGAGGTGAACATTATCCTGTGGTTGAGGATGGGAGAGGGCATTGATTGCAGAGGTGGAATCAACATGTATGACAGGCCGGAGTCGATGTCGTAGGGCATGTGACAATGCCTGCTGAATCGCCACCAGCTCAGCTTGAAGGATCGTGCAGTGGTCAGGGAGTCGCCAGCCTTGTGTGTGACCATTGTGGTACAGTCCAGCTGCTGCTCTCTTCCTGTCAGGGTCGACAGAACCATCTGTGAAATACACTGCACATGTGCCTCCCTCTGCCAGTGCCATGCTTGTCTCAGCATGATTGCTGAGGGTGTCTTGACTGCAGAGACACTTAGAGATGGGTAGCTGCATGATAAAAACATCGGCTGGATCTGGGCGCCAGGGAGGTGGTGAATGGTACCCAGCAACAGGAAGGTCACAACTCTTCTCACAGAGCAGCTGTACAGGCAGCAGCTTCCGCCCAGCAGCACAAAACGAACGAATCCAGGAGTAGTCCGTGAAGAGTGTGGGATCTTGTGACATGGTTGTTAATATCCGTCTCCTTAGTGGGGTACCTTGCTGCCGGTGCAGAATCATGGCCACTTTGCAGGCGTTTACGTATCTTACTCTGTCAGCCAAGGAAGGAAGCCGGGCCTCAGATCTGAGACATACTGTGTTGGTCCAGATGGGGGCATCAAGCATAGTTCTTATCGCCTGGTTTTGTACGACCTCCACCCTTTGCCTGCTCTGCGGGAAGAGATGAGCTAAAGCCGGTGCACCGTAGTCAATGAGCGAGCGTATAGCTTGTATATAGTACAAGCGAAGTACATCTTTGCTTGCCCCTGCACGGTGCCTCGTCATGGCTCTCATGGCGTTGAGTCTGAGTAGAGCACGTGACCTGACATACTCGGCCTGTTTCTGAAAGGTCAGCTTTTTATCAATGTAGATTCCCAAGTACAGGTAGGAGCCTGTCCACTCAAGTTCTATATCCTGAATACGTAATCTATTCATAGGATCTGGTCCCTTGAACATCATTGCAAGAGATTTCTCGGCCGAGATCTTGAGGCCTAGTTCCTTGCAAGACTGCATAATTAGGTCCAAAGCTCTCTGAGCCTGTCGTTCTAAATTGCCTTTCCCATTCACTACTAGTGCAAGATCATCAGCATAGCTGAGGAGCTGTGTACCACTATGAAAGGGAAGGCTCACAAGTTCCTGCATAAGGATGTTAAACAGGGTAGGACTGAGCACACCTCCTTGTGGCGTACCGTTTTCCAGGGTTTTAAAGGAAGAGTAGTGTCCCTGAAAGCTGACACAGGCCTGCCTGCCCCTAAGGTAGGACTCTATCCAGGCCAGGAGGCGTCCTTTGATTCCCTTCCGAGCTAGTATTGCCAGAATTGCTGTAGGGCTGGCTACCTCAAATGCCTTCTCAAGGTCGAGGTAAACGACGATACTAGGTTTTTTGTTGCTATCAGCAATCTGGCTTAGTAGAGTGGTTATGCACTCTGCTGTTCCCACTCCTTTGGTGAAGCCAAATATGTGATGATGAGAGGGTCCAAGTTTCCATAGGAGGCGGTTTAACACCATCCTCTCAGCAGTCTTGGCTAAGCAGCTGGTCAGCGATATGGGTCTCATACTGCCTGGGTCCTTGGGCTTTGGAATTGGTACGATTGTAGCTTTCTTCCATGCTGCTGGGAGTGTCCTGGCCCTCCACGACTTGTTAATGACGTCTAGTATGGCCTCCCATCCACTCTGCCCAGCCCGTGCAATCATGGAGTACGTCACACCATCGATGCCCGGGGCAGTGTCACCTGTGTTCTTAATGGCACGTCGGTGTTCCAAGTCCGTGAGGTCTACATCAGTCACATCTTCCGACTCACATGCAGCTTGTATCGTTAGCTGGCGCTGTGGCAGAAGATCCGTCTGTATATTCCAGATGTCCTGTGGGAGCTGAGTGGAGGCTCCCCTGGAAGTGAAAAGCTCCACTAGTTTCTCTGCTTCCTGGGATGGGTTCGGGTGTGCTGGTGGCCTCGGCTTGATCTTGCCAGTTGCTATGTTGAGCTTGCCCCATATCTCAGATAAGGTGGTGTGATGCCCGAATGTTGAGCACCACTCCAGCCATTTCTCAGTTTTTACTCTGAGAGAGATTCTGCGGGCATGCTGCACAATGGCTCTCAGAGTATTCCTGTTCTCTGCCGCAGGGTTGCGCCTGTATAGCTTCCTAAAAGAGTTGATGCGGTGGTTCTGCTCCCGCACCTCGTCGTTGTAGAACCACCAGTCTCTTTTGTGAGTGCGTCCTGCGGACTTCTTTGGAATTGTGCACTCTGCTGCCTGGATGAGAACAGTGATTAGCTCCTGTTCAGCCGTATCACAGTCTTCAGATAGAGAGTATGTGGACCACCAGTTATGAAGATAATCCTGGAACACCTTCCAGTTGGCCCTCTTTACGTCCCATCTAGGAGGCAGCACAACTGTGGGAGGCCTGTTGATGTTGAAGGTGGTGATCACTGCAAAGTGGTCACTGACAAGGTGAGGGTGAGTTTCCCATGTGGCTCCTGCTGCGAGTTGTCTTGACCCGAAGGTAAGGTCGAGGCAGCCACCCAACAGGTGTGTGGGGTCTCCATTGTTTAGCAACTTTACCTCTGGAATATCGTGTAGGAGCTTTGCTATATGTCTGCCAGCAGCATTGGTTGCTGAGTGAGAGTGCAGAATAGGGTGATGTGCGTTGAAATCTCCACCCACAATAATACACTCAGTGCGTGCTAGTGCGAGGAGCTCTGCAATGTCGAGGGTGTGTCTTGGGTTCTTGTAGATGTTATAGATGGTAATGGGCGCCCCAGGTATGTGCACAAGGATGGCCTGTACCTCGACATCCTCCCCACAGTCTACAGGGTTGGCTATAACCTCGTGAGGTATTGTATTGGATACAAATACAGCTGTGCCTCTGCAGTGAATGCCCGGGTCCATGTGCCGAAAATACCCAGCAAAACCGGGTAGTCTTGGGCACATAGTCGGGACAGTCAGAGTTTCTTGTAGCAAGACGATGTCAACCCGATCCCGAATTACTGCCTCCAGCAAGAGGTGCTGTTTGCCCCTCAGGCCCTGAGTGTTCCATTGTAGGACCTTGAGGGTGTGATTTGGTACTGAGGTTATTCCATCGCTGTTGTTTCCTGAGCTGGAGACTGAGTCCTGCCCGCTCTGAGAACCTGCAAATTCATGATCAACGAAACTAATTTCCGCAGACGCAAGTGCCTCGAATCAGCACTGATCGCTGTTTCGAATACAATTAAGCAAAACAACGGCAGCTTCACCATCTCTGAAGTCTTAGCAAGAATCCTCCTGAAAACAGTAAACCCTGCCATCACATAGTCTCTCCTGTTATACTACACAAAGCACATTACAGAGAGTGAACACTGAAACAGGCTGCCTCTATCCAGTCTATATTTGTCCAACCTATTTTTATGTTACCCAAGTAATAGCTTTTATATCCTCTTACTCATGAACGAATTAATTGCTCTACCATATTGTATTACTACTACTACAACTTTTGTCACTACTACTACTACTACTACCACTAGTATTGCACTTCACTCTGAGCCTATATATACCCTCTGTGTCCATGTATTGTTTGTAATGGCTTGATAAAGCTCCTGGACAGCGAAACGTTGCCACAATAAAATGTCACATTAGTTGCACTTGTGTCCTTTTACTTAACATATTGTCGGTAATTCTACCAACTTTATTAAAAGTTCTACATTATTTAACGTATAAGTGCTAGGGTTATGGACACTCCCGAGCTTCAGAACCTTGCATTTATCTACATTGAACTGCATCTGCCACTTTTATGACCAAGAATAGAGTTTGTCTGAATCCTCCTGAAGTTCCCTAACATCTACGTTTGAATCAATTATCCTACCTATCTTCGTGTCATCGGCGAATTTGCTCATATCACTAGTAATTCCCTCATCAAGATCATTGATATATATTATAAACAACAACGGGCCCAAGACTGATCCCTGTGGAAAGCCACTTGTTACTGATCCCCACTCGGATTTAACCCCATTTATGGACACTCTCTGCTTCCTATCTGTGAGCCATGATTCGATCCACGAGAGCACCCTTCCCCCAATGCCATGAGCTGCCACTTTCTTCAACAGTCTTTGGTGCGGAACTCTATCAAATGCCTTACTAAAACCTAAGTAAACAATATCAAATTCTTTATCGTGG
Organism: Cherax quadricarinatus; assembly: GCF_038502225.1. NCBI lineage: Eukaryota > Metazoa > Arthropoda > Malacostraca > Decapoda > Parastacidae > Cherax > Cherax quadricarinatus. The sequence goes on along the minus strand of NC_091303.1, from coordinate 51,815,732 downwards.
TCAACAGCCTCAAAAGCTTTACTGAAGAAAGTTAATAAATTAGTTAGATAAGACCGGCTTCTTGTGAATCCATGCTAAGTATCATTAATCAAGCTATGCTTATCAAGATGGCTTCTTATAATCTCAGCTATAATTGACTCTAGTAATTTGCCTACAATTGAGGTCAGGCTTATTGGGCGGTAATTTGACGGTAACGACTTGTCCCCTGTTTTAAAAACAGGAATTACATTAGCCATCTTCCACATATCAGACACTACACATGTTTGAAGAGATAAATTAAAAATATTAGTTAATGGTTCACAGAGTTCCATTTTGCATTCCTTAAGAACCCCTGAAAAAACCTCATCAGGACCCGGTGACTTATTTTGCTTCAGTCTGTCTATCTGCTTCGCAACCATTTCACTAGTGACTGTGATGTTACATAATTTATCTTCTTCTGGCCCAATATAAAAATTAATTACTGGAATATTGTTAGTGTCTTCCTGTGTAAAAACCGAGAGAAAATAATTATTTAAAATTGAGCACATTTCATTCTCTTTGTCAGTAAGATGCCCATAGTTATTTTTAAGGGGACCTATCTTATCTCTAACTTTTGTTCTATAGACCTGGAAAAAACTTTTTGGGTTAGTTTTAGAATCCCTAGCAACTTTTCTTATCCCCTTTTTAATGTCCCTCTTAATGTCAATATACTGATTCATAAGATGACCCTCACCTCTTTTGATACGCCTATAAATTCCTTTCTTATGCCCTAGTAGATATTTCAGCCTATTATTCATCCATTTTGGGGCATTTCTATTTGATCTAATTTCTTTATACGGGATAAACGTTCTTTGAGCAGCATGTATAGTGTTCAGAAAACTGTCATATTGATAGCTCTCTTCGTTACCCCAGTCAACAGATGATAAGTGTTCTCTAAGCCATTGTAATCTGCTAAGCGAAAATCTGGAACTGTTACTGAGTTGTCCTTACTATCATACTTCCATTCAATGCTAAATGTAATTGATTTGTGGTCGCTAGCACCCAGTTCCTCCGAAATTTGTAAATTATTAACAAGGGATTCATTGTTTGCCAGAACTAAGTCAAGCAGGTTATTACCCCTCGTAGGTTCTGTCACAAACTGCTTCAAAAAACAATCCTGAACTACTACTAAGAAGTCGTTTGATTCTAAATTCCCAGTCAAGAAATTCCAATCAATATGACTAAAGTTAAAGTCTCCTAGAATTACTACATTATCGTGACTTGTGGCCCTAACAATTTCCTCCCATAGTAGTCTCCCCTGGTCCCTATCTAAGTTTGGGGGACGGTATATCACTCCTAAAATCAATTTTTCATGCTCCTTAGAAAATTCTATCCAAACAGACTCTGTATGTGTTACTTCAGACTTAATACTCGTTTTTATGCAACAGTTCAAGCGATCTCGGACATACAGTGCCACCCCACCCCCTTCCCGACACTTCTGTCTACTTGGAACAATTTAAAACCCTGAATGTGACATTCCGAAGGCATGTCCCGACTTTTTGAATTAAACCACTTCTCAATTATGGCAAATACATCAATGTTACCTGCACTAGCAACTAGTCTCAACTCGTCCATCTTATTCCTAGCACTACGACTATTTGTGTAATATATATTTAAAGACCCTCCTTTCTCTTTACCCTTCCTGCTCCTTTCTGTTATTCCACTAAACCTATTACTGTCCTTGTCAATTAGTGCCACTGGCTTTCCAATATCCACCTCATTTTGCCTATTACTAGTTCTCCTAGTACTCATATTACTACACTGCAACTTCACTGTTTTCCCGCCAAAATCCATACCACTAACTATTCCTAGTTTAAAGACCTAACAGCTCCTTCTACTGCGTTGGCCAGTGCTCCCACCCCACACCTAGGTAAGTGAACCCCATCCCTGGCATACATGTCATTTCTGCCATAGAAGAGGTCCCAGTTGTCAATGAATGTTACCGCATTTTCCTTACAGTATTTGTCCAGCCAGCAATTGACACCAATTGCTCTGGACAACCATTCATTTCCAACTCCTCTCCTTGGCAAAATACCACATATGACAGGGTTCCCACCCTTCCTCCTAATTATCTCTATTGCTGACCTATACCTGCTAATCAGGTCCTCACTCCTACGTCTGCCAACATCGTTGCCTACAGCACTGAGACAGATAATAGGATTGCTCCCATTACCTCTCATGATATCATCCAGACGGCTAACAATATCCTTCACCCCAGCCCCAGGAAAACACACTCTCTGCCTCCTACTCCTATCCTTCAAGCAGAATGCCCTATCCATGTACCTAATCTGGCTATCCCCAACAACAACAATGTTTTTACCTTCCTTGGCGACGTCCGTCGTGATGTTTCCAGTAGTCGACTCACATTCGTTAGGTAGCACTACACCTTCTCTTGTGGAATTCGTCAAGACGTTCTCGATGGTTTTCGTTGGGGTTTCCAGGGATGTCTCACTCACGTCAGCCAATGCTTCCTTGGTGCTCGTTGTGACATTCCCAGTAGAACACCCACATTCGTCAGGTAGCACCGAAAATGGGTTGGAAGTTTCCACAGCAGTCTTCTGGGTCCTCGTTGTTTCTGCCTCTCCAACAGTTTTCTTGATCCTCAGCTTGGTTCCATGTTGCCCGGCCACTGACCAAGCTCCCCGCTTAACCTGGGGACTCACAACAGGATTACTTCGAATCCTCTTGTTCTCCTCCGTTAATCGCCGAATCTCCTGCTTAGCAACCCTTAGCTCTTCTTTCAGCTGCTGGTAAAGTTGCTCAAGAGAGGGCATCCTGGTTCAGATTCACAGAGAGCACACAAACAGGTCTTCACAGAGCTAAGTACACGTCACCACCACCAATGCTAAAGGATTGAACTGCCAAAGCCCTTCTTAATGTGCTGTTTGATCCTATGAAATTTTCAAGGAAGTTTAAAGGCTTATAGTCAGTTTTCAAAATGAAATCTTTCCCATAGAGGGAATATTTGCATTTCAACATTCCCCACACAATAACAAGACATTCTTTCTCTACTGTGAAGTAATTATATTCCCTATGAAGTTTTTCACCTTCCATTGAAACAGGTAAAGGAACATCATCACAGTAGTAAAGTAGAACGGTAGCCAGTCAGGTTAGAAGCATCAGTAGTAAAGTAGAACAGTAGCCAGTCAGGTTAGAAGCATCAGTAGTAAAGTAGAACAGTAGCCAGTCAGGTTAGAAGCATCAGTAGTAAAGTAGAACAGTTGCCAGTCAGGTTAGAAGCATCAGTAGTAAAGTAGAACAGGTGCTAGTCAGGTTTGAAGCATCAGTAATAAAGTAGATTCAAGATTGATGGACTGAACACATCGACTCAAGGTTGAGGGACTGATTACTTCATTCTACTCCTATTCTTCAAGTTTCTCCTACGTATGGAGTAATGGATTTAAATTAGATAAGTTTAGATTTAGAAAGGACATAGGAAAGTATTGGTTTGGAAATAGGGTAGTTGATGAGTGGAACAGTCTACCTAGTTGGGTTATTGAGGCTAGGACTTTGGGTAGTTTCAAATTTAGGTTGGATAAGTACATGAGTGGGAGGGGTTGGATTTGAGAGGGACTTGCACATCGGAGCTTGTTTCTTGGGTGGCATTGAAAATTGGGTTGGTCAAATGTTTGTTAGTGGGATGAATTGTAAAGGACCTGCCTAGTATGGGCCAACAGGCCTGCTGCAGTGTTCCTCCTTTCTTATGTTCTTATGTTCTAGATTAGGTATAAACTTCATGGATCAGCTAGATTAGGTATAAACTTCTGGCATAAGTTTACCGACCCAGGAAAACTTCTCAATAGTTTCTCAAATGAAGGAAAACAACAAGCCTGTTAGGACAAGGATTTATTATTTGAAATAATGAATCCAAAATATTTAATTTGGAAATATCAAATATAACATTTGTGAGGCTTGGGCTTTAATCCATGAAATTTTAATCGGTCTAATATTTTACATAGAGATTTACAGTGATCTTCCCACGAATGATTCATAATTAAAATACTATCAAAGTAAACAGAAATGTTCCCAACGCCAGCAAAAACAATGCGCATTAATTTGACTATACGAAGAGCAAGCGATGACAAGACTGACTGGCATCGTAGTGTATTACACGAGGCTTCGATGTGTTGGAAACGCAGTGTGGAAAATACTGTATATATTTTCCAGAAATTCAGTATTTATATGTAAATAGATGACCATACTGTATTTAATAATATTTATGTCATAGAAAACGGAAAGCCTGCGTCTGCGCAAACGAGACTCTCCATCTTGGTTTTGAATTTTGTACAAACGTTGGTGTAATGGGAAGAATTTTTCGTGCTCTAGAGGTTAAAATTGTGTTGACACCTCTCAAATAGGAGGCGGAATTGGTGGATGTGCATTCCTGCATAACTTGAGATATCAGACGACTGGACAAGACAGCTCCAGGAACCTCAGATAAGCTCTCTAGATTTGTGTGTAATTCTGGCCAGCATTATTTTCATAGATTTAGTTAGAGTGAGGTTTTCTGAGTATGATACACATTAATCTCCAGTCAAATTGGTGAGTGATATTAAGATACATTTTCCTTCTGTTATGTAATTGTGTATATATATATAAACATTTATTATTTTTAATATACAGTCCACAAATTTATAGATTTACCAGTATTCCTGGTGTATGTATATTTCATTTAATTAATAGGTCCAGAGCAACTTGTGGTTATGACAGTGGTAGGTATCGAAGGGGAACATTTTTTTGCGACCTAAGTGTCCCAAATTCCTACTTGTCTATGTAACATTGATAAATAATTATCTTTGTTATCATTTACTGTTATGTACACAATTAGTTACATTCAGATAAATGCAATTTTCCACACGCAGTATAAAGTTGAGACTCAGTGTGTAGCTTCACTGGATGATATGCTTGTGTGATATCAAGTTCAGAAAAGTATTTGGCAGTACAAAGTTTTCAGAATCCCATTTAGTTATAGTGTTAAGACACCTGAAGTCTTGAGCCAATGTATAGATATTATCTGTCTTTTTAATCATAACAGCAGGAGAGGAAAATTATTTACATTAAGAGTGAAGACAGGTTCAGCTTACAGAAATAGGTACATGAATGTAAGCTATACAAGAAATCACTCTCTCCCTGTTCTGTAGCTTCATTCTTTAGGTACCTTGTAGATCTCTTCCTGAACTGCCTCATGCTAGGACAGGCTTTGACATGTGCAGGCAGTCTGTTCCACTCCTTTATTGCAATACATTAAATGGTGTTTGAAGCCTGACCACTCTGGATACTTCAAAATTGTGTTCACTACTAGTACCATACTTGTTTTGGTTCCCAACCTTGACAAACCTAGCAGCAAGATATTCTGGACACTGCTTGTGAGCAATTTTATAAACGAGATTTAACTTCAGTTGTTTTACTCTGTCTTCAGCATTCAGCATATCCGGCTGTTGTAATTCATAATGGCATGTCTTTAAGAAGTATAGTATACTATACTATACCTCAGTGACACCTGGGATACCTTAGAACGTATAACAAAACTTTGCAACTATTTTGTCAGCTTGAGATCTTTGTTAATATTAACATTCGGAATAGAATACTTCTACTGAAGGTAGATTACTGTATTTAAATACATTATTGTCAAACACATTTAGACAGGACTCTTTTTTTTTCTATACTTCTTCGAAATGTTTATATAATACATTTTAAATTTACCATGAACATCAAACAAGTAATGAGTTTGTTAACAACTTTTACTACTTTGAAGGGACCACGCCAAGTAATTAGTAACTTATTTGCAGTGTCCGGCAGTAAAGCAAGAACTTCGTCGCCCATAACAAACTATCGGTTACGAATGTTCAAAGTAGGTTATGTAAGGCCCCGTAGACGCCAAGTTAGCTGACACCAGCTCAGTCTTCTCCAGTTGATTTCTAGGATTAAGAAGAAATTGATAAGTGGTTTGCACCTCTTGAGTACCTTTGGAATCAGTCCAGAGTTCATTTAAAATATATAGATGACCTCTAACCAGCCATTCAAACATCTCAAAGTGAGAGTACTAAAGAGACTCATCATCTCTTTCACTTATTGCCAACAGTACACAAGGCAAATATCTATGCCATTCTTTTGGTTTCTTCAGAATAGACTTTCTTCAGAATAGACTTTAAAATAGAGCAATGCCTTTTAACTCTGCCATTACAACTAGGATGGTAAGGGGTTGTAAAGAGTGGTTTAATGCGTACTTGCAGATATACCTGGTCGAGAGGTTACCAGGTGAACTGGGCTCCTTGACCTGTCAGAATTTCTCTTGGCTGGTCCGAACCCGGGACTGGTTTCAAACGGTTTCGTTGGACAATAAAGCAGACTGTAAACGGATGGGGTTGTAGGCGCCCTTATAAACACAAACATTAAAAATCAGGAACGTGACGGTAAGCTGTCCAATATACAAAAAGAGTTAGAAACAGAAATACAAATAGCTAGAGCTTCATTTAAGGTTATTAATATAATATTCAAGAGGTTGCTAGTAGAATTGCAGTAAATCAACCATTCAAATCATTATGAAGCTGTGTGTAGTCTGTGGTCAGTCAAACAAACGGGCTTCCACATGGATAAATTGTCATTTTTGTGGAAATTGGTGTCACGCCCCTTGTGCAGATATCCCAGAACTAGCTACAAGCAGTATTAAAACAGAGAAGTGTTTCTGGGTATGCCCAAACGAGGAAAATCTGTGGACTAAAATCACAAGGGTATTAAAAGAGGACAACATCAAAGCTGCTTTCATAGAAAACCTGGAAGCTTTCTACAACAGATGGGAACATAAAAAGTCTGGGCTGAATGGTACTGCCCTTGATACTGGCCATGTAGTCACAAACTGTAAGGCTGGAGGTGATGTCCTGGGAGACAGTAATAGTAAAGCTGGAGGTGTTGTCCTGGGAGACAGTAATGGTGAAGCTGGAGGTGCTGTCCTGGGAGACAGAAATGGTGAAGCTGGAGATACTGTCCTGGGAGACAGTAATGGTGAAGCTGGAGATTTTGTCCAGGTAGTCGGGAATTATACGCAGGAAGGAATACATATAAATGACCTCATAGGGGACAGGAGCCATAGTAGGGAAACAAGTGTAGTCAAAGATAAGATAAAACCAATATTGCAAACTAGAAATACCGCAGGAAATAGCAAACAAGAGGACTCCAATAGCAATAGTGAGGATAAATTACCAAAAACAACTGGTGGGAGCTCCATTGTTGGTGCTAGGGAGGATAGAAGTAAGACAGGGAAACATGCACCAACAGGGAATACAGTCACAGAAACCCAAGGCAAGCGGAAACCAAGCCTGTGCACATACTATGCACTTGGTATCTGCTGGCATGGGAAATCTGGAAAAACAGATGGGACGTGCAACTATGACCACCCTAGAAAATGCCATGCCCATATGACAACAGGAAAATGCAAACTCCCTTCCTGTAAGCTTTTTCACCCTGAAATGTGTACCTCTTCAGTACAGGAAAGACTGTGCTATAACTTAAATTGCCAGGCATACCATCTAAAGGGGACAAAAAGATACAAAACATCCAGGCCATGGGAAAACCTGGGTAGCCACAGCCACTCAAGAGGGAGAGGTTTTTTAGTGCCAGGAAGGAAAAAAAACTGGCAGGAAATGGCAGAAATCGTACACCAAATCCAGTCATTCCTGGAGTGGAACCACAGTCGATGGCCTCCACTCCAAACCAACAGATACAGATACTAATGCCGGAAAAAAAATCCCCCCCCCAGTACCAACAATACCACCAGTCCGATAACATTCTTCTTTGCAAATATACAGGGTCTAAAGCCAGCAACAAACAACAAAATACCTTTCATCCGTGGACTGCTTGCAGAGGCAAAGGCAATGTTCGCGGCTTTCACTGAGACCCACATAAAGGATCACTTGGACAACGAAATATGGATCCCAGGTTACAACCTATACAGATGTGACAGAGTGAACAGGCAAAAGGGGGGGGGGGTTGGCCTGTACATTGCAGAGTCACTTGTTTGCACAGAACTGCTTAATGCCTCAAATGACGTAGTGGAAGTTTTAGCAGTAAAGGTCGAGAACCAAAACCTAGTCATTGTGGTAGTCTACAAGCCTCCGGATGCAACATCCCAGCAATTCCAGGAACAGCTGTTAAAAATTGACCACTGTCTGGAAAATCTTCCAGCTCCTGCACCCAACATCTTGCTCCTGGGGGATTTCAACTTAAGGCACCTAAAATGGAGGAATATAGCAAATAATATTGTTGCAGTAATAACACCAGGAGGCAGCTCTGATGAAAACTCACACTCACACGAGCTTTTAAATCTCTGCACAAAATTCAATTTAAACCAGCAAATAATAGAGCCAACTAGACTGGAGAATACACTAGACCTCATATTCACTAACAATGATGATCTGATAAGAAATGTCACCATATCAAAAACAATATACTCAGATCACAACATAATTGAGGTTCAGACATGTATGCGTGGAGCCCCAGACCGACAAAATGAGACTAGTCACGAGGGAGCATTCACCAAATTCAACTTCAATAACAAAAACATAAAGTGGGACAAAGTAAACCAAGTCCTAACCGATATAAGCTGGGAAGATATACTAAGCAACACAGACCCAAACTTATGCCTAGAACAGATTAACTCGGTGGCACTCGATGTATGCACAAGGCTTATTCGTCTAAGAAAAAGGAGGAGTAGATGTAAAATAGAAAGAGACAGGCGCTCCCTTTACAGGCGACGGAAAAGAATAACAGAGCGGCTAAAAGAGGTCAATATATCTGAAATGCGCAGGGAGACACTGGTCAGAGAAATAGCAAGCATCGAACTTAAGCTAAAAGCTATAAATGAAATCGAAAGAAACCCAAAGTATTTCTTCTCCTATGCCAAATCAAAATCGAGAACAACGCCCAGTATTGGGCCCCTACTTAAACAAGATGGGTCCTACACAGATGACAGCAAGGAAATGAGTGAGCTACTCAAGTCCCAATATGACTCAGTTTTTAACAAGCCGCTAACCAGACTGAGAGTCGAAGATCAAAATGAATTTTTTATGAGAGAGCCACAAAATTTGATTAACACAAGCCTATCCGATGTTATCCTGACGCCAAATGACTTCGAACAGGCGATAAATGACATGCCCATGCACTCTGCCCCAGGGCCAGACTCATGGAACTCTGTGTTCATCAAGAACTGCAAGAAGCCCCTATCACGAGCCTTTTCCATCCTATGGAGAGGGAGCATGGACACGGGGGTCGTCCCTCAGTTACTAAAAACAACAGACATAGCCCCACTCCACAAAGGGGGCAGTAAAGCAACAGCAAAGAACTACAGACCAATAGCACTAACATCCCATATCATAAAAATCTTTGAAAGGGTCCTAAGAAGCAAGATCACCACCCATCTAGAAACCCATCAGTTACACAACCCAGGGCAACATGGGTTTAGAACAGGTCGCTCCTGTCTGTCTCAACTACTGGATCACTACGACAAGGTCCTAAATGCACTAGAAGACAAAAAGAATGCAGATGTAATATATACAGACTTTGCAAAAGCCTTCGACAAGTGTGACCATGGCGTAATAGCGCACAAAATGCGCGCTAAAGGAATAACAGGAAAAGTCGGTCGATGGATCTATAATTTTCTCACTAACAGAACACAGAGAGTAGTCGTCAACAGAGTAAAGTCCGAGGCAGCTACGGTGAAAAGCTCTGTTCCACAAGGCACAGTACTAGCTCCCATCTTGTTCCTCATCCTCATATCCGACATAGACAAGGATGTCAGCCACAGCACCGTGTCTTCCTTTGCAGATGACACCCGAATCTGCATGACAGTGTCTTCCATTGCAGACACTGCAAGGCTCCAGGCGGACATCAACCAAATCTTTCAGTGGGCTGCAGAAAACAATATGAAGTTCAACGATGAGAAATTTCAATTACTCAGATATGGTAAACATGAGGAAATTAAATCTTCATCAGAGTACAAAACAAATTCTGGCCACAAAATAGAGCGAAACACCAACGTCAAAGACCTGGGAGTGATTATGTCGGAGGATCTCACCTTCAAGGACCATAACATTGTATCAATCGCATCTGCTAGAAAAATGACAGGATGGATAATGAGAACCTTCAAAACTAGGGAGGCCAAGCCCATGATGACACTCTTCAGGTCACTTGTTCTATCTAGGCTGGAATATTGCTGCACTCTAACAGCACCTTTCAAGGCAGGTGAAATTGCCGACCTAGAAAATGTACAGAGAACTTTCACGGCGCGCATAACGGAGATAAAACACCTCAATTACTGGGAGCGCTTGAGGTTTCTAAACCTGTATTCCCTGGAACGCAGGAGGGAGAGATACATGATTATATACACCTGGAAAATCCTAGAGGGACTAGTACCGAACTTGCACACGAAAATCACTCACTACGAAAGCAAAAGACTTGGCAGACGATGCACCATCCCCCCAATGAAAAGCAGGGGCGTCACTAGCACGTTAAGAGACCATACAATAAGTGTCAGGGGCCCGAGACTGTTCAACTGCCTCCCAGCACACATAAGGGGGATTACCAACAGACCCCTGGCAGTCTTCAAGCTGGCACTGGACAAGCACCTAAAGTCAGTTCCTGATCAGCCGGGCTGTGGCTCGTACGTTGGTTTGCGTGCAGCCAGCAGCAACAGCCTGGTTGATCAGGCGCTGATCCACCAGGAGGCCTGGTCACAGACCGGGCCGCGGGGGCGTTGACCCCCGAAACTCTCTCCAGGTAAACTCCAGGTATTCCTACCCTTGTGAAAAGCGAAAAATGTTTGGCTTCAGCCACCTCAGTAGAAGTTATGGACTTCATAGGTACAGCTTCAGGAAAACTTGCGTCGTAGTCTATTAAAGTTAATATATACCTGTGTCCTGCTGAAAACAATACCTCAGAAAACAACTCATTGGTCTCTCTCTCTCTCTCTCTCTCTCTCTCTCTCTCTCTCTCTCTTTCTCTCTTTTTTTTCTCTCTTTCTCTGCCTATTTCTTTTCTAATTAGTAAAGTCAACACGTATAATTTCTTCTAGAAAAATCCAAGAAACAACAGCGTAATTCTTGGTAATAGTGAGATAAAAACTAGGTAAGTTATCTCCTTTTTCATTTTCTCTTTCCTTCTGTTTTCTAATTCTCCATTTGTTATATCAATTATTATTATTATTATTATTATTATTATTATTGAATAAAAAGTCACAATACCGTAACTGGAACAATACATATATAACCCGCACAAAGGAGACTGTGGCTTATGACGACGTTTCGGTCCGACTTGGGCCATTTAATAACAAGTCACTAGTTAATGGTCTATGTCGGACCGAAACGTCGTCATAAATTTAAGTCTAAGATGTGCAGGTTATTTATGTATTATTATTATTATTATTATTATTATTATTATTATTATTATTGTTGTTGTTGTTTTGGCTTCGATTAAACAATATGAATATTTTTATATAGCATAATTTATCAATGTTTTCTCGTATGAATAAATCCCTGGACTCGTATAACAACCAACTAATAATTTATCGATATTTTCTCGTATGAATGAATCCCTGGACTCGTATAACGACCAACTAATAATTTATCGATGTTTTCTCGTATGAATACATCGCTGGACTCGTATAACGACCAACTAATAATTTATCGAAGTTTTCTCGTATGAATACATCGCTGGACTCGTATAACGACCAACTAATAATTTATCGATGTTTTCTCGTATGAATAAATCCCTGGACTCGTATAACGACCAACTAATAATTTATCGAAGTTTTCTCGTATGAATAAATCCCTGGACTCGTATAACGACCAACTAATAATTTATCGAAGTTTTCTCGTATGAATACATCGCTGGACTCGTATAACGACCAACTAATAATTTATCGAAGTTTTCTCGTATGAATAAATCCCTGGACTCGTATAACGACCAACTAATAATTTATCGATGTTTTCTCGTATGAATACATCTCTGGACTCGTATAACGACCAATTATATTAATACAAATGTTTACATCTTGATACAATAAAGTTATGTTACGGGAAGTGAAAGTGATTGTTTAAAGAATTGGGAGTGTTTTATTAAGGATGAAAATCATTTTTGTCTTGGTAATGTTATATATACATAGTGATGCTTCTCTCTTAGTGTATGTATACCGAGTGGTGTGTATCCCTTGTGTGTATATATACCGAGTGGTGTGTATCCTTCAGTATGTATATACCAAGTGGTGTGTATCCCTTGTGTGTATATACCGAATGGTGTGTATCCTTCAGTATGTATATACCAAGTGGTGTGTATCCCTCAGTGTGTATATACCGAGTGGTGTGTATCCCTCAGTGTGTATATACCGAGTGGTGTGTATCCTTCAGTGTGTATATACCGAGTGGTGTGTATCCTTCAGTATGTATATACCAAGTGGTGTGTATCCCTTGTGTGTATATACCGAATGGTGTGCATCCTTCAGTTTGTATATACCAAGTGGTGTGTATCCCTCAGTGTGTATATACCGAGTGGTGTGTATCCCTCAGTGTGTATATACCGAGTGGTGTGTATCCCTCAGTGTGTATATACCGAGTGGTGTGTATCCCTCAGTGTGTATATACCGAGTGGTGTGTAATCTTCAGTGTGTATATAGCGAGTGGTATGTATCCTTCAGTGTGTATGAGCTGAGAGGGGTTTTTCAGAGTGCCTATCTTGAGAAAAGCTTATGGGGTGTTATTAATAACCACACCTAAATCAATTCAAAGTGTGAAGAAGAACATCAATGTGTATATACCAAGATGTGCATATATCTCAGTGTAAATACACCGAGATGTACATATCTCTCAGTGTATATACAAGGAGAGGAATGTGTCTATCAGTGTAAATACATCGAGAGGTGCGTACATAAGTGTACGTACACCGAGAGATGTATATATCAGTGTACGTACACCGAGATGTGCGTGTTTCTCAGTGTATATATGATAAGAGTTTACCTTACACATAATTAAAGGGATTAAAACATTCTTGACTGAGCAGGTAATGTGCTACCTTCAAAACTCTCTTGTAAAGAATAATAGATTTTACGTCTAAGAGGCCACGTAGCCAGGCGAGGTTTGGGTAATATAATTAACTTCGTTGTCTTTGAAATATTATCCACTTCTGAGGTAGGTTGTGGTAAATTTGGACACATGGTGTTACTTTGTTAAATGTCTTGTTATATACAGGAAGTTTATGATAAATGTTTAAAAGCTTAATTGAATGTTTACTCACAGACACACTAATTTCTGCAATAATCTCTTGTGAGGAACTGTGTCGAAGGCCTTCTTGTAGTCCAAATTTCACACAACACACAGACAATACGAACACACACATACACACACACACACACACACACACACACACACACACACACACACACACACACACACACACACACATATACACACACACACACACACACACACACACACACACACACACACACACACTCACACACACACAATCTTCAACACATCCCTTGAAACTGGGCAAGTACCTGAGGTATGGAAGACGGCAAATGTAGCTCCCATTTTTTAACAAAAGGAGACAGAAAAGAGATGCTAAACTACACACCAGTGTCACTGACGTGTATAATATGCAAAGTCATGGAGAAGATTATCAGGAGGAGAGTGGTGGAGCACCTGGAACGGACCAAAAGTATAAATGACAATCAGCATGGCTTCGTGGAAGGCAAATCCTGTGTCATAAACCTTCTGGGGCTTTATGATAAAGTAACTGAAGTAAGACACGAGAGAGAAGGGTGGATTGATTGCATCTTCTTGGACTACAAGAAGGCCTTCGACACAGTTCCTCACAAGAGATTATTGCAGAAATTAGAGGATCAGGCGCGTATAACGGGAAGGGCACTTCAGTGGATCAGAGAATACCTGACAGGGAGGCAACAACGAGTCATGGTACGTGATCAGGTATCACAGTGGGCACCTGTGACGAGCGGGGTCACACAGGGATTGGTCCTAGGACCAGTACTATTTTTGGTATATGTGAATGACATGATGGAAGGGATAGACTCAGAAGTGTCCCTGTTCGAAGATGATGTGAAGTTAATGAGGATAATTAAATCAGATGAGGATCAGGCAGGACTTCAAAGAGACCTGGACAGGCTGGACACCTGGTCCAGCAACTGGCTTCTTGAATTCAGTCCTGCCAAATGCAAAGTCATGAAGATCGGAGAAGGGCAGAGAAGACCGCAGACAGAGTATAGGCCATGAGGCCAACGACTGAAAACCTCACTCAATGAGAAAGATCTTGTCGTGAGTATAACACCGAGCACGTCTCCGGAGGCGCACATTGACCAGATAACTGCTGCAGCATATGGGCGCCTTGCAAACCTGAGATTAGCATTCCGATACCTAAGTTAGGAATCTTTCAAGACACTGTACACCATGTACGTCAGGCCCATACTGGAGTATGCAGCCTGACGTACATATGCAGCCTGACGAATATACGTCAAGAAATTAGAGAGAGTGCAAAGGTTTGCAACAAGGCAAGTTCCAGAGCTAAGGGGAATGTCCTACGAAGAAAGGTTAAGGGAAATAGGCCTGACGGCACTGGAAGACAGGAGGTTTAGAGGAGACATGATAACGACATATAAAATATTACGAGGAACAGATAAGATGGACAGAGACAGGATGTTCCAGAGATGGGATACGGAAACAAGGGGTCACAATTAGAAGTTGAAGACTCAGATGAGTCAAAGGGATGTTAGGAAGTATTGCTTCAATCACAGAGTTGTCAGGAAGTGGAATAGTCTGGAAAGAGAGGTAGTGGAAGCAGGAACCATGAATAGCTTTAAGAGGAGGTATGATAAAGCTCATTGAGCAGGGAGAGGACCTAGTAGCGATCAGTGTAGAGATGGGGCCAGGAGCTGAGCATCGACCCCTGCAACCACAAATAGGTGAGTACAAATAGGTGTGTATACACACACACACACACACACACGCACACACACACACACACACACACACACACACACACACACACATACACACACACACATACATACACACATCTAATCGACATGTGCCTAGGACAGAATGGTAACTAACACACACACACACACACACACACACACACACACACACACACACACACATAAACATTCACATAAATATCACTCTTATAAACTTATTTAACACATGCATCACAGCAATAATTTACAGCAATCGTAAATAAACTTGTGTAAGTGTAAACACGTTCTCGGTTATTTCACACAGATAGGCACAAATATTCGTCAATGTTATGGCCTCACCCGCGGGTTTTTAACTGAAACAAATTATTGTTGATAAAAGATTTACTGCTGTTAGGATGCAGTCTGTTCTATTAGCCGGTTTTTTTTATTTGTGTGTGTGTGTGTGTGTTGGGGGTCAGGGTAGGGGTGTTTTCCTGTTTGTTACATTTTGTATATATATATATATATATATATATATATATATATATATATATATATATATATATATATATATATATATATATATATAATTGTTTTGAGGAGCTGTTAAATATTGACGAAGAGAGGGAGGCAGGGATTTCATGCATTGGGCAGGGAGTTATAACATCTTTCAGGTGTAAGGAAAAGCCAGATGTGAGTGTGGGGGAGACGAGTGTGGTAGTAGGTAAAATGAAAGGGGTATTTATAGGAGGTAGTAAGTTAGTAGAGAGCAACCACCCAGGGAGGAACTACCGTCATGTCAGGTGAGTGTCAAACAGAAACCTGTAACTGTTTTACATAATGGTAGGATTGCTGTTGTCTTTTTTCTGACTCATAAACACGCTGGATAACAGGTGCGTATATCTTGCTACTTCTACTTACACTGTATGAGGCGACTAAAATGCCGGGAGCAATGGGCTAGTAACCCCTTCTCCTGTATACATTACTAAAAAAGAGAAGAAGAAAAACTTTATGAAACTGGGATGCTTGAATGTGCGTGGATGTAGTGCGGATAAGAAAGAGGTGACTGCTGATGTTATGACCGAAAAGAAGTTGGATGTCCTAGCTCTAAGCGAAACAAAGCTGAAGGGGGAAGGAGAGTCTCAGTGGGAAGAAATAATGGAAAGGGGTGGCAATAATGTTGAAGCATCAGTTATGGAAGGAAAAGAGGGAATATAAATGTATATATTCAAGGATTATGTGGATTAAAATAAGGGTCGGATGCGAAAAGTGGGTCATAATAAGCGTGTATGCACCTGGAGAAGAGAGAAGTGTAGAGGAGAGAGAGAGAGAGAGAGAGAGAGAGAGAGAGAGATTTTGGGAGATGTTAAACAAAGGTATAGGAACTTTTGAATTAAGTGAGAGAGTAATTGTGGTAGGGGATCTAAATGCTAAAGTAGGAGAAACATTCAGAGAGGGTGTGGTAGGTAAATTTTGGGTGCTAGGTGTAAGTGATAATGGGAGCCCTTTGACTGAACTTTGTATAGAAAGGGGTTTAGCTATAGGTTATACATATTTTAAGAAAAAGAAGATATATAAGTATACAAGATATGATGTAGGGAGTAATGACACTATGTAGTTTGTTGGATTATGTTTTAGTAGATAAAAGACTGTTGAGTAGACTTCAGGATGTACATGTTTATAGAGGGGCCACAGATATATCAGATCACTTTTAAGTTGTAGCTACAGTGAGAGTAAAAGGTAGATGGGATACAAGGAAAATAGAAACATCAAGTAAGAGGGGGGTAAAGGTATATAAACTAAAAGAGGAGACAGTTAGGGTAAGATATAAACAACTATTGGAGGATAGATGGGCTAGTGAGAGTATAGGCAATGGGGCCAGAGATGAATGGGCTAGGTTTAAGAATGTAGTGCTAGAGTGTTCACCAGAAGTTTGTACCTACAGGAAAGTGGATGCAGGAGGAAAGAAGAGCGATTGGTGGAATGATGATGTAAAGAGAGTAGTAAAGGAGAAAAAGTTAGCATATGAGAGGTTTTTAGAAAGTAGAAGTGATGCAAGGAGGGAAGAGTATATGAAAAAAAAGAGAGGTTAAGAGAGTGGTGAAGCAATGTAAAAAGAGAGCAAATGAGAGAGTGGGTGAGATGTTATCAACATGTTTTGTTGAAAATAAGAAAAAGTTTTGATGTGAGATTAATAAGTTGAGGAAGCCTAGAGAACAAATGGATTTGACAATTAAAAATAGAAGAGGAGATTTATTAAATGGAGAATTAGAGGTATCGGAAAGATGGTGGGAATATTTTGAGGAAGTGTTAAGGGTTGATGAAGATAGGGAAGCTGTGATTTCATGTATAGGGCAAGGAGGAATAACATCTTGTAAGAGTGAGGAAGAGAAAGTAGAGTGTGGGGGAAGTTCGTGAGGCAGTAGGTAGAATGAAAGGGGATAAGGCAGCTGAGATTGATGAGATAAAGTTAGAAATGTTAAAAGCAGGTGAGGATATTTTTTTGGAGTGGTTGGTGCTATTATTTAATAAGTGAATCGAAGAGGGTAAGGTACCTAGGGATTAACAGAGAGCATGCATAGTTCCTTCGTACAAAGGCAAAGGGGACAAAGAGAGTGCAATAATTATAGGGGAATAAGTCTATTGAGTATACCAAGTAAAGTGTATGGTAGAGTTATTAGAATTAAGAGTAGGACGGAGAGTAGGATAGCAGATGAACAAGGAGGCTTTAGGAAAGGTAGGGGGTGTGTGGACCAGGTGTTTACAGTGAAACATAAGTGAACAGTATTTAGATAAGGTTAAGGAGGATTTTGTGGCATTTATGGATTTGGAAAAGGTGTTTGACAGGGTGGATAGGGGGGAAATGTGGCAGATGTTGCAGGTGTATGGAATAGAAGGTAGGTTACTGAAAGCAGTGAAGAGCTTTTACGAGGATAGTGAGGCTCAGGTTAGAGTATGTAGGAGAGAGGGAGATTATTCCCCAGTAAAAGTAGGCCTTAGACAAGGATGTGTGATGTCACCGCAGTTATTCAATATATATATATATATATATATATATATATATATATATATATATATATATATATATATATATATATATATATATATATATATATATATATATACATATATATATGTATATATATATATATATATATATATATATATATATATATATATATATATATATATATATATATATATATATATATCTGGGGTTGTAAGAGAAGTGAATGCTCGGGTGTTGGCAAGAGGTGTGGGGTTAAAAGATAAAGAACCTAACACAAAGTGGGAGTTGTCACAGTTGCTCTTTGCTGATGACACTGAGCATTTGGGAGATTCTGCAGAGAAGTTTCAGAGGTTGGTGGATGAGTTTGGTAGGGTATGTAAAAGAAGAAAATTAAAAGTGAATATAAGAAAAAGTAAGGTGATGAGGATAACAAAAAAATTCGGTGACGAAAGATTGCATATCAGATTGGAGGGAGAGAGTATGGAGGAGGACGTGAATGTATTCAGATATTTGGGAGTGTATGTGTCGGCAGATGGGTCTATGAAGAATGAGGTGAATCACAGAACTGATGAGGGCAAAAGGGTGAGGGGTGCACTTAGGAGTCTCTGGAGACAAAGAACATTATCCATGGAAGCAAAGAAGGGAATGTATGTGAGTATAGTTATATCAAAGCTCTTATATGGGTGTGAAGCATGGGTGATGAATGTTGCAACAAGGGGAAGGCTGGAGTCAGTGGAGATGTCATATCTGAAGGTAATGTGTGGTGTGAATATAATGCAGAGAACTCGTAGTTGGGAGACTAGGAGGAGGTTTGGGATTACCAAAACTTTTATTCAAAGGGAGGAGGGGGTTACTGCCGTGGTTCGGACATGTAGAGAGGATAGAACGAAACAGAATGACTTCGAGAGTGTATAAATCTGTATTGGAGGGAAGGCGGGTAGGGGCCAACCTAGGAAAGGTTTGGGAGAGTGGGTAAAGGAGGTTCTGTGTGCAAAGGGTTTGGATTTCCAGCATGTTAGATAGGAGATAATGGACACAAATGGTTTTTAGGACTTGCTGTTGGAGTGTGAGCAAGGTAACATTGATGAAGGGATTCAGGGAAACCGGCAGGCCGGACTTGAGTCCTGGAGATGCAGTACAGTGTCTACACTCTGAAGGAGTCGTGTTAATATTACAGATTTTTAACTGTAGTGTAACGCGCCTCTGGCAAGACAGTGATGGAGTGAATGATGGAAGTTTTTCTTTATCGGGCCACCCTACTCTGGTGGGAGACGATATATTACTATATATATATATATATATATATATATATATATATATATATATATATATATATATATATATATATATATATATATATATATATATATATATATAATGTCGTGCCGAATATGTAAAACTGGTCAGTTAGCAAGAACTCATTTAAAATTAAGTTCTTTCTGAAATTTTCTTTTATACGTTTTAAGGTATATTTTTTTCATTAATGTTAATGTAAAAAAATTTTAATTTTGCCCCAGAAGAATCTTGGAAAACTTACCTAACCTTATTATAACAAGAACAATTTATTTTAGCCTAACCCATCAAAATATATTTTAAATACGTTTACAATAATTTAGTACTATACAAACAAAATGAAATATATTTTTTTCGTTAGGTTCAGAATGATTTTGGCGAAATTATTGCATACACAAATTTTCACTTGTCCTATATGGCAAGATGAGCGTTGCTATTTAAGCCAAGATTGCAAGTTCTGCCTATTCGGCACGACATATATATATATATATATATATATATATATATATATATATATATATATATATATATATATATATATATATAAGTCGAGAACAACGTCCAGTATTGGGCCCCTACTTAGACGAGATGGGTTCTACACAGGTGACAGCAAGGAAATAAGTGAGCTACTGAAGTCCCAGTATGACTTAGTTTTTAGCGAGCCGATAACCAGACTAAGAGTCGAATACCAAAATGATTTTTTTATGAGAGAGATCAGAATTTGGTAGGTTGAAACCTATCTGATATTAACCTAACACTGAATGACTTAGAAAACTTAGAAAAGGCGATAAATGACATGTGCATGCACTCTACCCCAGGCCCAGACTCGTGGAACTCCGTGTTCAAGAATAACTGCAAGAAACCCCTGTTATGTGTTCTTAACATTACATGAAGAGGGAGCATGGACACAGGGGTCATCCCACAGCTGTTATGAACAACAGACATAGCCCCAGTCCACAAAGGGGACAGTAAAGCAATAGCAAAGAACTACAGACCGATATAGCTAACATCCCATATAAAAATCTTTGAAAGGGTTCTGAGAAGCAAAATCGCCACTCATCTACTTAACCATCATTTACACAACGCAGGGCAATATGGGTTTAGAGCAGGTCGCTCCTGCCTGTCGCAACTACTGGACCACTATGGCAAGGTCCTGGATGCTCTTGAAGACAAGCAAAACGCAGATATAGTATACACAGACTTTGCAAAAGCCTGGGATGAGTGTGACCATGGTGTAATAGCGCACAAAATGCGTTATAAAGGAATAGCAGGATAATTTGGTAGATGGATCTATTATTTCCTAATAATCAGAACACAAAGAGTAGTAGTAAACAGAGTAAAATCTGAGGCGGCTACGGTGAAAAGCTATGTTCCACAAGGCACAGTGCTCGCTCCCAATTTGTCTCTCATCCTCATATATGGCATAGACAAGGATGCAAGCCACAGCTCCGTGTTTTCCATTGCAGATGACACCCGAATTTGCATGACAGTGTCCTCCATTGAAGACAATGCAAAACTCCAGGCAGGCATCAACCAAATCTTTAAATGGGCCGCAGAAAACAATATGAAGTTCAATAACGAGAAATTTCAATTACTCCGATAGGGAAAACGTGAGGAAATTAAAACTACATCGGAGAATAAAACAATTTTCAACCACATAATAGAGCGAAAAACTAATGTAAAAGACCTGGGAGTGATAATGCCAGAGGCTCTCACTTTCAAATACCACAACATTGCATCAATTGCATCTGCTAGAGAAATGACAGGATGGATAATGAGAACCTTCAAAACTAAGGATGCCAAGTTATAGGCATCTTCAGGTCGCTTGTTCTATGTAGGCTGTAATATTGATACACACTAAAAGCACCTTTCAAGGCAGGTGAAATTGTTGACCTAGAAAATGTACAGAGAATCTTCAGAGCACACATAAGTACGATAAAACACCTAAATTACTGGGAACGTTTTAAGTTCCTCGACCTGTACTCCCTGGAACGCAAGCGGGAGAGATACATGATTAGTATCAGACTTGCACACGAAAATCACTCCCTATGAAAGCAAAAGACTCGGCAGGAGATGCAACATCCACCCAGTGAAAAGCAGGGGTGCCAGTAGCACGATATGAGACAACACAATAAGTGTCAGGGGCCCAAGACTGCTCAACTACCTCCCAACATACGTAAGGGAGATTACCAACAGACCCCTGGCTGTCTTAAGAAAGGTTTTGGGCAGGCACCTAAAGTCAGTACCTGACCAGCCGGGTTGTGGCTCGTACTTCGTTTTACGTGCGGCCAACAGTAATAGCCTGGTTGATCAGGCCCTGATCTACCATGAGGCCTAGTTACAGATCGGGCCGCGGGGGCATTTAACCCCCGAAACCCTCTCCAGGTATCTCCAGGTACATTATATATATATATATATCAGGTGTAAAAACACTTGTGAATGCTCAATAATAACCCACATAGAAACATAGAAGATTAATTGCTCTGTATATTTCGATTATAGAAGGTGATCGAAATATACAGAGCAATTAGTCTTGTGTGTTTCTGCCTCCATGTGGGATATCATTGAGATGATTATATATATATATATATATATATATATATATATATATATATATATATATATATATATATATATATATATATATATATATATATATATATATATACACATATATATATATATACATTATATATATACATATATATATATATATATAATATATATATATATATACACACACATTATATATATATATATATATATATATATATATATATATATATATATATATATATATATATATATATATATATATATATATATATATATATATATATATATATATATATATATATATATATATATATATTTCATTAATGGTGATGTAAAAATTTATAATTTTGCCCTAAAAGGAACTTAGAAAACTTACCTAACCTTATTATAACAAGCGCAATTTATCTTAGCCTAACCTAACTAAATATATTTTAGATACGTTTACAATAATTTAGTACTAACAAACACTATGAAATATATTTTTTTTCGTTAGGTTTAGAATGATTTTGGCGAAATTATTGCATACACAAATTTTCATTTGTCTTATATGGCAAAATGAGCTTTGCTATTTAAGCCAAGATCGCAAGTTCTGCCTATTCGGCACGCCATATATATATATATATATATATATATATATATATATATATATATATATATATATATATATATATATATATGTATATATATATATATATATATATATATATATATATATATATATATATATATATATATATATATATATATATATATATATATGCCATTTTTATATCAACAATGTATCTCTTAAACCTTTCTGTGCCATATTATGTAATAAAATATACCTATTGGTAAAAAAGAATGAAAAAATGGGGTGGTAGGGGAAGTGGAATATTCAAATGGCTTCTGGAAGAAATCCAACAATTCTTCCTTGAAGCCTTTTTATCCACTTCTCCGAGGCTATGGGTCCCACAATTTACACCAGAGGTGGACCCAGTCACACACACACACACACACACACAATATATATATATATATATATATATATATATATATATATATATATATATATATATATATATATATATATATATATATATATATATATATATATATATACGTGAGTCCTGGAGATGGGAAGTACAGTACCTGCACTCAGGGGTGTTAATGTTGCAGTTTAAAAACTGTAGTGTAAAGCACCCTTCTGGCAAGACAGTGATGGAGTGAATGATGGTGAAAGTTTTTCTTTTACTGGCCACCCTACTTTGATGGGAATCAGCCAGTGTGTTAAATATATATATATATATATATATATATATATATATATATATATATATATATATATATATATATATATATATATATATATATATATATATATATATATATATATATATATATATATATATATATATATATATATATATATATATATATATATATTACGGCAGTTACATTGTTGAAAATGGCATCTAAGTCAAAAACCGTCTATACATAAATAACCCGGGTTGCACATAAGAGAAAACACCTTAAGACGATGTTTCGGTTCATCCATTAACTAGTCACATCGTGTGACCAATTAATGATACAAATCGGACTGAAACGTCGTCATAAGTTTTTTCTGGTATGTGCAGGTTGTGTGTGTATTGTTCTAGTCAACTGTATTGTATCGTTTTGTTCCGCGAAAAATCGCCTAAAGCAAACTGAGTAACATATGGGATAGATGATGTTATGTTCGTTTGACCTCCATAAATGGCAAACTTTTTTTAGATCTCCAAATTACAATAAAATAAAAAAGGTAATTATAGTTGACTGCCGTAATGTAATATGCTTAATGCTATAAATTTTACAGAAATATTTACCTTAAATTGTGGTTACTGGTGCATGTCAGTGATTCTGAGCAGAGTAGAGAGGAATGCTGTGGTCCTACTGAAGTGATTTGGATGGTTGTAGATTGATTGCTTATAAATTAGACACAAGGTTGAGGGACTGATTATCTCGTTCTCCTCCCGTTTCTTCAAGATTTTCCTTTGTATGGACTGATGAAGCCACTGTGTGGCGAAACGTTTCCTCAATAAAGATACCCAAGAGTTGCACATGTGTCTAATTTATCAACATGTCGGTTCTCTGAACCATTCATTGACAAAGATTGATTGCTGAAATGGATGGTTGAGGCTCCGGTCAATGGTTGTAGTGTAGTAACGAGAAATTGTGTAATGTGTCTTTGGTTCCCTTTACCTTACAGTACTTCATACATCTGACAGTAAGGTGCCATCAGCTGCTCAAGGCCCCAGAAGAACGTATGACAAAATTAGGGTTATGAAAAGCAGACCCCCAGTAAAAGCGAATAATTTTTTTTAAGGCTTTGTAATTCGGCAAAACTGAAAATTAATCAAGTTTTATTCACTGTAGTTGTCATTGTTGGTGATATGGAAACGTGTGTGTGTGTGGGGGGAGGGTTGATGTGACCCTCTGTAATACCTGAGCAAACATGGCAGGCAGCATCACAGCTATCAACTGACTTCATCAACACCACTATCACATGCAAATATCTGTAAACAAATGCCATATTCTTACAAGTGAAACAATACATTTACAAAATGAATAAACTAGTATAATATCCACCATAATATGGATGCATGCTATCCAAGAAAACATGAAATAAATGATATAATCAAGAGAGAAACTTCTCAAGGTATAGCAGGAGTGGGAAACCTGCCGCCTTCTGGGGCATTAGGTACGGCCGTCTGAATGAATCATTTTCCTTGAAATTATATAATAATTAACTTTTTACAAAATAACTAACATTTTGCAATATATCTAATCAAAATTTCTTGAATACGGCCTTATTAGATTGCAGCATAATAAGGAATCCCACCCCTGGACCTTTCGCTTGTGTTGTTGTTATGGCTGGCTTAAGGGTTGTAATGGCCCCAGGGTTGTTATGTCTATGTTACTGCTGTGGAATTAACTACCAGAATGCTTTTGCAAATACAAAACTATTTAGTACATATTAATAGATTCATTAAATAAAGTAACACAATATAAAAATGATTTCGCTTGCATTTACAACAATAAAAACAAAAGTATGTAGGAAAAGGTGGCCGGAGGCTTGAGCTTAGAGAGTTCTTAACACCACCACCGACAACAACAAATCCTCAAACACCTTCAAATTTGTTTATTGCTAAATCCGAGTGCACTAACTAAACTGATGAACAAATGTATATGAAGAAGATACTTGTGTACACATTACATCCAGGTCCCTTTCATGTTATAACTTATATTATGCAAGTAAAGATAAGCAGAGGGTATATGATTATTATTATTATAATCAAGGGGGAAGCGCTAAACCCGGAGGATTATACAGCGCCTGGGGGGGGTGATGTGGAAGGCATTCAGGCTTAATTCGGGGAACTGGAGCACAGATCCAATTCCCTAAATCAAGAGCCCCTCACCAACATCAAGGAACCTTCCTTGAGGGGAGAGGGTATATGAACACTGGCAGAGTCGCTCTTATTCACTGGAACAGTTCGTGTCAACTCTCTCAATTTGTATTTAAACATTATCTCCAGTAATCTCACATTTTTAGCACACATGATGCAAAACATATGAAAACGCTGCATACAGCACACGAATTTAATCACATGTGATGGCTTTCCTGAGACACCAGTGGTGATAAATAATTTGTAAATAAACGGTATATACTATGGTGGCTGTCAGAACTTCTAACAGACATTTATCATGATGGTTCCCCAAGACTATCCCTTCACTTTCCGTTTAATTACTGTACTGTCAACACTTTAACACCAAACATTAACACATTCAACATTTGCGAAAATACATCTAAGGGGGTAAGTGATTGTCAGTGCCATATCGATGAAATTAGCAGATACTAGCCTTCTTGGACGGACTTTTATCTATTTTTCCCTAAAGTTACATTTTCATAGATGAATCGAAAATATAAAAATTAAGACACATGTGCAAACATCTGGGTATCTTTATTGTAGACGTTTCGCCATCCAGTGGCTTTATCAATACAGATTCCAGGACATAACTTGAAGACAGTAGAACTGTATACAGAAGTTGCACATGTGTCTTAACTTTCATCTTGTCAGTATTATACACCTTTCTTGCAGAATCGAAAATATGCTGCTGCAGTATTGCAATAGTCGTATATCAAAAAAAAAGTTAGAAAAAAATTACATTTTAATCAATGAAGACTAGTGTTAGAGTGGATTCTAGTAAGGGTTTCTAGACTCTTCCTTTTCGAGGCTAAGGGATACCACATATTGCATTAGAGGTGAACCCAAAAGTATATATATATATATATATATATATATATATATATATATATATATATATATATATATATATATATATATATATATATATATATTCTTATTATCATTATTATTATTGTTATTATCGGGAGAATTTTCAAATGCTTCTCGGTCGTCGACGAATTCTCACCGTGAAATTGGAAAGCTGTGCTCGCTGTGGAGACTAGGGGGAGGGTCGGGGGGGAGGGGGAGGGAAAGAGAGGGAAGGGGGAAGAGGGATGGTGGGACATGAGAGGGAAGAGAGTAAGAGGGGTGGAGGGACCTGAGAGGGAAGGCGTAAGACAGGAGAGGAGGCGAGATAGGGAAATGTGGAAAGGGAGTTAGAGAATGGAAGAGGAAAGGAAGGAGGGAGACTTGAAAAAAACAGAAAGGGAAAGGGTAGGGAATCTGGAAGAGGAAGTGGAGGCTGCATGGAAAAGGTACTGGATAACAGAGACGGGAAAATCTTCAATGGAAACTTCAAAGGGGAACCAGAAGGGAGAACTGGAAAGGCAACTGGAAGTAAAAATGGAAGGTTAAACTGGAAGAGAGAAGTGGAATGCGGTTCAGGAAGGGAAAATCGAAAGAGAAACCGTACGAAGAGACAGAACATGAGAACTGGGAGGAAAACTGTGAACTGGTGAGTGATCTGGGAGGGTGAACTGGGAGGGTGAACTGGGAGGGTGAACTGGGAGGGTGAATTGGGAGGGTGAACTGGGAGGGTGAACTGGGAGGGTGAACTGGGAGGGTGAACTGGGAGGGTGAACTGAGAGAGTGATCTAGGAGGGTGAACTGGGAGGGTGAACTGGTAGAGTGATCTGGGAAAGTGAACTTGGAGGGTGATCTGGAAGGTGATCTGGAGGGTGATCTGGGAAAGTGAACTGGGAGGGTGAACTGGGAGGATGATCTAGGAGGGTGAACTGGGAGAGTGAACTGGGAGTGATCTGGGAGGGTGAACTGGGAGAGTGAACTTGGAGGATGAACTATGTGGGTGAACTGGAAGTGTGGGTGGCAGACACGAGGAGAAGTAAGCATGGGTGGCAGGCACGAAGAGAAGTTACTAAAGGTGGCAGGCATGAGGGGAAGGCAGCATGGGTAGCAGGCACGAGGGAAAGGCAGCACGGCTTGAAGGCAAGAGCTGGAGGCAGCATGGGTGGCAGGCAGAAAAGGAAGGCAGCATGGGTGACAGGCACAAGGGTAAGGCAGTATGGGTTGCAGGCACGAGTTGAAGGCAGCAAGGCTGGTAGGCAGGAGGGAAAGGCAGAATGGGTTGCAGGCACGAGTTGAAGGCAGCAAAGGTGGCAGACAGGAGGGGAAGGCAGCATGGGTTGCAGGCACGAGTTGAAGGCAGCAAGGGTGGCAGGGAGGAGGGGAAGGCAGCATGAGTGGCAGGCAGGAGGGGAAGGCAGCATGGGTTTCAGGCAGGAGGGGAAGGCAGCATGGGTTGCAGGCACGAGTTGAAGGCAGCAAGGGTGGCAGGCAGGAGGGGAAGGCAGCATGGGTTTCAGGAAGGAGGGGAAGGCAGCATGGGTTGCAGGCACGAGTTGAAGGCAGCAATGGTGGCAGGCAGGAGGGGAAGGCAGCATGAGTGGCAGGCAGGAGAGGAAGGCATCATGGGTGGTAGGCACGAGGGAAGGCAGTATGGGTTGCAGGCACGAGTTGAAGGCAGCAAGGGTGGCAGGCAGGAGGGGAAGCCAACATGAGTGGCAGGCACGAGTTGAAGGCAGCAAGGGTGGTAGGCAGGAGGGGAAGGCAGCATGAATGGCATGCAGGAGGGGAAGGCAGCATGAATGGCAGGCAGGAGGGGAAGGCAGCATGGGTGGCAGACGCGAGGGAAAGTCAGCACTGGTAGCATGCAGGAAGGTAAGGCAGCATAGGTGGCAGGCAGGAGGGGAAGGCAGCATAGGTGACAGGCAGCATGGATGGCAGGCAAGAGGGGAAGGCAGCATGGGTGTCAGACAGAAGGGGAAGGCTGCATGGATGGCAGGCAGGAGGGTAATGCAGCATGGGTGGCAGGCATGAAGGGAAGGCAGCATTAGTGGCAGGCAGGAAGGGAAGGCAACATGGGTGGCAGACAGGAGGGAAAGGCATCATGGGTGGGAGGCAGGAGAAGGCAGCATGGGTGGCAGGCAGAAAAAGAAGGCAGCATGGGTGGCAGGCAAAAGGGGAAGGCAGCATGAGTGGTAGGCAGGAAGGGAAGGCAGCGTGGGTAGCAGACAGGAGGGGAAGGCAGCATGGGTGGCAGGCAGGAGGGAAAGGCAGCATGGGTGGCAGGCAGGAGGGGAAGACAGCATGGTTGGCAGGCAGGAGGGGAAGGCAGCATGGGTGGCAGGCAATAAGAAAAGGCAGCATGAGTGGCAGGCAGGAAGGAAAAACATCATGGGTGGCAGGCAGGAGTGAAAGGCAGCATGGGTGGCAAGAAGGAAGGGAAGGCAGCATGGGTGGCAGGCAATAAAAAAGGCAGCATGAGTTGCAGGCAGGAAGGAAAGGCAGCATGGGTGGCAGGCAAGAAGAAAAGGCAGCATTAGTGGCAGGCAGGAAGGAAAGGCAGCATGGGTGGCAGGGAGGAGGGAAAGGCAGTATGGGTGGCAGGCAGAAGGGGAAGGCTGCATGGATGGCAGGCAGGAGGGTAATGCAGCAAGGGTGGCAGGCAGGAGGGGAAGGCAGCATAAGTGGCAGGCAGTAGGGGAAGGCAGCATGGGTAGCAGGCAGGAGGGGAAGGCAGCATGGGTAGCAGGCAGGAGGGGAAGGCAGCATGGGTAGCAGGCAGGAGGGTGAGGCAGCATGGGTGGCAGGCACGAGCGGAAGGCAGCATGGGTGGCAGGCAGGAGGGGAAGGCAGCATTGGTGGCAGGCAGGAAAGGAAGGCAGCATGGGTGGCAGGCAGGAGGGGAAGGCAGCATGGGTGGCAGGCATGAGGGGAAAGGAACATGGGTGGCAGGCAGGAGGGGAAAGGAACATGGGTGGCAGGCAGGAAAAGAAGGCAGCATGGGTGGAAGGCAGGAGAGGAAGGCAGCATGGGTGGCAGGCAGGAAGGGAAGGCAGCATGGGTGGCAGGCAGGAGGGGAAGGCAGCATGGGTGGCAGGCAGGAGGAGATGGCAGCCTGGGTGGCAGGCAGGAGGGGAAAGGAACTTGGGTGGCAGGCAGGAGGGGAAAGGATCTTGGGTGGCAGGCAGGATTGGAAGGCAGCATGGGTAGCAGGCAGGAGAGGAAGGCAGCATGGTTGGCAGGCAGGAGGGGAAGGCAGCATGGGTGGCAGGCAGGAAGGGAAGGCAGCATGAGTGGCAGGCTGGTGTGGAAAGCAGCATGGGTGGCAGGCAGAAGAGGAAGGCAGCATGGGTGGCAGGCATTAGGGGAAGGCAGCATGGGTGGCAGGCAGGAGGGGAAGGCAGCATGGGTGGCAGGCAGTAGGGGAGGCAGCAAGGGTGGCAGGCAGGAGAGGAAGGCAGCATGGGTGGCAGGCAGGAGGGGATGGCAGCATGGGTGGCAGGCAGGAGGGGAAAGGAACATAGGTGGCAGGCAGGAGGGAAAAGGATCATGGGTGGCAGGCAGGAGGGAAAGGCAGCATGGGTGGCAGGCAGAGGGGGAAGGCAGCATGGGTTGCAGACAGGAGGGGAAGGCAGCATGGGTGGCAGACAGGAGGGGAAGGCAGCATGGGTGGCAGGCAGTAGGGGAAGGCAGCATGGGTAGCAGGCAGGAGGGGAAGGCAGCATGGGTGGCAGGCAGGAGGGGAAGGCAGAATTGGTGGCAGACAGGAGGGGAAGGGAACATGGGTGGCAGGCAGGAGGGGAAGGCAGCATGGGTGGTAGGCAGGAGGGGAAGTCAGCTTGGGTGGCAGGCAGGAGGGGAAGGCAGCATGGGTGGCAGGCAGGAGGGGAAGGCAGCATGGGTGGCAGGCAGGAGGGGAAGGCAGCATGGGTGGCAGGCAGGAGGGGAAGGCAGCATGGGTGGCAGGCAGTTGGGAAAGGCAGCATGGGTGGCAGACAGGAGGGGAAGGCAGCATGGGTGGCAGGCAGGAGGGGAAGGCAGCATGGGTGGCAGGCAGTTGGGAAAGGCAGCATGGGTGGCAGACAGGAGGGGAAGGCAGCATGGGTGGCAGGCAGGAGGGGAAGGCAGCATGGGTGGCAGGCAGGAGGGGAAGGAAGCATGGGTGGCAGGCAGGAGGGGAAGGCAGCATGGGTGGCAGGCAGTTGGGAAAGGCAGCATGGGTGGCAGATAGGAGGGGAAGGCAGCATGGGTGGCAGGCAGAAGGGGAAGGCAGCATGGGTTGCAGGCAGGAGGGGAAGGCAGCATGGGTGGCAGGCAGGAGGGGAAGGCAGCATGGGTGGCAGGCAGGAGGGGAAGGCAGCATGGGTGGCAGGCAGGAGGGAAAGGCAGCATGGGTGGCAGGCAGGAGGGAAAGGCAGCATGGGTGGCAGGCAGGAGGGGAAGGCAGCATGGGTGGCAGGCAGGAGGGGAAGGCAGCATGGGTTGCAGGAAGGAGGGGAAGGCAGCATGGGTGGCAGGCAGGAGGGGAAGGCAGCATGGGTGGCAGGCAGGAGGGGAAGGCAGCATGGGTGGCAGGCAGGAGGGGAAGGCAGCATGGGTTGCAGGCAGGAGGGGAAGGCAGCATGGGTTGCAGGCAGGAGGGGAAGGCAGCATGGGTTGCAGGCAGGAGGGGAAGGCAGCATGGGTTGCAGGCAGGAGGGGAAGGCAGCATGGGTGGCAGGCAGGAGGGGAAGGCAGCATGGGTGGCAGGCAGGAGGGGAAGGCAGCATGGGTGGCAGGCAGGAGGGGAAGGCAGCATGGGTGGCAGGCAGGAGGGGAAGGCAGCATGGGTGGCAGGCAGGAGGGGAAGGCAGCATGGGTTGCAGGCAGGAGGGGAAGGCAGCATGGGTTGCAGGCAGGAGGGGAAGGCGGCATGGGTGGCAGGCAGGAGGGGAAGGCAGCATGGGTTGCAGGCAGGAGGGGAAGGCAGCATGGGTGGCAGGCAGGAGGGGAAGGCAGCATGGGTGGCAGGCAGGAGGGGAAGGCAGCATGGGTGGCAGGCAGGAGGGGAAGGCAGCATGGGTGGCAGGCAGGAGGGGAAGGCAGCATGGGTGGCAGGCAGGAGGGGAAGGCAGCATGGGTGGCAGGCAGGAGGGGAAGGCAGCATGGGTGGCAGGCAGGAGGGGAAGGCAGCATGGGTGGCAGGCAGGAGGGGAAGGCAGCATGGGTGGCAGGCAGGAGGGGAAGGCAGCATGGGTGGCAGGCAGAAGGGGAAGGCAGCATGGGTGGCAGGCAGGAGGGGAAGGCAGCATGGGTGGCAGGCAGGAGGGGAAGGCAGCATGGGTGGCAGGCAGGAGGGGAAGGCAGCATGGGTGGCAGGCAAGAGGGGAAGGCAGCATGGGTGGCAGGCAGGAGGGGAAGGCAGCATGGGTTGCAGGCAGGAGGGGAAGGCAGCATGGGTTGCAGGCAGGAGGGGAAGGCAGCATGGGTGGCAGGCAGGAGGGGAAGGCAGCATGGGTTGCAGGCAGGAGGGGAAGGCAGCATGGGTGGCAGGCAGGAGGGGAAGGCAGCATGGGTGGCAGGCAGGAAGGGAAGGCAGCATGGGTGGCAGGCAGGAGGGGAAGGCAGCATGGGTGGCAGGCAGGAGGGGAAGGCAGCATGGGTGGCAGGCAGGAGGGGAAGGCAGCATGGGTGGCAGGCAGGAGGGGAAGGCAGCATGGGTGGCAGGCAGGAGGGGAAGGCAGCATGGGTGGCAGGCAGGAGATGAAGGCAGCATGGGTGGCAGGCAGGAGGGGAAGGCAGCATGGGAGGCAGGCAGGAGGGGAAGGCAGCATGGGTGGCAGGCAGGAGGGGAAGGCAGCATGGGTGGCAGACAGGAGGGGAAGGCAGCATGGGTGGCAGGCACTCTCACAAAAAAGTGGATGATTCAGTGTTGCTCTGGAGTACAAAGACTTGTTTTACTCCGGTTTTTTAAACAGTTAATTACTACCATTAGTTTTCCTTTTTTTTAGTTCTTTTAGTTTTCGTTGTGATCTCGCATTTTGTGATAATTCTTAACACTACTGACACTTGTTGAGCGAGGAATTGTGAATTTCTCTTAACCTGAAGATCAAACATTCTGAATTATTGCTTCTTGCTAGAGTAAATTTCTTTGTAGTTGGCAAGTGTAGCTGCATTGTCAATTATTATTATTATTATTATTATTATTATATATAATCGCTAGGCACCTTACATGACACTATCACCAGGCACATAACATGGCCACATCACTAGACTCTTCACACACCAATGGCTTCACGAAACATATCACATGACCACAATATCACCAATCACATCATGTGATCACAGTAACACCAGACACATCACATCATCATTCTATTGTTAGGTACATCATTTAACTGTACTGTCAGCAGGAACCTCACATGAGTATAGCATGATGAGTCACATAAGCATAACCACAGCATCAACAGGCACATCACATGTAAGCAACATCACCAGCCACATCACGTGATTACATCACATGATTACAGTATCACCAGTACTTCACATAATGACAGAATATAACATAACCGCAGCGTCACCAGGCATATCACATGGTCACGGTATCACTACGCACATCATATGATGACCTTATCACTACGCACATCACATGATCACACCATCACTACACATACCAGTTGATTACGGTATCACCAGACACATTTGTGACCACACTGTGGCCCGGCACATCACATGCAAGCACAAATGCAATGCCTGCATGTGACCACAGTGACCACTCGGCACATCATATGATTATACTAATACCAGACTCGCCATATATCCACACCGTCACCAGGCACATCACACGAGTTTACTATCACTGAACACATCACATGGCCTATCACCGAGTATATAAAATGAACGTACCATCACCAAGCACATCAGATGATCTCAATTGCACCAGGCACATCATATGACCACACCATCAACAGCAACATCATATGACCGTGCCATCACTAGGGTCATCACAGGACCACACTATTACCTGGAGTTTACCTGGAGAGAGTTCCGGGGGTCAACGCCCCCGCGGCCCGGTCTGTGACCAGGCCTCCTGGTGGATCAGAGCCTGATCAACCAGGCTGTTGCTGCTGGCTGCAACATTACTATCACCAGGCACATCACAAAACAGTATTATCGCCAGGTACATCACAGGACCACATTATCAAAAGTTACATGACAGGGGAGGTCCTCTCAAGAACATCACAGGGGAGGTCCTACCAGACACATCACAGAAGTGGTCCTCCATGGCACAACAAAGAATGGTCCTCCCAAGCACATTAGAGGGGTGGTCCTCGTAAGGAGGTTATTCCAGGCACATCAGAGGGAAGATCCTCTAAGGCACATCACAAATGTGGTTATCCCAGACACATCACAATATTAGTTCTCTCCAGCACATCACAAATGTGGTTATCCCAGACACATCACAATATTAGTCCTCTCCAGCACATCACAGTGAAGGTCTCCTATGTACATCACAGTGGAGGTCTTCTAGGCGCATCGCAGAGCAAGTCTCCCAGGCACATCACAATGGAGGTCTACCCGGCACATCTCAGCGGAAGTCTTCCAGGAACATCACAGTGGAAGTCTTCCAGGCACATCACAGTGGAAGTCTTCCAGGCACATCACAGTGGAAGTCTTCCAGGCACATCACAGTGGAAGCCTTCCAGGCACATCACAGTGGAAGCCTTCCAGGCACATCACAGTGGAAGTCTTCTAGGCACATCACAGTGGAAGTCTTCCAGGCACATCACAGTGGAAGTCTTCCAGGCACATCACAGTGGAAGTCTTCCAGGCACATCACAGTGGAAGTCTTCCAGGCACATCACAGTGGAAGTCTTCCAGGCACATCACAGTGGAAGTCTTCCAGGCACATCACAGTGGAAGTCTTCCAGGCACATCACAGTGGAAGTCTTCCAGGCACATCACAGTGGAAGTCTTCCAGGCACATCACAAAACAGTATTATCGCCAGGTACATCACAAGACCACATTATCAAAAGTTACGTGGTGAAGCATTGTTATGTGTTCTATCTGGAGGTTCCTCCGGGGGTCAGCGCCCCCGTGGCCTCAGTCTTCCTGGAGGTTCCTCCGGAAGTCAGCGCCCCCGTGGTCTCAATCTACCTGGAGGTTCCTCCGGGAGTCAGCGCCCCCGTGGCCTCAATCTACCTGGAGGTTCCTCCGGCAGTCAGCGCCCCCGTGGCCTCAATCTACCTGGAGGTTCCTCCGGGGGTCAGCGCTCCCCGTGGCCTCAGTCTACCTGGAGGTTCCTCCGGGAGTCAGCGCCCCCGTGGCCTCAATCTACCTGGAGGTTCCTCCGGGGTTCAGCGCTCCCCGTGGCCTCAGTCTACCTGGAGGTTCCTCCGGGAGTCAGCGCCCCCGTGGCCTCAGTCTACCTGGAGGTTCCTCCGGGGGTCAGCGCTCCCCGTGGCCTCAGTCTACCTGGAGGTTCCTCCGGGAGTCAGCGCCCCCGTGGCCTTAATCTACCTGAAGGTTCCTCCGGGGGGTCAGCGCTCCCCGTGGTCTCAGTCTACCTGGAGGTTCCTCCGGGGGTCAGCGCCCCAGTGGCCTCAGTCTACCTGGAGGTTCGTCCGGGGGTCAGCGCTCCCCGTGGCCTCAGTCTACCTGGAGGTTCGTCCGGGGGTAAGTGCTCCCCGTGGCCTCAGTCTACCTGGAGGTTCGTCCGGAGGTCAGCGCCCCCGTGGTCTCAGTCTACCTGGAGGTTCCTCCGGGAGTCAGCGCCCCCGTGGCCTCAGTCTACCTGGAGATTCCTCGGGGGGGTCAGCGCCCCCGTGGCTTCCTCATTCTACCTGGAGCTTCCTCCGGGGATCAGCGCCCCCGTGGCCTCCTCAGTCTACCTGGAGGTTGCTCCGGGGGTCAGCGCCCCCCATGGCCCCCCTCAGGTTCATCTTACACAAGTTCTCAACTTCCTGACCAATCCTTGAAAGCTTTTATAATTCTCAAACTCTTATTTTTCAGGATTTTTATTTTGAATAAATATATTTTTTTAAGAACTCAAAAGCTGGGAATGACACTTTTTTTTTTTTGTTATGACTTTCAAAAATACTTAAAAGTAACATCCGTGTTTAAATTAGAAATAAAAAAACGGTCGAAAAGTCTTGAAATTTCGGCGAAATTTTGTGAAACTGAGAATATTTTACGCTTCTTATTAATTTAGATTAAGCTGTATTGATGCGTCACTGATGCGTCATTGATGCGTCATTGATGCGTCACTGATGCGTCATTGATGCGTCATTGATGAGTCACTGATGCGTCATTGATGCGTCACTGATGCGTCATTGATGCGTCATTGATGCGTCATTGATGAGTCACTGATGCGTCACTGATGCGTCACTGATGCGTCATTGATTCATAGCACCAAAACTAGGATATCCACAACTTTATCCTCCACGTTTAGCTTTTTTTCAATTACAGCTCCTTTATTAAACTTCATGTTTGAGAGTGTCCAAGTTGGACAAATTCCTGGGTGGTTTTGATAAGGATTACCTTGTATGGGCCAGTAGGCTTGCTGCAGTGCTCCTCCATTCTTATGTTCTTAAGTGGGAAGCTGCATGAGCTGGTCTCACGGAATATGTACCTTTGTTTTCTTCAAGATTTATTTATTTACTCATTCTCATTCCGCTGTTTCCAAATTTCTAGCCCAACCATTGTTACTGCTGATACTGATGATAAATTAGACACATGTGCAACTCTTGGGTATCTTTATTGAGGAAACGTTTCGCCACACAGTGGCTTCACATTGAACAAATGTGACACCACCTATGACTGCTACACCTCTCCTGCCATACGGTTTACAAGCTGCTTCTCCGCTCATCTGCCGTATTCTACTCAAGATTGATGGACTGAACACATCGACTCAAGGTTGAGGGACTGATTACCTCATTCTCCTCCTGTGCTTCAAGTTTCTCCTATTTGTGGACTGATGAAGCCACTGTGTGGCGAAACGTTTCCTCAATAAAGATACCCAAGAGTTGCACATGTGTCTAATTTATCAACATGTCGGTTCTCTGAACCATTCATCTACAAACTGCTGATACTGTTTAA
This sequence comes from Cherax quadricarinatus, assembly GCF_038502225.1. NCBI lineage: Eukaryota > Metazoa > Arthropoda > Malacostraca > Decapoda > Parastacidae > Cherax > Cherax quadricarinatus. The sequence goes on along the minus strand of NC_091303.1, from coordinate 51,779,535 downwards.
CGAGAAAATTTGGAGATTTCCGTAGAGTAATCCTTCTTATGAGTTTAGTACAGTGATTTCATTGTTATATTACAAATTTAGAAACACGAGAGATACGCTGGGAAACAGTTCAATATATGACTAATTTATTCTATTATTTGTTTCTTGAAGTATATCGGAATGTGTAAAATAATCACTTTCTAACTTAATATTCTCGCCTCAGACACTAAGATATTACATGATAGTCTCGGTGCGGACTCCCAGGACCGCACTTATCTACCTTCCTCTTTTATTCCCATGAACTTAGTGCACTTCAAACCATCATTATATACAGCGCGTCGTTCTGTGTAGAGCTTTATCAAGAAACGACATGATGAAGCTGTACACAGAGCGAAACGTTCTCTATAATGAATGTTTGCAATGTACCAGTTGGGGGGATTAAGACACATGTGCAACATCTGGGTATCTTTATTGTAGACGTTTCGCCATCCAGTGGCTTTATCAATACAAATTCTAGGACATAACTTGAAGACAGTAGAACTATGTACAGAAGATGAGGTAATCAGTCCCTCAACCTAGGAGTAGGTGCGAAGAGCACCATAGTCGTGGAGATTCTGATTCTTCACTGTATTTGTCGCCCGTACTTGTCACCTTGTATGTCAGGATATTCCGGGATTGATACAGGTTGGGGGATACTTGGCTGAGACGCACGCCCAACTAAGTTATCTAGATTTCGTAAACTTATATAGACGCCAGTGAAAAGATAGATACAAAAAATAAACTGAGTGGACAGACACGATGCACGGATTTAAGGGGACATGAGTGCTCTGTCGTGGGAAAAAATAATGATAATAGAATTAAGTGACTGATATGATTGTTATTCTGTCGCTGCAACAGCAAGGTCATTCACACAAGACTGTTCTTCTGTCGCTGCAACAGCAAGGTCATTCACACAAGACTGTTCTTCTGTCGCTGCAACAGCAAGGTCATTCACACAAGACTGTTCTTCTGTCGCTGCAACAGCAAGGTCATTCACACAAGACTGTTCTTCTGTCGCTGCAACAGCAAGGTCATTCACACAAGACTGTTCTTCTGTCGCTGCAACAGCAAGGTCATTCACACAAGACTGTTCTTCTGTCGCTGCAACAGCAAGGTCATTCACACAAGACTGTTCTTCTGTCGCTGCAACAGCAAGGTCATTCACACAAGACTGTTCTTCTGTCGCTGCAACAGCAAGGTCATTCACACAAGACTGTTCTTCTGTCGCTGCAACAGCAAGGTCATTCACACAAGACTGTTCTTCTGTCGCTGCAACAGCAAGGTCATTCACACAAGACTGTTCTTCTGTCGCTGCAACAGCAAGGTCATTCACACAAGACTGTTCTTCTGTCGCTGCAACAGCAAGGTCATTCACACAAGACTGTTCTTCTGTCGCTGCAACAGCAAGGTCATTCACACAAGACTGTTCTTCTGTCGCTGCAACAGCAAGGTCATTCACACAAGACTGTTCTTCTGTCGCTGCAACAGCAAGGTCATTCACACAAGACTGTTCTTCTGTCGCTGCAACAGCAAGGTCATTCACACAAGACTGTTCTTCTGTCGCTGCAACAGCAAGGTCATTCACACAAGACTGTTCTTCTGTCGCTGCAACAGCAAGGTCATTCACACAAGACATTCTTGCGCTACAGCAACAAGGTCATTCACACACGACTGTTACGCCACAGAGATGACATGACACTACAAGATGCCAACTACAATTAATGTATCACAAGGGATGAAGCCCACCCAGCATTATCTCTATTAAATATTCATTGTCATGAAGCTTACAAATAGCGAGCTGCATGAAGCTGGAGCCAGCTGTGGCCCAGAGATTTCATTTATTCAAATGACTTTATTTCACAATTCGTCTTGATCGGTTCTATACTCTGTCATGAACGAGACGGCGGGGCAGGAAATCCATGAAAATGGTGTACATACTCAAGGTCCGAGGGTTCTTGTACCTAGTACACAGATTTTTTGCCCCCTCCCTGTTTGTCTGTCTGTGTCTGTCTGTCTCTCTCTCTCACTGTCAACACCCTTTCCACATGCAGACACGCCAGGAGCTGAGTCTCGACCCCTGCAACCACAAATAGGGGGGTATACATACACACAATATGGGCCTGTATTGGAGTATGCAGCAACAGTATGGAACCCACACCTGGTCAAACACGTCAAGAAATTAAAGAAAGTGCAAAAGTTTCCAACAAGACTAGTCCCTGAACTGAGGGGTTTATCCTTCGAGGAGAGGTTAAGTTCCCTTAACCTGACAACACTAAAAGACAGGAGGGATAGGGAGGACATGATAACAACATATAAAATACTGATAGGAATTCACAGCGATGTTTCAGAGATGTGACACAGCAACAAGGGGTCACAACTGGAAGTTGAGGACTCAGATGAGCCACAGGGATGTTAGGAAGCATTTTATCAACCAAATGGAACAATCTGGAGAGTGATGTGGTGGAGGCAGAATCCACACATAGCTTTAAGAACAGGTATGATAAAGGTGATGAAGCAGGGAGAAAGTGAACCTAGTAGCGACCAGGGAAGAGGCAGGGCCAGGAGCTATGATTCTCTTCAAATACAATTAGGTAAGTACAATTAGGTGAGTATACACACACACACACACACACACACACCCTGTACACCGTGTACGTTAGGCCCATATTGGAGTATGCGGCACCAGTTTGGAACCCACACCTAGCCAAGCACGTAAAGAAACTAGAGAATGTGCAAAGGTTTGCAGCAAGACTAGTCCCAGAGCTAAGAGGTATGTCCTACGAGGAGAGGTTAAGGGAAATCAACCTGACGACACTGGAGGACAGGAGAGATAGGGGGGACATGATAACGACATACAAAATACTGAGAGGAATTGACAAGGTGGACAAAGACAGGATGTTCCAGAGATTGGACACAGTAACAAGGGGACACAGTTGGAAGTTGAAGACACAGATGAATCACAGGGATGTTAGGAAGTATTTCTTCAGCCACAGAGTAGTCAGTAAGTGGAATAGTTTGGGAAGCGATGTAGTGGAGGCAGGATCTATACATAGCTTTAAGCAGAGGTATGATAAAGCTTACGGTTCAGGGAGAGTGACCTAGTAGCGACCAGTGAAGAGGCGGGGCCAGGAGCTCGGACTCTACCCCTGCAACCTCAACTAGGTGAGTACAACTAGGTGAGTACACATTCTGAACCAAACAATCTAGACCAAAGCCCACACACTGTACCCTCTGCCCCAAGCCCCCTCATCCCAAACCCCACCCCCACAGCAACCCTCCTCATAGGTCCCGCCAGGGCTCCCGCTCTCCCAACCCCACCATTCTCCCTGACCACAGTTTTAGAAGAGAAGTTGAAGGTTTGGTATACGAACGCAGATGGAATAACAAAAAAATGTGAGGAGTGGCATGAAAGAATCAAGGAGTCACAAGCAATCACAGAAACGAAACTCACCTAGGACGATAACAGATGCAATCTTCCCACCCGAATATCAGATTCTGAGGAAATTTAGAAGGAGCAGAGGGGGACGTGGAGTTGCACTGCTAATTAAAAACCGTTGGGGATTTGAGGAAATGGAAGGAATGGACGAAATTGGAGAAAGGATTACATAGTAGGCCCAATTCAGCCTGGAGGACATAAGGTAGTCATTGCAGTGATGTATGTGGCCAGAAGGGCTCATACGAGTAGAGCAAAGTTACTAGTTACGGGCGATTTCAACTGCAAGGAGATTGATTGGGAAAACCTTGAGCCACATGGGGGTCCCGAAACATGGAGAGCCAAGATGATGGATGCGGTACTGGAAAACCTCATGCATCAACATGTTAGGAAAACTACCAGAGAGAGAGAGAGAGGGGAGGATGAACCAGCAAGACAGGACCTCGTGTTCATTCCTGGTAGCTTCGTCATTGAGGACATCACATATGAAAGGCCTCTTGGAGCTAGTGATCACGTGGTTCTGAGCTTTGAATACATAGTAGAATTAGAGGTGGGGAGGGTAAGAGGAATAGAATGGGGAAAGCCAAACCAAAAAAGGGGGGACTACACAGGTATGAGGAGCTCCCTGCAGGAGTTTCAGTGGGAAAGAGAACTGGTAGGAAAGTCAGTAAACGAAATGATGAACTACGTAACAATAAAATACAAGGAGGCAGAGGAAAGGTTTGTTCCCAAGGGTAACAGAAATAATGGGAAGACCAGAACGAGCCATTGGTTTACCCAAAGATATAGGGTGGCAAAAACTAAGTGCACTAAAGAATGAAAAAAGTACAGAAGACAAAGGACCCAGGATAAAAAAAAAAAGAGATTAATCGGAGATCCAGAAACTAGTACACGCAGATCAGGAGGAAGGCCCAGCGACAGTACGAAAACAACATAGCATCGAACGCTAAGTCCAACCCAGAGCTGTTGTATAGCCACATCAGGAGGAAGACAACAGTCAAGGACCCACTAATCAGGCTGAGGAAATAAGGTGGGGAGCTCACAAGAAATGACCAAGAAGTATGTAAGGAGCTCAGTGCGAGATTTAAGGAAGTATTTACAGTGGAGACTAAAAGGACTCTATGAAGACAGAACAGAGGGGTACACCAACAAGAGAAATACCGAGAAGTGTTGGATGAAATACACACAACCGAGGAGGTGAAGAAGCTGCTCAGTGACCGTGATACCTCAAAGGCGGTGGGAGCTGAGACGCTGTGTGTGCCATTAACCACAATTTTCAACACATCCATTGAAACTGGGCAACTACGTGAGATATGGAAAACGGCAAATGTAGTCCCCATTTTTAAGAAAGGAGACAGAAACGAGGCACTAAAGTATAGACCAGTGTCACTGACGTGTATAGTATGCAAAGCCATGGAGAAGATTGCAAGGAGTAAAGTGGTGGAGCACCTAGAAAGGAGCCAGCTTATAAACGACAGCCAGCACGGTTTCATTGAAGGCAAATCCTGTGTCACAAAACTACTGGAGTTTTATGAGAAGGTAACGGAAGTAAGACACGAGAGGGGTGGGCAGACTGCATTTTCTTGGACTGCAAGAAGGCCTTCGGCACAGTTCCTCACATGAGATTAGTGCAAAAGCTTGAGGATAAGGCACTGCAATGGATCAGAGAATACATGACAGGGAGGCAACGAGTCATGGTACATGATGAGGTATCACAGTGGGCGCCTGTGACGAGCGGTTCCACAGGGGTCAGTTCTAGGATCAGTGCTATTTTTGGTATATGTGAATGACATGTTGGAAGGGTTAGACTCAGAAGTGTCCCTGCTCGCAGATGATGTGAAGTTAATGAGGAGAATTGAATCAGATGGAGATCAGGCAAGACTACAAACAGACCTGGACAGGCTGGACGAGTGGTCCAGAAACTGTCTCCTCGAATTTAACCCCGCCAAATGCAGTCATGAAGATCGGGAAAGGGGAAAGAAGACCGCAGGGTAAAAGGTAGGTGGCCAAAGACTGCAAACCTCAGTCAGGAAAAAAGATCTTGGGGTGAGTTTAATACCGAGCACATCTGAAGTGCACATCAACCAGATAACTGCTTCAGGAAATGGGCGCTTGGCAAACCTGAGAATAGCTTTCCGATACCTCAGTAAGGAATCGTTCAAGAGTCTGTACACCGTGTACGTCAGGCCCATACTGTTGTATGCAGCACCAGTTTGGAACCCACACCTGGTCAAGCACGTCAAGCAATTTGAGAAAGTGGGAAGATTTCCAACAAGAGTAGTTCCAGAGCTAAGGGGAATGTCCTACGAAGAAAGGTTAATGGAAATTCGCCTGACGACACTGGCGGACGGGAGAGTTAGGTAAGACATGATACCTACATAAAAATACTGCGATAAATTGACAAGGTGGACAGGGACAGGATGTTCCAGAGATGGGACACAGAAACAAGGGGTCACAACTGGAAACAGAGGACTTAGCTGAGTCAAAGGGATGTTAGGAAGTATGTCTTTAGTCATAGTTTTAAGACGAGGGAGAGAGAGAGAGGACCTAGTAGCAATCAGTTAAGAGGCGGGGCCAGGAGCTATGACTCGACCTCTGTAACTACAAATAGGCGAGTACAAATAGGTGAGTACACACACACACACACACACTGGGAGGCCTAAGGAATGCACAAAAGAGCAAGGAAAACAGTACTAAATGTAGAGGACGGTAAGGAATAGAGAAGCAAGAAGAATTGTCAAGGATTGCTATGCTAAGATAAGAGAAGGAAAAGAATGTTAATTTGAGAATCACAGCAACAGAGGCAAATAAGAGCGAAAGCTCTTATTTGCCTCTGAGGTGGCTGTAATGGGCTAAGTAATGAGGCTTCAGAGGTAGAGAAGAAGGGAGGGAAAGAAGTTCTTTAGATCGGAAACTTAAGAAATCAACCGAACCTTTTGTAAACAAAGAGGTAACATCAAAACTAACCATATTGAAATCATTTAAATCAAAGTGCTTAATTTACCTGCTAACTCTATATTGTTTTTATCATTAACGCTAGAAATTTTTGCAACGATTGGGCTCAAAATATCTACTAACCATTTAGATAATTTATAAGACACTGAACCTATGGAGCTAATAATTGGTCTAGCTGGATTACCTGGTGTGTGTATTATTAATCCGTACATAAAGGCTAAAGATGGATTAGTAGACGTGATTTTTTAATTAACTTAGCATTGCCTTTCAATAGCAGTTTTATAGTTTTATTAACAACACTATTAACAGAATCTAAGGGATTCCAAGTTTAGAAAAAAGTGTCTGTATCATTTAAAACGTTTCTCATTTTTTCTTGGTAATCAGTTTCTTCGAAAATTAATATTAGTAATATGAAAAACTTGTTAATGATAAAAAATTACATAAAACTTAAAAATGTATGTAGGTAGGATGCAACAACTACTGAAGACTGTGTTCGTTGAGAAGAGTTTTGCTTGACTACCCACGCTGCAAACTACCTGTTCGCTTGTTTGATCGCTGGGCGTTTGGTATGCTGGTAGAAGTCACCTGATGCTGCATTTGAAGGGTCGACCTCGCTCTCTCGTTCTTTCTCTCTCTCTCACACACACAGCTATGTCTACAGAACGCTGTTCTTCTCAGCTGGTGTTATTTAGACTTTGTTCTGGCAGTGTATGTTGGTGAACCGGGACATACATTTCGTAACTCTGTGCAACTCTGTTCACAGAGCATTATATAGAGGTAGTGATTTCTGACGTGTGTAGCGAGACACTATTCCTCTGGTCCCGAGTTCAACTCTCAGCCTACCTTGTTATCTTGTCCTGGCAGCCACAAACTGTCATAGTCAGGGTTTGGAAGTTGATGAATTCGGTTTTAGTAATATGCGAGTTTTTTTTTTTTTTTTGCCTTTTGTGGAGAACTAGCCGATGGTCCCCAGTTAGGGTCGTTTTTTGGACTCCTTCCTTTCCCTGACGTTGTGCTGTTCACAGCTTCTTCCAGCATGAACAGCACAACGAATGAGTTGTCCCATTGTTCTAGCAAGCTGTTATACTGCCTCTATGGGACGGAAGTTAACATATATCTAGGGACTTTTGTCAATTACATTCTAACTCAAGTCTTAGGGAGCTCACACACACAAACACATTACTCTTTTACTTTCGAGTACTTATTACATTAACAATTCCTTTGAGTATTACAGTGTACAGTATCTTACCTTAAGTATAATATATAAGATACTGATGATATACACCAAGATTGTATAGGAACCTGTGTTCTTATTTACTAAGTTCACGTTAACTACAAATATTTCCACCTAGACATCTTTTGCTATTAAAGTTCTTAACTTTTACTTGATTGATTTGTATTCATGAAGTTGTAATGCCAAACTACTATTGAGAAGCCACATATAATACATGATAACTGGACTAGAATTATAACTAACAACCTGTATAAAACCAGAATCAGACTAGATGCTGGAGGGGGACCAATGAGGTGACCTTTTAGTGTTCTCTGGAGATATCAATGCTAATAGATGTTGCATTTTGTAAAGCGCAGACACGCACACACGCACACACACACACACACACACACACACACACACACACACACACACACACACACACACACACACACACACACACACACAGAGCAATACATGGAAGTAAACTTGATTTGTATCGGGCCAGGCGGCGTCACCAGCCACTGCAGATTAAAGCTGCCAGCTGCCGACGCCCTCGTGTCACGCTCAAAAACATGCTAATATTATTCCGCATATGAAACCCTCCACCCCCACCCTCCCCCATTCTCCACCCTCCACCCCAAGTCTCCTCACCCCCACCCTCCCACACTCTCCTCCTCCTTGCCCAACACCAATGTAGTCTTAAGTGAAAAGGGAGACTCGTTCCCGTCTCTCTCTCTCTCTCTCTCTCTCTCTCTCAGTAAACGGAGACAAGATATTATTCTAACCTGTAAGATACCTAATAGTTTTAATGCACTGAACACGACGGACTATTTGAAGTGTAATAAAAAAAAGTCAATTACGACACAACGGGAAGAAACTTCAAAACAAGAGATGCAACACTAACTTGTGTAAATCAATGTGTGCACATAGAATTACAGCAGAATGGAGCAAACTATCCGCTGAAGCTGTAAGCCAACGTCAAGACAGAGAGGAACCAGGTGGGAAAGTGCTTTACGAACTTAAGATTCAGTAAGATACTATTTAGAAGTAAACTGTAAGCAACGAATTGCTTTTGCTAATTGAGCAACTACCACCAGGACGCGCAGTTAACAATGAGCCTCCCAGGTAGATGTAGTTGCAGTCATTATAGCGGTACTGCATCATTGTAGCCAGAGGAAATATTAGTTCTAGTCAGTCCATCAGTCTTGATAAGACTGATACACTGATAACATCAACTCCAAGCTGAGGGACGGATTACCTCAAGCCTCATCTGAACTTCACCATTCTTCTTTGTAATGGACTGATGAAGCCACTGTGTGGCGAAACGTTTCCACAATAAAGATCCCCAAGTGTTTCACATGTGTCTAATTTATCAACATGTCGCTTCTCTGAACTATTTATCCCCATTCATAGCTAGAAAGAGAACCAGTCTAGCACAGTTCTGTGTGTGTAGCAGTGAAGCGGTGTAAGAAATTACGATACAAACAGTACTAATAAGTAGAGACTGTTGCAACCTTCGCTTTCCACGACTTCCATCTCTCCTGTAAATTTCTGGCCCATTTCCTAATATTTTGTATTTTTTTCTGTTTTCATAGCGTCAGTGGTCGAAGGGGGCAGAGGATGGCCTGAGAGCCTTCTGCTTTACTATGCTTGCCTCCAGCATCAAGATAATACCCGATGCACTTGGAAGAGGGAGATAATGACGAACTTAAGCTTGGTCCTGGATCACTATCAACTCACAATGGTTCTGGAAACACGAAAACATTGTCATAAGCTTCCGCTGTGAAGTGTGGGTTGTGTGTGAATTGCTCTCTCTCTCTCTCTCTCTCTCTCTCTCTCTCTCTCTCTCTCTCTCTCTCTCTCTCTCTCTCTCTCTCTCTCTCTCTCTCTCTCTCTCTCTCTCTCCCAGCAACGGATGAGAGGTCTCCAGCGTTGTTTATTAAGGTAATTACCCCAGCTGTCCTACACATTGTGTGTCGCCAAGAACACAGCAAAAGTGTGCAACATGTTGGTCCGTCCGGGACTTTTGTTGGTGATAAGGTTCATTAGCTTACTAGGGTTCAAAGTTGCTCTCCGGGGGGCATGGAGGAGCGCTGAAGGAATGGAGGGAGGGAGGGAAGGAGGGGAGGATGGACGAACTGAGAGAGAGAGAGAGAGAGAGAGAGAGAGAGAGAGAGAGAGAGAGAGAGAGAGAGACAGACAGACAGACAGACAGACAGACGGACAGAGAGACAGACAGACAGAGACAGATACAGAGAAAGACAGAGATAGAGACAGAGGAGAAGCAAAAAAGGAGATATGTCGAGGGAGGGAAGGAACAGACGGAATATAGACAGAGATAAAGAGGGATACAAGGAGAAAGTAAAATGAGGGAGGACGAGACAGATGGAAGGATGGAGGAAAGGAAGTGAGAACGTAAGGAGGAGGGAGAAAGGGATGGAGGGAAGAATGGGTTTAATAAGGAAGAAGGTAGGAGGAAAGAATGAGAATACAGAGTAAATGAGGTTAAATGAGAAGGTAATATAAAAAGGGAGGGGCGCAGGGAGAGAAGAAGTAGAGAAAGAAGCAAGGGGAGTGTAAGAGGGAGGGGGACGAAACTGCAAAAAAGGGAGGTGGGAAGAAGAAAGGAGGGAGCAAGGGTGGGACTGACGGAGGGAGAGAAATGGGAAGGGAGTAAGGGAGGCACATGTAGTGGTTCTCTACTTCTAAGCGACCTGATTTATCATGGCTGAGCTTTACTGAGGGAGAGGGAGGAGGGAAAGGTGAGAGACAGGGAGATAGAGAGAGAGAAAAAAAGGAGGGAGTAAAGCAGCTAGGGAGGATGGGAAAGGGAGAGGAGAAAACGTAAGAGAATAAGATATATCAGTGGTAGAATATATTGACAAAGAGGTTAATAAGAGAGTGTATGATTTATGGCGTTTTGGCAGTTTCTCACCAAACTTTCATATCACTATATGTGTAGCTAAAGGTGTGTCTCACAGAACTGTCTCACAGAACTGTCTCACAGAACTAAGTGTCTCACAGAACTATATGTCTCACAAAACTGTCTCACAGAACTAAGTGTCTCACAGAGCTACATATATCAGAGTATGTGAAGCTAAAGGTGTGTCTTACAGAACTGTCTCATAGAAGTGTCTCACAGAACTGTCTCACAGAACTAAGTGTCTCACAGAACTAAGTGTCTCACAGAACTGTCTCACAGAACTAATCTCCCTTTAAATCACTCATCTCACTCTGAAATGCGGGAACATTCATTTGCTTTAAATCACCCTCTTAACTCCAGTGATTTTAAAATCTTGAAGAAATGCTCTAATTCACTTGATCATAGATTGCTTGAGTCTTCGTATATACAGAACACGAAGCCAAAACTTAATAACAAAGAAAAATCAATTAATCTCTTCACTGTTAAAAGTCTTCCTTCCGGAGGGATGTTTTGGACGGAGAGATAAAGATGGAAAACTGTAACATGTATCGATGTGACAAAATTAATAGGTCACAGGGAGGAGCAGGACTCTATGTGAAAGATATTTTCTGTTGCACAGAAGTGCTGAATACTACGAATGATATAGTAGAAATTGTAGGCATTATACTTGAAAATATGAATCTGGTAATTATTCTAGGATATAAACCACCGTCAGCAACTGCTGAGGAATTCACAGATCAGTTAAGGAAGATCGATAGCTGTCTGGATAGGGTAAAAACTCCTACACCAAAACACAAATAACCCGCACATAGGAGAGAGGAGCTGACGACGACGTTTCGGTCCAACTTGGACCATTTATAAAGTCGTAAGCTTCTTGTCCTATGTACGGGTTATTTGTGTATTGTTCCAGTCACTGTATTGTGCCTTTTCGTTATTTATCCCATACCAAATATACTCCTCGGAGATTTTTATCTCCCTCATGTAAATTGGAAGATGGCGCAACACAACGTTATACCAGAAATATCTCCGGGAAGCACCCTGGCTCAACATGTACATACCAGGGAACTAATGAGGCTTTGTGAAAAGTACCCATTGAACCAACAAATAACTAATCCCACTAGAAATGAAAATACCCCGGATTTGATATTTACAAACAACGAGGAACTAATCAGAGACATAACAGTTACAAAAACAATATACTCGATCATAACATCACAGAAGTACAACAGAGTATTAACTCAGGATTATGGAACTGCAACACTAATCTAGGAGAAGGGATGCTCAGTAAGTTTAATTTCAACAACCATAGAACTGACTAGGAAAAATAAACCAAGAACTATCACACATATCCTGGGAATCAAACACGAGCACCCTAAATCCCAGCACCAGTGCCTGGAGAGGCTGCATATAGAAGCATACAAGGTCTGTATTAAACACGTACCATTGAGAAGTCCTAGATCAGAGAGAGAGCGTAGATGATACAGAAGAAGAAAACGTGTTACTGAATTGCTTAAAAAACACAAATATGTACCATGTGACCATGGCGTAATAGCGCACAAAATGCGCGCTAAAGGAATAACAGGAAAAGTCGGTCGATGGATCTATAATTTCCTCACTAACAGAACACAGAGAGTAGTCGTCAACAGAGTAAAGTCCGAGGCAGCTACGGTGAAAAGCTCTGTTCCACAAGGCACAGTACTAGCTCCCATCTTGTTCCTCATCCTCATATCCGACATAGACAAGGATGTCAGCCACAGCACCGTGTCTTCCTTTGCAGATGACACCCGAATCTGCATGACAGTGTCTTCCATTGCAGACACTGCAAAGCTCCAGGCGGACATCAACCAAATCTTTCAGTGGGCTGCAGAAAACAATATGAAGTTCAACGATGAGAAATTTCAATTACTCAGATATGGTAAACATGAGGAAATTAAATCTTCATCAGAGTACAAAACAAATTCTGGCCACAAAATAGAGCGAAACACCAACGTCAAAGACCTGGGAGTGATCATGTCGGAGGATCTCACCTTCAAGGACCATAACATTGTATCAATCGCATCTGCTAGAAAAATGACAGGATGGATAATGAGAACCTTCAAAACTAGGGAGGCCAAGCCCATGATGACACTCTTCAGGTCACTTGTTCTATCTAGGCTGGAATATTGCTGCACTCTAACAGCACCTTTCAAGGCAGGTGAAATTGCCGACCAAGAAAATGTACAGAGAACTTTCACGGCGCGCATAACGGAGATAAAACACCTCAATTACTGGGAGCGCTTGAGGTTTCTAAACCTGTATTCCCTGGAACGCAGGCGGGAGAGATACATGATTATATACACCTGGAAAATCCTAGAGGGACTAGTACCGAACTTGCACACGAAAATCACTCACTACGAAAGCAAAAGACTTGGCAGACGATGCACCATCCCCCCAATGAAAAGCAGGGGTGTCACTAGCACGTTAAGAGACCATACAATAAGTGTCAGGGGCCCGAGACTGTTCAACTGCCTCCCAGCACACATAAGGGGGATTACCAACAGACCCCTGGCAGTCTTCAAGCTGGCACTGGACAAGCACCTAAAGTCAGTTCCTGATCAGCCGGGCTGTGGCTCGTACGTTGGTTTGCGTGCAGCCAGCAGCAACAGCCTGGTTGATCAGGCGCTGATCCACCAGGAGGCCTGGTCACAGACCGGGCCGCGGGGCATTGACCCCCGAAACTCTCTCCAGGTAAACTCCAGGTCTCCAGGTAAAAGAAGAAAGACAGTCTTAGCTGAGAGATCAATGAATTAGAGCAAAATCTTAGGATGTCGTACCTAACAGAAGTACAAAGGGAACCAAAGACCATGCAGGATATTGCAAGAAACCCAAAATATTTCTATTCCTACCTGTAGAATTGGACCATTATTGAGAAGAGATTCGTATACTGACGATGAACAGGAAATGAGTGAAATCCTAAAAGAACAGTATGAGTCGGTGTCCAGCAACCCACTAAATGACAGCAAGGTAGAAAATACAGAAAGATTTTTCACTCTAGCAGAAGGCCGCACAGATCAACTGACATTATTACAAATCCAATAGATTTCGAAAAAGAAATGGATAACATGCCCACTCAGCACCTGGACCAGATTCATGGAATGTTCTATTTATAAGGAAGTGCAAAGTACCACTAGCACGAGCCCTCAGTACTATTTGGAGAAAGAGCTTAGATCAAGGTGAAATTCCGGAGGCCTTAATGAGTAAAGACATAGCTCCTTTGCATAAGGGAGGTAATAGAACACTAGCTAAAAATTACAGAAATATCTCCGAAAGAGTGATGAGACGGCAGATTAGAAATTTCATGAACAAGCACAACCGGCATATCCCAATCCCGCATGGTTTAAAGAGCAAGACGTTCATGCCTGTCACAGCTGCTGAACAACTATGACATAATTACGGAGGCGTTGGAAGACGACCAATACGCAGATGTGATATACAGAGATTTTGCAAAGGCATTTGACAAATGCAATCGTGGAGAGATAGCAAACAAAATGAGGGTCATGGGCAATACGAGGAAGGTAGGCAGACAGATTTTCGGGTTCCTAACACACAGAGCACAAAAAGTAGTAGTAAACAGAGCAAAATCCAGCATCAGCGAGGTAAAAAAACTCAGTTCCCAAAGGCACTGTCCTGGCACCTCTGGTGTTTCTCATCCTAATATTTGTACTCACCTACATGTCTTCATTACCTCACAAACAGTCACTTTGCTACGGCAGTCACATCAATTCTTTCATTCTTCTCTTGTGTGAGGTAACACAGTTGGAGCATTCCTTCAGTGATTGGAGATTCTCTCTGGCTCTAGAGTCAAAACAAGAGTTTTTTTCATCTTCTCAGTCCCCACCAACACTAGCAAAGAATGAACATTAAAATGGTATAAAATACCGACAGATTGTTAGGTAAGACACATATGCAACAGTTAGGTATTGTTTCAGACAACGGAACAATGCTCTTCTCCAGACTGAGGGACTGACCACCTCAAAACTTTAAGGGTGATGGACTGATTACATCGTCTTCAAGTATTCTTCTACTTCTATCAACTTTTCTGTACTCGACTGAAGAAGCCTACTGTGTAGGCGAAACGTTTCGAAATAAAGATACCTAACTGTTGCATATGTGTCTTACCTAACAACACTAGCAAAGAAGTGATAATGTAAAGGAAGACCTTCAACATGCACTTACTAACTTCTTGACGAAGTAAATCTATACTTCCTCCTGATGGAGGAACAATGGCAACACGAAACACCGAGTTGTATTTCTTTAAGCGCTAAACCAGTGTGAGCGGTTCAAATAAAGAGATGGTGTACCCTTGAGCCTGCATTCACTAATACATGACTGGTCTGTGTCTGGTTAGCCTGTTGGTGAGGACGCTACCAGCTGAGGTCCATTGGTGACAAACCTCAATTTTGTAATTTTTCTTATCTTTTCCTTCTTCTAGAAAAAACATTCAACAAAATGACGAACTTGAGGCAATTTTGCACTTACATTATCCTCTCCAGTCATTCTTCTGCCGTCATTACTGAAAGAAATGGAACAGAGTTACGAGAGTGAGCGAGTGAACCTGAGTTACCAGGTAATCTTTTATTGGCTCCTTTCCTCTCCTAAAAAACTGTGACATTAATGAGACGTATACAAGAAAAAGTGTAAATAACACCAGAAATACACGAGAAGCATGGCAGACCTAGAGACTTAAGGTGACGCAATCTGTTGGTCTGGTGTGGTGGGAAGAGAAGTGTGATGGTCTGGTGTGGTAGTGTGTGGTGGGAAGAGAAGTGTGATGGTCTAGGGTGGTAGTGTGTGGTGGGAAGAGAAGTGTGATGGTCTACGGTGGTTCTAAGTAGCAGAAAGACAGTTGCTGATCTGGAGAGATCCAGGGAAGTAGGAATACTCTGGTGCTGCTCTGAACTGGTGCTGCTTAATAGGAACACACGCGCTGGTCTGGGGTAGACATGGTAACTGGAACATACGCATAGTTTTCTAGAGCAGACTTGGTAACAGTGATACATACGTGCTGGTCTGGTGTGTGTGTGTGTGTGTGTGTGTGTGTGTGTGTGTGTGTGTGTGTGTGTGTGTGTGTGCGAGCTCGCGAACTTGTGCACGAATTCGCTTGTGTGAAAAAAAGCCTTTCACTCTGTTTAATGAAATCTACTTCGTTATACTGCGACCACAAAATGAAATTACGTAGTTGTTTTGTCTGTTGAATTCGGAAACAGAGGCCGGGAAACATGAGAGTTAACACACAGTGTGGACTTTCAGCCAATTTCGCTGACCTGATTAGTTAATCGAAGAGTCTACTATTGCTTAAAGTGGTCCAGCTGTGTCAGGACAACGAAATACAATGAATGCAAGAAATTATAAATATTTTGCCAATGTAATAAGTAAATAAAAATCTTAAATACGACGCATTGCAGGGCAGGTCATGGTATGAGTCAAGATCAATGGTAAAAGAACTGTGTTTATGTCCACTTGGGAGTGTATATGAAGAAGACTTTTGTAACACCTGATGATGTGTCATGTTAAGTTTCTAGCTTCGATGATGTGATACACTATAAGTCTCATTAAGCCGTAGAAATATCTGATGGGATGGGATGTGATGGGACCGAGTTCATAGTGTTACTTGACTTAGTAAATATGTCAACGCTGAAAATCGGATCAGAATTTCTTTGGCTCTCAGAACCTATGATATGTTGATCTTCACGTTAAACACAGGTAAGAACCTGAAAAAACGGATTTAATCTAGTTAAATTTAGATTTAGAAACGACACAGGCAAGTACTGTTTTTTAACAGAGTTGTGGATGTGTGGAACGGTCTTCCGAGTAGCTCTAAAGAGAGATTGGAGAAATATATGAGTGTGAGGGGCTGAGTTTGATTTTTGTGTCGTGGGTACGGGAGTAAATTCTTGGGTAGTTTAGGGTAGGGGTGGTTTTGATAAGGACCTGCCTTGCATGGGCTAGTAGGCCTTCTGCAGTGTTCCTCCATTCTTATGCTCTTATGTATCTGGAGTCCTGGAAAAACTTGCATGCGTACGTGCTTACCTACTGTTGCTTATTTGTATTTGGGAGGGTTGTCCTCTTGGGATCGTTTTGATTTTTATTTGTACGTTATGCCAGAAGTTGATTAGATTTTATCTAGGTAGATAAAATATGCTATAACAGATTGAAATCTTTCATTGTGACATCGTTTCAATCCTAGAGCAAACTTTCCAAAATCTTTGTAGACTTGAAAAAGCTTGGACTGCGAGAGAAACATAATCTCAATGAGAGATCTCATTTAACCATAGTGTATACTATCAGTTTGAGTGTTTTGCAGCCTCTCTGTCCCATTTATATATAAGTACGTGGGTCATGCTTCATCTGTTCTGGTAACCAAAAGCTTGCTGGAACAGGCCAGCAACCAGGAGGTCTGTTCTGGAACTCAGCTGCGGGGACGATAACTTTCTGATGCGACTTTTAACTATGAATAGAGTCGACCTTCCCTATTTGGTTCCCGTGTGAGTTCAGCTTCCTAATTATAAATGGTATACAATACCGGGAAGTAGATGAGGACACACTGACTGTGCTACTGAGGACACACTGACTGTGCTGCTGAGGACACACTGTGCTGCTGAGGACACACTGACTGTGCTGCTGAGGACACACTGACTGTGCTACTGAGGACACACTGACTGTGCTGCTGAGGACACACTGACTGTGATGCTGAGGACACACTGACTGTGCTGCTGAGGACACACTGACTATGCTGCTGAGGACACACTGACTGTGCTGCTGAGGACACACTGACTGTGCTGCTGAGGACACACTTACTGTGCTGCTGAGGACACACTGACTGTGCTGCTGAGGACACACTGACTGTGCTGCTGAGGACACACTGTGCTGCTGAGGACACACTGTGCTGCTGAGGACACACTGACTGTGCTGCTGAAGACACACTGACTGTGCTGCTGAGGACACACTGACTGTGCTGCTGAGGACACACTGACTGTGCTGCTGAGGACACACTGACTGTGCTGCTGAGGACACACTGACTGTGCTGCCGAGGACACACTGTGCTGCTGAGGACACACTGTGCTGCTGAGGACACACTGTGCTGCTGAGGACACACTGTGCTGCTGAGGACACACTGACTGTGCTGCTGAGGACACACTGACTGTGCTGCTGAGGACACACTGACTGTGCTGCTGAGGACACACTGTGCTGCTGAGGACACACTGTGCTGCTGAGGACACACTGTGCTGCTGAGGACACTGACTGTGCTGCTGAGGACACACTGACTGTGCTGCTGAGGACACACTGTGCTGCTGAGGACACACTGACTGTGCTGCTGAGGACACACTGACTGTGCTGCTGAGGACACACTGTGCTGCTGAGGACACACTGTGCTGCTGAGGACACACTGACTGCTGCTGAGGACACACTGACTGTGCTGCTGAGGACACACTGACTGTGCTGCTGAGGACACACTGACTGTGCTGCTGGCTTCATGAGTAGAATATAGAAACGAATCACACTGCTGAAGGCAGTCGAAGTAAACGATGTAGTGAGGAAGCTTGATGTATTCAGCCAATAATCCTTTACACTAAGAGACTTAATATTTTTTCCTTGTTAGGTAGACTGATTACCTCATACTAGCACTCCGTCTACTTGGTCTTCCACCAGGGATGATGTCTCCGGGAATGTGATTCGCCTCTATACTCGACTGATGAAGGCTGCAGCGCAGGAAAAACTTTTCTTCAATAAGGACTCCCAGTGTTACACTTGCTGTATGACTTATATAATTTTGGCGCTTAGCTATAATTATATTACTAATGATAATAATATTAGCGTTAAACATGACGAGATCCTACGAGATAGAGACTATGACGAGATCTTCAGAGACAGCGATTCTGAAGGAATCTTATTCCATTGAGATACTGAGCAAATCTGATACACGAAGAATATTTACACTGAAGATAACACGAGAAAATGTAAATATTCCGAGACAGGAGATGCACTGGAACATTGTCAAGTGGTCACAGAGGTTCAATAGTGTAAACGGCACCGTCATCATATTGTGACCATCATATATACATACACTATCATACACTATACATACATATATCATTGCACTATGATCACAACACATACACAATGATTCTTATAGAGTAAAATCTACACACTTGTCACTGTAGCGTCAACAGTACACAGTCTTCAATAAAGAGTGAACACCGCACTGACAAGGTCATCACTACATTGTCAACTCCATAGAGGCAGTCACCATAGTGTTAGCAACACCCAAACACGGTCGACGCGGCTGGCAGTAACAGACTGGTTGATCAGGCTGTGGGGGCGTTGATCCCCTGAACACTCTCCAGGTATACTCTAGGTATACCATACACTGAACACCACACAGAGAGTCATCACAACAGTGTGAACACCTTACCCCAGTTCTATTTTCTGCTAGATCACAGCTGCACAGGAAAGAAAAACTCATAAACTATCATTTGGGTTTAATAGTAATGGAAGAGTAGCGAGAGGCAGCTGGGGTTATTACGAGACCTGCCGGGTATGAACTGCCGAGGGCGGGCGTCCCCAGGACGTTTAAATTGTCTTCTCATTCCCAGATGAAAACAATTAGACAGCGAGTGTGTCTCGCACTTAGCACAGGAAGGATCAATTCTCCACCACCCCTGGTGCTGAATGACTCATTCACTGAAAGAATAGATCGGCCTTTAATTTTATTTTAGGTGGGGTAAAGTCATATCTATACTGGGAAGGCCACTTACCAAAGGAAATCTTCCACTGACTCTTATATTTGCTCCACTTATCATAGGAAGCCTACCACTGTCTCTTGCGTCTGTTCCACTCATCATAGGAAGCCTACCACTGTCTCTTGCGTCTGTTCCACTTATCATAGGAAGCCTACCACTGTCTCTTGCGTCTGTTCCACTCATCATAGGAAGCCTACCACTGTCTCTTGCGTCTGTTCCACTTATCATAGGAAGCCTACCACTGTCTCTTGCGTCTGTTCCACTTATCATAGGAAGCCTACCACTGTCTCTTGCGTCTGTTCCACTTATCATAGGAAGCCTACCACTGTCTCTTGCGTCTGCCACGACATAACGACTCCTCATGTAAAGAGCTGGAATGAATTACTGATAACTAAAAATTGACAACAATTGAAAGTTGATTATTTGTGAAGCAGTGTCCTGAGCTACGCAGTGAAAGAAAAAAATCCCTGACACTCGAGAAGTCTTTCTGAAGATTCTAGAGCGATATATTTTCAATATACTTTTAAAAAACTTAACAAATGAAGTTAATAGCGTGATGGATGAACAGGTTAAATATTTTATAGGTGTTTAACCTGTCCATATATCGTAAAACATAGTCTGCACTACAAAGGTTGCAGTTGTTAATACTTTGAATGATTTCTATTACATAGGAGTGGTTGAATAAAGTGTACAGTGCTAGTAGCAGTGATCTGAGACTAGTAAATACTGTAATATAATATTAGGATATTTATAATACTAGGATAATCTGTGAGGAACTACATTAGAAACAGATGTCCACAATTACTGGAAGTATAAAACAAATTAATTAAAGACAATATCACAAAAATATGTAATTATGCAAAATCATTACTTTGAAACCAGAAGATCTAATTCATCAACCTTCAGTTGAATATAATTAAAGATCAAATTTGAATGCAACTCTTTCTCTGCAACATATTATTTTGCACAACCGAATTTAACTCACAATATTACAAATGGCTTAAATTAATTCCTAGTTTTACCAAAACGCAATTTACATAAGCATAGTTTATTTCTGGTTAGAAGAAAAATATATCAAAATAATATTTTATTTTTAAAGAGATGGACGGGTAAACCAGCGGAAGGTCTCAGTCAGATGACTAAATCTGTAGAGGTGGGACATCATATATTTAAGACCTGCGCCAGAAAACAGTTGTCATGGTTCTTGACGAATCTTACCTAACTTGACTGGTCTAGAGTTTTGAGACTCTGATCGAGGGTTCTAACCCCACCCATGGTAGGGTATGACTGGAAGGCTGATAAGGAACAATACTGATATCCGTCGCATGAACAACCACATTTCCAGAACTTAATACATACTGACGTGAATTTGTTACTGCGTCACCAGGAGCTACAGCGTCTGTCTCTTGCAACTTCAGAATGACATCAACATTATCGTAAATTAATTATATCTGATCTCAGTGCGAATTTGTGCGTTTACCTATAGCTACTACCCTAACTATATTTAATATACGATTTCCAGCAAGATATGACCCAACTTTCTTTCAAATTTTGTGATGTCTTTAAAAAGTTTCTCAACATTACATGTAACCTAATTTTAATTTCAGTAGTTTGTGCCTGAATATTTTTTACTCCTGTATAATCCAGAAAATCCTTCAAGCATCACCAGTTTTCGTCATTATGAAAGTCCTTTATCCACATGATAAAGAATGGAAAGGGATGCATTTCTTATTGAAACATCAGCTGAAGAGATAATTACAACGAACAGTATCGATAATTTCATCCCAAGTAGAGCTAGTTGGATCAATTGTTTCTCTAATCGGCTAAATCTTTATTGTCTGGGTGATGAGATGTAGTAACTAATTAATGCCTTAGTGCGCCAAACACTATTTCTTCCCCGAGAATTATATGGATCTCCTCGTCTTTCACAGACGAGGAGACGGAGATCGAACCCCCACCATGCCTTAACGCTGAATGACCCACATAGGTTTATCGCTTAACGTGAATTAAATACAAAATAGACCAGTCCGCCGACAAGTTCACTCCCTTATATCTCAACACATTTACTTCCTCCATACTCCCTCCTTCCAATCTGATATCCAGCCTTTCATTAACTTTCTCTTTCGCATGTTCACTTTCAGTGTTCTGTTTTTACATACCCACCCAAATTCGTCCCAGAATCTCCCAAAACCACTGTGTCAGTTCCAACCTGAACTAAGGTTACAACATAAATTTAGCATTAGAACCGAGCAAGAGTCTAATTCTCTGTTTATTCATGCAAGAGATTTTAACCACTATTTTTTAAGAAGAGAAAAAATGTGATATCACTCTGCAGAACAATCACTGTGAAAAAAAATATGAAACTTCCAAGAGATTTCGTGATTTCTCACATTATCAAGGAATTGTAAAAAAATAAAAGGCCAATCGGAGGCACATAAAAGCGAGATTACACTCTGTGGTCAACACACAACACTCCATCCCTTCCTTTATGACGACGCGGGTGAGATGGTCAAGTACCCGTCGAACGAAGCTTATATTCTGTCCAAGTTATAAGATTTTTAACTTGTCGAACATACCTTAAATTCTCCACAAATTTTAGTATTTATAAATTAATCAGATTTATATAATCCTAAACCAATATTCATACTAATTTCAAAACTATTTATTATATAATTGAATCAAGCTTCATAAAAATAGTTTTCAAATTAATATGAATACTGGTTTAAGATTATATAAATTAGATTTATTTATAATAAATAAAGTTTGTGAAAAATTTATGGTATGTTTGACAAGTTAAAATCTTATAACTTGGGTAGGATATTAATTATGACGGGTACGGTACTTGACCATCTCACCCGCGTCATCATAAAGGGAGGGGTGGAGGGTTGTGTGTTGACCGCAGAGTGAAATCTCGCCCCTATATGCCTCCTACTGATCTTTTATATTTAGTTCCTTAATAATGTGAGAAATCACGAAAGCGCCTGGAAGTTCACTGTTTTTTCACACTGGTTGTTCTGCATAATATATATTTTTCCTTATAATTTTTTTATTAACACATCGGCCGTTTCCCACCAAGGCAGGGTGGCCCGAGAAAAAAAAACATCAGAAGAAAAAACTTTCATCATTTCTTTTAATTGTTTTTAGTAATGTATACAGGAGAAGGGGTTACTAGCCCCTTGCTCCCGGCATTTTAGTCGCCTCTTACGACACGCATGACTTACGGAGGAAGAATTCTATTCCACTTCCCCATGAACATAAGCAGAAATAATCAAGAACAAGAACTAAGAAGAAGGGTTAGTATATATATGTTTTTACATACATGTGTAATGTGACCTAAGTGTAAGTAGAAGTAGCAAGATGTACCTGCAGTCTTGCATATTTATTGAGACAGGAAAAAGACACCAGCAATCCTACTACCATGCAAAACAATTACAGGCTTTTGTTTCACTCATTTGGTAGGATGGTAGTACCTCCCTGGGTGGTTGTGTCTACCAACCTACTACCTACACCTTTATATAATATATATATATATATATATATATATATATATATATATATATATATATATATATATATATATATATATATATATAAATATATATATATATATATATATATATATATATATATATATATATATATATATATATATATATATATATATATATATATATATATATATACACACACACACAGAGCAACCACTGAGAAAAGAGAGAAATTATAAGCGCTTTCGTAACTTCTCACATTATCAAGGAACGCTTCTTGATAATATGAGAAGTCACGAAAGCGCTTGGAATTTCACTATTTTTTCACAATGGTTGTTCTGCATTTTGTGATATCACCTATTTACTGTGATTTTATTGCTTGTATATGGTGTTTCTTTGTTGTGGGAGTTGACTGTGAGGTGTGGTCTTAGCCCTTCAATTGCCTTTCTTTGATGTATTACTTTCATTGTTCCTTGACAATGTGAGTAGTCACGAAAGCGCTTGGAATTTCATTACTCTTTCACAGTGGTTGTTTTGCACACACACACACACACACACACACACACACACACACACACACACACACACACACACACACACACACACACATATATATATATATATATATATATATATATATATATATATATATATATATATATATATATATATATAATATATGGTAGTAGGTTGGTAGACAGCAACCACCCAGGGAGATACTACCGTCCTGCCAAGTGAGTGTGAAACGAAAGCCTGCAATTGTTTTACATGGTGGTAGGATTGCTGGTGTCTTTCGTCTGTCTCATAAATATGCAAGATTACAGGTACGTCTTGCTACTTCTACTTACACTTAGGTCACACTACACATACATGTACACGTTTATTTATACACACTCATATGAGTTTTCTTTGATTTTATCTTAATAGTTCTTGGTCTTATTACTTTTCCTTTTATATCCATGGGGAAGTGGAATAAGAATCTTTCCTCCGTAAGCCATGTGTGTTGTAAAAGTCAACTAAAATGCCGGGAACAATGGGCTAGTAACCCCTTTTCCTGGAAAGATTACTAAAAAGAATAAGAAGAAAATTGTCAAAGTGGGAAGTCTGAATGTGCGTGGATGTTGTGCAGATGATAAGAAAGAGATGATTGTGGATGTTATGAGTGAGAAGAAGCTGGATGTCCTGGCTTTAAGTGAAACAAGGCTGAAGGGGGTGGGAGAGTTTCAGTGGAGAGAAATAAATGGGATTAGGTCAGGGGTTTCAAATAGAGTTAGAGCTAAAGAAGGAGTAGCAATAATGTTGAAGGATTAGTTATGACAGGAAAAGAGGGACTATAAATGTATTAATTCAAGGATTATGTGGAGTCAAATAAAGGTTGGATGTGATAAGTGGGTTATAGTAAGCGTATATGCGCCTGGGAAGAGAGAAGTGTAGATGAGAGAGAGAGATTTTGGGAAATGTTGAGTGAATGCGTGGGGAGGTTTGAACCAAGTGTGAGAGTAATGGTGGTTGGGATTTCAGTGCTAAAGTGGGTAAAAATGTTGTGGAGGGAGTAGTAGGTAAATTTGGGGTGCCAGGGATAAATGAAAATGGGGAGCCTTTAGTTGAGCTATGTGTAGAAAGAAGTTTGGTAATAAGTAATACATATTTTATGAAGAGGATAAATAAATATACAAGGTATGATATAGCACGTAATTAAAGTAGTTTGTTAGATTATGTATTGGTGGATAAAAGGTTGATGGGTAGGCTCCAGGATGTACATGTTTATAGAGGGGCAACTGATATATCGGATCATTATTTAGTTGTAGCTACAGTTAGAGTAAGAGGTAAATGGGAAAAGAGGAAAATGGCAACGACAATCAAGAGGGAGGTGAAGGTGTATAAACTAAGGGAAGAGGAAGTTCGGGTGAGATATAAGCAACTATTGGCAGAAAGGTGGGCTAGTGCAAGTATGGGAGGGGGGGGGGGGTTGAAGAGGGTTGGAATAGTTTTAAAAATGCAGTATTAGAATGTGGGGCAAAAGTTTGTTTCAACATTCCACTCGATTGATGGAATGATGAAGTAAATAAAGGGTGTGATAAAATAGAAAAAGGTAGCTTATGAGAGGTTTTTACAAAGCAGAAGTGTTATAAGAAGAGCAGAGTATATGGAGAGTAAAAGAAAGGTGAAGAGAGTGGTGAGAGAGTGCAAAAGGAGAGCAGATGATAGAGTGAGAGAGGCACTGTCAAGAAATTTTAATGAAAATAAGAAAAAAAATTGGAGTTATACAAGTTAAGAAAGCCTAGAGAACGAATGGATTTGTCAGTTAAAAACAGAGTAGGGGAGTTAGTAGATGGGAAGATGGAGGTGTTGGGTAGATGGAGAGAATATTTTGAGAAACATTTAAGTGTCGACGAAGAAAGGGAAGCGGTAATTTCATGCACTGGCCAGGGAGGTATACCATGTTTTAGGAGTGAAGAAGAAAAGGATGTAAGTGTGGGGGAGGTACGTGAGACATTACGTAGAATGAAAGGGGTAAAGCAGCTGGACTGATGGGATCATGGCAGAAATGTTAAAAGCAGGGGGGGATATAGTGTTGGAGTGGTTGGTAATTATGTTTAATAAATGTATGAAAGAGGGGAAGGTACCTAGGGATTGGCGGAGAGCATGTATAGTCCCTTTGTATAAAGGGAAGGGGGACAAAAGAGATTGTAAAAATTATAGAGGAATAAGTTTACTGAGTATACCAGGAAAAGTGTA
This sequence comes from Cherax quadricarinatus, assembly GCF_038502225.1. NCBI lineage: Eukaryota > Metazoa > Arthropoda > Malacostraca > Decapoda > Parastacidae > Cherax > Cherax quadricarinatus. The sequence continues at coordinate 51,753,983 of NC_091303.1, read as the reverse complement.
CGGTAGGGTTATAATTGAAAGAATTAGAGGTAAGACATAATGTAGGATTGCGGATGAGCAAGGAGGCTTCAGAGTGGGTAGGGGATGTGTAGATCAAGTGTTTACATTGAAGCATATATGTGAACAGTATTTAGATGAAGGTAGGGAAGTTTTTATTGCATTTATGGATTTAGAAAAGGTATATGATAGAGTGGATAGGGGAGCAATGTGGCAGATGTTGCAAGTATATGCAATAGGTGGTAAGTTACTAAATGCTGTGAAGAGTTTTTATGAGGATAGTGAGGCTCAAGTTAGGGTGTGTAGAAGAGAGGGAGACTACTTCCCGGTAAAAGTAGGTCTTAGACAGGGATGTGTAATGTCACCAT
>NC_091303.1:51733618-51748618 GCF_038502225.1 Cherax quadricarinatus | reverse complement strand
TCTTCTTTGCCTTTCCCCGATCTTCATGACTTTGCACTTGGTGGGGTTGAACTCGAGGATCCAATTGCTGGATCAGGTCTGCAGCCTGTCCAGATCCCTTTGTAGTTCTGCCTGGTCTTCGATCGAATGAATTCTTCTCATCAACTTCACGTCATCTGCAAACAGGGACACTTCGGAGTCTATTCCTTCCGTCATGTTGTTCACAAATACCAGAAACAACACTGGTCCTAGAACTGACCCCTGTGGGGCCCCGCTGGTCACAGGTGCCCACTCTGACACCTCGCCACGTACCATGACTCGCTGCTGTCTTCCTGACAAGTATTCCCTGATCCATTGTAGTGCCTTCCCTGTTATCCCTGCTTGGTCCTCCAGTTTTTGCACGCACTAATCTCTTGTGTGGAACTGTGTCAAACGCCTTCTTGCAGTAAAGGAAAATGCAATCCACCCACCCTCTCTCTCTCTCTCTTGTCTTACTGCTGTCACCATGTCGAAGAACTCCAGTAGGTTTGTGACACAGGATTTCCCGTCCCTGAAACCATGTTGGCTGCTGTTGATGAGATCATTCCTTTCGAATACTATACATGTCAGTGACACTGGTCTGTAGTTTAGTGCTTCATGTCTGTCTCCTCTTTTAAAGAATGGAAATACATTTGCTGTCTTCCATGCCTCAGGCAATCTCCCTGTTTCGATAGATGTATTGAATATTGTTAGGAGTACATATAGCGCCTCTGCTCCCTCTCTCAGGACCCATGGGGAGATGTTGTCTGGGCCCAGTGCCTTTGAGGTATCTAGCTCACTCAGAAGCCTCTTCACTTCTTCTTCGGTTGTGTGTATTGTGTCCAGCACTTGGTGGTGTACCCCTCCTCTCCGTGTTTCTAGAGCCCCTTCTGTCTCCTCTGAACACTTCTTTGAATCTATTGTTGAGTTCCTCACATACTTCACGATCATTTCTTGTTGTCTCTCCTCCTTCCTTCCTTAGCCTGATTACCTGGCCTTTGGCTGTTGTTTTCCTCCTGATGTGGCTGTATAAGAGCTTCGGGTCAGATTTGGCTTTCGCTGCTATGTCGTTTTCATATTGTCGTTGGGCCTCCCTTCTTATCTGTGCACATTCATTTCTGGCTCTACGACTGCTCTCCTTATTTTCCTGGGTCCTTTGCCTTCTATATTTTGTGCGTGCGTGAGCGTGTGTCTGTGTGTTTGTGTGTGTGTGTGTGTGTGTGTGTGTGTGTGTGTGTGTGTGTGTGTGTGTGTTTGTGTGTGTGCGTTTGTGTGTGCGCGTTTGTGTGTATGTGTGTGTGTGTGTGTGTGTGTGTGTGTGTGTGTGTTTGTGTGTGTGCGTTTGTGTGTGCGCGTTTGTATGTATGTGTGTGTGTGTGTGTGTGTGTGTGTGTGTGTGTGTGTGTGTGTGTGTGTGTGTGTGTGTGTGTGTGTGTGTGTGTGTGGGGCTTCAGGTTCTCCTAGTTGATTTCCTTGTGACTGAGGTCACCCATAATCAGCAGCTATGCCCTGCTCGCATGAGCCCTTCAGGCCACTTCAGTCAGTGTGTCAACCATCGCTCTATTACTCTCATCATACTCTTACCTTGGCCTCCTGATGTTCTGTGGTAGGTTATACATCACTGCAATTTGTAAAGTAAAAGGACACAAGTGCAACTAATGTGACATTTATTGTGGCAACGTTTCGCTCTCCAGGAGCTTTATCAAGCCATTACAAACAATACATGGACACAGAGGGTATATAAAGGCTCAGAGTGAGGTGAATACTAGTGAGGTACCATTCCGATGTTCACTAGTGGTAGTAGTAGTAGTAGTAGTGGTAGTGACAAAAGCAATTAATTCGTACATGAGTAAAAGGATATAAAAGCTAATAGCTTTTATAAAAGTAATAGCTTTTATATCCTTTTACTCATGTACGAATTAATTGCTTTTGTCACTACCACTACTACTACTACTACTACCACTAGTGAACATCGGAATGGTACCTCACTAGTATTCACCTCACTCTGAGCCTTTATATACCCTCTGTGTCCATGTATTGTTTGTAATGGCTTGATAAAGCTCCTGGAGAGCGAAACGTTGCCACAATAAATGTCACATTAGTTGCACTTGTGTCCTTTTACTTTACATATTGTCGGTAATTCTACCAACTTTATTACAATCACTGCAATTACCACCTTGAGACCTCCAGACTGAAGTGTTCCTTTTATGTAGTCTCTTGTTTCTCTTGTCTCCTCTCTTATGTGTGAGTATGTGTGTTTGTCTGCGTACTCACTTATTTGTGGTTACAGAGGTCGAGTCATAGCTCCTGGCCCCGCCTCTTCACTGATAACTACTAAGTCCTCTCTCTCCCTGCTCCATGAGCTTTATCAACCCTCGTCTTAAAACTGTATATGGTTCCTGCCTCCACTACGTTACTTTCAAGGCTATTCCACTTCCTGACAACTCTATGAGTTAAAAAATACTTCCTAACATCCCTTTGACTCATCGGAGTCTTCAGCTTCTAATTGTGACCCCTTGTTTCTGTGTCCCATCTCTGGAACATCCTGTGTTTGCACGCCTTATCAGTTCCTCACAGTATTTTATATGTCGTCATCGAGTCTCACCTAACCCTTCTGTCCTCTAGTGTCGTCAGGCCGATTTCCTTTAACCTTTCTTCGTAGGACAATCCCCTTAGCTTTGACACTAGTCTTGCTGCAAACATTTGCACTTTCTCTAATTCCTTGACGTGCTTGACGAGGTGCGGATTCCAAACTGGTACTGCATACTCCAATATGGGCCTGACGTACATGGTGTTCCAAACTGGTGCTGCATACTCCAATATGGGCCTGATGTACATGGTATACAGAGTTCTGAACGATTCCTTACTGAGGTATCGGAACGCTATTCTTAGGTTTGCAAGGCACCCATATGGTGCAGCAGTTATCTGGTTGATGTGTGCCTCAGGAGTTGTGCTCGGTATGATACTCACCCCAAGATCTTTTTTCTTGATTGAGGTTTGCAGTCTTCGGCCACCTAGACTATTCTCTGTCTGCAGTCTTCTTTGCCCTTCCCCGATCTTCATGACTTTGCATTTGGCAGGGTTAAATTCAAAGCGTCATTTGCTGGACCAGGCTTGTAGCCTGTCCAGGTCTCTTTGTAGTCCTGCCTGACCCTCATCCGATTTAATTCTCCTCATTAACTTCACATCATCTGCAGACAAGGACACTTCTGAGTATATCCCTTCCGTCATGTCATTCACATGCGCCAAAAACAGCACTGGTCCTAGGACTAACCCCTGTGGAACCCCGCTCTTAACAGGCGCCCACTCCGACACCTCGTCACGTACCATGACTCGTTGTTGCTCCCCTGTTATTCTCTGATCCATTGCAGTGCCTTTCCTGTTTTGCATACCTGATCCTCTAGCATTTGCATTAACTTCTTTTGAGGAACTGTCTCGATGGTCTTCTTGCAGCACAAAAAAATACAATCTCTCCACCACTCTCTCTCGTGTGACACACACAGCATCTTTGCTCCCTTTCTAAGGACCCACGGAGAGATGTCCTGTTCCACTGCCTTTGAAGTATCAAGTTCACATAGCAGCTTCTTCACCTCCTCCTCGGTTGTGTGTATTCCTTCCAACACTTTTTGGTGTATCCCTTGTTGGAGTACCTCCCTATTCTGACTTCCTGGTGTCCTTCCTACCTTCAATGTAAATACTTCTTTAAATGTCATGTTGAGCTCCTCACATACTTCACTGTCGTTTCTTGTCAACTCCCCACCTTCCTTCCTCAGGCTGATTACCTATTCCATGACTATTTTCCTCATGATGTGGCTATGTAACACCGTCGGGTCAGACATGACTTTCGATGCTATGTCGTTTTCGTACTGTCGCTGAACCTCCCTCCTTTTGTAGTTTGGCTTCTCCTGTACTATTCCTGCTAACGTCTCCACTTGTAGATCAACTATGTATTCATAGCACAGAACCACATGATCACTAGCTCCAAAGGGCCTTTTGTACGTGTTATCCTCGATGTCCCAACTACTCAAGGTGAATGCTAGTCTAGTCTTGCTTGCTCATCCTCACCTCTCTCTCTGGTAGTCTCTCTCACATGTTGATGCATGAGGTTTTCTAGTACCACAGCCATCATCTTGTGCAGGGACTAGTCTTGTTGGAAACTTTTGCTTTTTGACTTATTTCTCGACGTGCTTGACCAGATGTGGGTGCCATACTGGTGCTGCATACTCCAATATGAGCCTTTCGTACGCGGTGTACAGTGTCGTGAATGCCTCCTTACTTAGACGTCAGAACGCTATTCTTAGGTTTGCCAGCGGCTACATGTCCAAACAGTTATTTGGTTGATGTGTGCCTCAGTGGATGTGATCGGTTTGATGCTCACCCCAAGATCCCTTTCCTTGAATAAGGCTTGCAGTCTTTGACCCCCGAGCATGTGCTCCATATGCGTTCTTTTTTTGTTCTTTCTCAAGCTTCATGACTTTGCAGTTGGTGGGGTTAAACTCCAGCAGCCATTTGTCGGACCAGGATTCCAGCCTGTCAAGATTCCTTTGTAGTGTTACTTGGTCATCCTCTGCTTGAATTCTCCACATTAGCTTCACTTCGTCTGCAGACAGGGACATTTCTGATTCTATACCTTTCATCATGTCGTTCACATACACTGGAAGCAGCACTGACCCTAGGACTGACGACTGACCTATTGCAATCCTGCTCGATACATGCGTCCACTTTGACACCTCGTCCTGCACCATCGCTCCTTGTTTCTTTCCTTTCAGATATTCCGTGATCCATTGCAATGCTTTACCTCTTATACCTACCCATTCTTCAAGGTTTTATGCCAATCTCTCTTGCTGAACTGTCTTGTCATAGAATTCAAGCAAGTTTCTGACAGAATTTTCTATTCCTGAAACTGTGCTGGTTATCGTCTATAAGCTCCTTCTCTTCTAGGTGCTCCACTACTCTTCTCCTGACAATCTTCTCCATGACTTTACATACAGATACTGGTCGGTAGTTTAATGCTACCTATGTCTGTTCTTCAAAAAACAGGGGCTACATTTGCAGTCTTCCACACCTCTGGTAGTTGCCCTGTTTCTATAGATTTGTTGAAGATTGTTGTTAGTGGCACACACAGTCTGTGTATGTGTGTGTATACTTAATTGTACTCAACTAATTGGGTTGCAGAATTCTAGTTTTAGCTCATGGCTCCTCCTCCTGTGTTCACTCTCTCCTGGCTACATGAAACTTATCATGTCTGTTCTTAATTAAATCTATGTATTGATCTCGTCTCGGCAACTTCGCTTTTTGGGTCGTTCCACTTCTTGCTCACTCTATGGCTAAAGAAGTGTTTCCTAACATATTTGTGTGTCATCTGTGTTTTCAACTTCCAGCTGGTCTCACATGTACTTGAGACCACTTTGTCAGGCTAGCATGTCCACTCTATCACTCTTAGTATCTTCTAAGTCGTAATCACATCATTCCTAGTCCGTCTGTCCTTTGATATTGTTAGCTGCTCCTCTAGCCTCTCCTAGTTCCTCATAACCTCAGCTTTGGGACCAACTTTACTGCAAATGTTTTTACTTTTTGCAGCTTCAAATGCGTTATTACACGCGGTTTCTATACTGGTGCGAGTATCTCAAAATGGGTTTTACACATCCAGTGTATAGGGTCGTGAATGCCTCCTTGTTGAGGGTGTGTGTGTGTGTGTGTGTGTGTGTGTGTGTGTGTGTGTGTGTGTGTGTGTGTGTGTTCCCATTTACTCACCGACTTGTACCTATCGAGTTATGTTTGCGAGGTTCGAGACTGGGCACGAGGCCTCGCCTCCAGACTACCTTGACCGGCATCTCTGATTTCTACCCTCTTGGATCATATCATATCTACTCTAGAAGCTTTGTAATGAGTTTGCCTCTACCGCTACCTCATCCAAATCATTCCATTTTTTAAGCAACCTGAGACTGAGATCATACTTTCTATTATCCCTACAACACTTCTGTCTTCATCTTCCACCTGTATTACCTTTATTCTGGTGCTCTAATTTTATGTAGCTTGTGATTATCTGTCACATCAATTCTCCTTATAATTATGGATGTAGTAATCTTATCCTCCCTCGTCCCGTCTTTCCTCCAAGGTCGTCAGGTCAGGTTCCTTCAATCTTTGCTCATAGTGTAGTCCTCTCATTTCTGGTAAGTGTTTGATTGCAAATCTTTAGTACTTTTAGAGCTTCATCATGTGCTTTCTCAGGTTTGAGGATCATAGTGGGACTTCACACTCAATTCCTGGCCTAACATATATTGTGTAAATGGTTATGAAAATTCTTTATTGAAATTCCCGAGAGCAATTCTGAGGTTTATAATCATGACAATACTGTTAGAATTTAATGTTTTATATATATTTCTTGCAATCCATTTAGTGTTATGTTTACCCCTGGTTCTTATGTAAAACTCTGATATTTACAGTTGTTTTACTCCGTTGTACTGTGTGTCCGGTCCGTCCTCACCCTCTCCGCTTCGAAACACCTTGCAACTGATCGGGCTGAAATCGAGAAGCCGCTTTTGTACACACAATCTGTATGCTGTTGAGGTTTCCCCGTTGTTTACAACAATACTTTTTTGCCCTCTTTCTTCCCATTTGCTTTGCATCATTTCCCTCTGGCAGGACGTTCATACACACGAGTGTTAACAACAGTTGCAGTTCTAGTACTGATCTTCGTGGAGCAGTTCTCATCTTTTTCTGTCGCCCTCTGTCTTCTGTCATTCAGATGTTAACTCAATGGACCACTCTGTCTTTTAGTCCAGCCAGTTCTTCTGTTTTACTGGATTAATCTCGGGTGTTCTACTGTATCGAATGATTTTTTGCAGTCCAAGAAGATGCATTTGTTTTATCTCTGTGACTTTGTCATTAAGCTCCAGCAAATCTAGCAAATCTGGGACATCTCGCTGAGTACAAATATGTGCGTTTGTCTCGCGCTCAGCAAGATTGATATTATCATCCACGATAATAATATTGTATCCCATGGTAATAATATTGTATCCCATGGTAATAATATTGTATCCCATGGTAATAATATTATATCCCATGGTAATAATATTGTATCCATGGTAATAATATTGTATCCATGGTAATAATATTGTATCCATGGTAATAATATTGTATCCATGGTAATAATATTGTATCCATGGTAATAATATTGTATCCATGGTAATAATATTGTATCCCATGGTAATAATATTATATCCCATGGTAATAATATTGTATCCATGGTAATAATATTGTATCCCATGGTAATAATATTGTATCCCATGGTAATAATATTGTATCATGGTAATAATATTGTATCCCATGATAATAATATTGTATCCCATGGTAATAATATTGTATCCATGGTAATAATATTGTATCCATGGTAGTAATATTGTATCCCATGATAATAATATTGTATCCCATGGTAATAATATTGTTTCCATGGTAATAATATTGTATCCATGGTAACAATATTGTATCTATGGTAACAATATTGTATCCCATGGTAACAATATTGTATCCATGGTAATAATATTGTATCCATGGTAATAATATTGTATCCATGGTAATAATATTGTATCCCATGGTAATAATATTGTATCCCATGGTAATAATATTATATCCCATGGTAATAATATTGTATCCATGGTAATATTATTGTATCCATGGTAATAATATTGTATCCCATGGTAATAATATTGTATCCATGGTAATAATATTGTATCCCATGGTAATAATATTGTATCCATGGTAATAATATTGTATCCATGGTAATAATATTGTATCCATGGTAATAATATTGTATCCATGGTAATAATATTGTGTCCATGGTAATAATATTGTATCCATGGTAATAATATTGTATCCCATGGTAATAATATTGTATCCCATGGTAATAATATTGTATCCCATGGTAATAATATTGTATCCATGGTAATAATATTGTATCCATGGTAATAATATTGTATCCATGGTAATAATATTGTATCCATGGTAATAATATTGTATCCATGGTAATAATATTATATCCCATTGTAATAATATTGTATCCATGGTAATAATATTGTATCCATGGTAATAATATTGTATCCCATGGTAATAATATTGTATCCCATGGTAATAATATTGTATCCATGGTAATAATATTGTATCCATGGTAATAATATTGTATCCATGGTAATAATATTGTATCCATGATAATAATATTGTATCCATGGTAATAATATTATATCCCATGGTAATAATATTGTATCCATGGTAATAATATTGTATCCCATGGTAATAATATTGTATCCATGGTAATAATATTATATCCCATGGTAATAATATTGTATCCATGGTAATAATATTGTATCCATGGTAATAATATTGTATCCATGGTAATAATATTGTATCCATGGTAATAATATTGTATCCATGGTAATAATATTATATCCCATGGTAATAATATTGTATCCATGGTAATAATATTGTATCCATGGTAATAATATTGTATCCATGGTAATAATATTGTATCCATGGTAATAATATTATATCCCATGGTAATAATATTGTATCCATGGTAATAATATTGTATCCATGGTAATAATATTGTATCCATGGTAATAATATTATATCCCATGGTAATAATATTGTATCCATGGTAATAATATTGTATCCATGGTAATAATATTGTATCCATGGAAATAATATTGTATCCCATGGTAATAATATTGTATCCATGGTAATAATATTGTATCCATGGTAATAATATTATATCCCATGGTAATAATATTGTATCCATGGTAATAATATTGTATCCATGGTAATAATATTATATCCCATGGTAATAATATTGTATCCATGGTAATAATATTGTATCCATGGTAATAATATTGTATCCCATGGTAATAATATTGTATCCCATGGTAATAATATTGTATCCATGGTAATAATATTGTATCCATGGTAATAATATTATATCCCATGGTAATAATATTGTATCCATGGTAATAATATTATATCCCATGGTAATAATATTGTATCCATGGTAATAATATTGTATCCATGGTAATAATATTGTATCCATGGTAATAATATTGTATCCATGGTAATAATATTGTATCCATGGTAATAATATTGTATCCCATGGTAATAATATTGTATCCCATGGTAATAATATTGTATCCCATGGTAATAATATTGTATCCCGTGGTAATAATATTGTATCCCATGGTAATAATATTGTATCCATGGTAATAATATTGTATCCATGGTAATAATATTGTATCCATGGTAATAATATTGTATCCATGGTAATAATATTGTATCCCATGGTAATAATATTGTATCCCATGGTAATAATATTGTATCCCATTGTAATAATATTGTATCCCATGGTAACAATATTGTATCCATGGTAATAATATTGTATCCATGGAAATAATATTGTATCCATGGTAATAATATTGTATCCATGGTAATAATATTGTATCCATGGTAATAATATTGTATCCATGGTAATAATATTGTATCCCATGGTAATAATATTGTATCCCATGGTAATAATATTGTATCCCATGGTAATAATATTGTATCCATGGTAATAATATTGTATCCATGGTAATAATATTGTATCCATGGTAATAATATTGTATCCATGGTAATAATATTGTATCCCATGGTAATAATATTGTATCCCATGGTAATAATATTGTATCCCATGGTAATAATATTGTATCCATGGTAATAATATTGTATCCATGGTAATAATATTGTATCCATGGTAATAATATTGTATCCATGGTAATAATATTGTATCCCATGGTAATAATATTGTATCCATGGTAATAATATTGTATCCATGGTAATAATATTGTATCCCATGGTAATAATATTGTATCCATGGTAACAATATTGTATCCATGGTAATAATATTGTATCCATGGTAACAATATTGTATCCCATGGTAATAATATTGTATCCATGGTAACAATATTGTATCCCATGGTAATAATATTGTATCCATGGTAACAATATTGTATCCATGGTAATATAATATTTTTCTTCGTTCTTTGACTCTCATAAATACGGGTTAAAATTATTTTTTTCTTCTAGTTAAGATTAGTAGTAAAATATAAATAATGTGTGAGAGCGTCCCTTCCAGAGAGTCAGCCTGTGTGAGCCTGCCGGTCATTGGGAGCAACAGTCTGGTTAATCAGGTATTCCAGGAGGAAAGTCTTGGCAATTGGCCGGACCGTGAGGGAACTTTCAAAGCCCATCATATGAAAAAAAAAACTTTGGAAATAAGTTTTGACTGGGTTCTAGTGAGATTATGTTAGGTAAGGTTCCTCAGGTAACAGGACAAGTGTTTCCTGACGTGGGTCTTAGTTATATGATGAGCCGGTTTTGGTCATTTGACCGAGGCCTTCCGCAGACCGTTACACCCCGGTGAAATTATAATTATTATAACCATTCGGGTCTAGTGAGGGATATCCTCTTGTATGCTTCTCAATATATATAATTAAAATTATTAACTGACATCAGAGGTGACCCCATTATCATTGAATATCATGAGTTACACTACCTTATATGAACCAATATATCTTTTTCTTAATAAACAAACCGAGATCACTATCTCAGCGTATATATACAGTGGAATGGTGTATGTCTCGGTATACATACAGAGAGGTATATATCTCTCTGTACATTGTGAGACTTATCTCAGAGTGTCAGTTTATCATCTATGCTTCTATTATTGTTCGATATCCACTATGATAAAAATCTGTTTATTTTCGTTCATAGTATGAGAGAATATATCCGCTGTAAGGTATTCATTAACATATACCAATTGTCTTAAAGACTTTTCTTCCATTGTGCTAAGTAAAGGTAGCGTCTCATAAATAATTACTCTTTGTAGACTTTGTTGGTAGTATTGTATATGATGTCGTTGGTAAGGCGAGTCATGTGTCTCGTCTCTGGTGTGATGTGATCGTAAAGCTTAAGGTTAAAGGAGAGTTGATGTTTTATGGTCGAGAGTCATACGTATGGTATGTACGCACTGTCGCAGTCGCGATCTGGATATTTCTGAACCTGGTCTTAAAATTTGAATTTTTTTTCGGCAATTGTTGACAAGTCTGCTGAGAGGCTGGTTTGTTGTCTCTTTGTCCTGCCGCCTTCTTATACTGCTTTCTGCTGCTGTGTGATGTGATTGATCTCTCCTTTTTGTCTGTGGTGTCCCGGCTGTGCTGATGTCGGTATCGTTAGCATGTTGGTTAGATGTTTCAGTCATCCTATGTACTCTTATTCTAACTTATGTATGTCTGGTATAGTGTACCTACCTATCTGGAAACTACCTGGACGGTATTCCCGGGATCAACGCCCCCGCGGCCCGGTCCACGACCAGGACCACAACCACTACCAGTTCATTTTAATGTTAACTCATGTAACCCAAGTTCTTAAGATTATTAAAGCTGGAAATCTTTAGTTTTCAGATTTAATAATTTTACTAATCTTTAATAATTTTAATAATCTTTAATTGTTTAGATTCCTTTTTTTTAGGGGTGGACATCCTCTCCGACAAGTGTCTTAAGAGATGTACACTAATTTTAATGGCTCTCTCGTAGTTGCATAAGCTTGAAACTACCAAAATACGCTTCCTTATGTGAATTTTCTATGCCTAACAATAAGCCAGACATACCATGCCACAGACATGACACCCTACATGTCAAACATGTCATAAGGAAGGTTAACACAGCGAAACTTTGACAAACCTCTGACCCTCACCTGTGAATTTCCATCATTACACTCAGACCAGAAAAGTTCCAGATCATTTAACACATCGTTTGCATTAACTTAATATTGGTATGTGTTGCATCTCAACTGCAGCTGAGGAATCAATTGCAAGTGGACCGCCGCAGACTTGAGTCCAAATTCCCAGTCAGTCATACGATCATTATCGTACAAGATCGCACGTCCATTGTTATTCAATGACACAGTAATTAGCATATAGTGTCAGGGAAACATTAGCATATAATGTCGTACCCTCATTAGCATACAAGTTCATACATTCATTAGCATACAAAATCGGCGTCCTCAACATGGATGTATCACCTTAATTATACTGTTATTTTAAAGAATGTTAACATATTGTTACTTTAAGGAATGTTAACGTATTTTACCTTAACAAACTCATACTTTAAAGAATGTTAACATGTAGTTATTTTAATATAAGTTAACATATTGTTATTTTAACATATTGTTATTTTAACATATTGTTATTTTAACATATTGTTATTTTAACATATTGTTATTTTAACATATTGTTATTTTAACATATTGTTATTTTAACATATTGTTATTTTAACATATTGTTATTTTAACATATTGTTATTTTAACATATTGTTATTTTAACATATTGTTACTTTAAAAAAGGTTAACAAAATGCTACTTTAAGGAATGTTAAAATATTGTTACTTAAACATCTTGTTAACACATTGTTACTGTAAGGAATGTTAACATATTAAGATATAAACCGATTAACTATTAAGTAGATATCAATAGATTCTTGTTGACGCAGCGAGGTAACAGCGTCTCCAGTCACCACTACAACAACGTCACTTCAAGATCAACACACACTAAATAGTCCCAGGAGCTGCAACTTAACATTCTCAATAGGCCTATGCAACTATGCTGACATATGAACTGAAACTCAACTCTGATAATGTTAAAATAAAAAAAAGACAAAAGAATTTGAGCATACATCCTTAGGAGGCCTAGGTATGGAGGCCTAGGTGTGGAGAAACAGGTGTGGAGGCATAGGTGTGGAGACACAGGTGTGGAGGCATAGGTGTGGAGACACAGGTGTGGAGGCCTAGGTATGGAGGCCTAGGTGTGGAGACACAGGTGTGGAGGCATAGGTCTGGAGACACAGGTGTGGAGACCCACGTGTGGAGACCCAGATGTGGAGACCCAGGTGTGGAGACCCAGGTATGGAGAGACAGGTGTGGAGACACAAGTGTGGAGGCATAGGTGTGGAGACACAGGTGTGGAGACCCAGGTATGGAGACCCAGATGTGGAGACCCAGGTGTGGAGACCCAGGTATGGAGACACAGGTGTGGAGACACAGGTGTGGAGATACAGGTGTGGAGACCCATGTGTGGAGACCCACGTGTGGAGACCCAGGTATGGAGACCCAGGTATGAAGACAGATGTGGAGACCCAGGTATGGAGACACAGGTGTGGAGACACATGTGTGGAGACACAAGTGTGGAGACACAGGTGTGGAGACCTAGGTGTGGAGACACAGGTGTGGAGGCATAGGTCTGGAGACACAGGTGTGGAGACCCACGTGTGGAGACCCAGATGTGGAGACCCAGGTGTGGAGACCCAGATGTGGAGACCCAGGTGTGGAGACCCAGGTATGGAGACACAGGTGTGGAGACACAGGTGTGGAGATACAGGTGTGGAGACCCATGTGTGGAGACCCACGTGTGGAGACCCAGGTATGGAGACCCAGGTATGAAGACAGATGTGGAGACCCAGGTATGGAGACACAGGTGTGGAGACACATGTGTGGAGACACAGGTGTGGAGACACAGGTGTGGAGACCTAGGTGTGGAGACACAGGTGTGGAGGCATAGGTCTGGAGACACAGGTGTGGAGACCCACGTGTGGAGACCCAGATGTGGAGACCCAGGTGTGGAGACCCAGGTATGGAGAGACAGGTGTGGAGACACAAGTGTGGAGGCATAGGTGTGGAGATACAGGTGTTGAGACCCACGTGTGGAGACCCAGATGTGGAGACCCAGGTGTGGAGACCCAGGTGTGGAGACACAGGTGTGGAGACCCAGGTATGGAGACACAGGTGTGGAGACACAGGTGTGGAGACACAGGTGTGGAGACCCAGGTGTGCAGACACAGGTGTAGAGACCCAGGTGTGGAGACACAGGTGAGGAGACACAAGTGATGTGACACAGGTGATGTGACACAGGTGATGAGACAGGTGTGGAGACCCAGATGTGGAGAGACAATTGTGCAGACACATATATGGGGACCCAGGTGTATAGACCCAGATGTGGAGGCACAGATGTGGAGACCCTGATGTGTAGACACAAGTGTGGAGACACAGGTGTGGAGACCCTGATGTGTACACACAAGTGTGGAGACACAGGTGTGTTGACACAGGTGAGGATACACAGGTGTAAAAACACAGGTTTGGAGACCCTGATGTGGAGACACAGGTTTGGAGACACAGTTGTGGAGACACAGGTGTGGAGACCCTGATGTGGAAACCCAGGTATAGAGACCCAGGTGTGGAGATCCAGTTCCCAACAGCTCAAGATCATACCAGCAGCTTCCAGCTCATACCAGCAGTTTCCAGATCATACCAGCAGTTACCAGATCATACCAGCACCTTCCATCCAGATCATTCCAACTGCTCCCAGATCATACCAGCAGCTCGAGAATCATAACAGCAGCTCGAGGATCATACCAGCAGCTTTCAGATCATACAAGCAGCTCTCAGATCATGCCAACGGCTTCCTGATCATGCCAACAGCTTCCAGATCATGCCAACAGCTTCCAGATCATGCCAAGAGTTTGTAGGTGATACCAGCAGCTCCAAGAACATTCCAACTGCTCCCAGATCATACCAGCAGCTCTAATATCCTACCAGCAGCTCCACGATCATACCAGCATCTTCCAGATCATACCAGCAGCTCCCAGATCATAGTAGCTCTGCTCCAAGATCATTTGAACTGCTCCATGATCATACCAGCAGTTCCAAGATCATATCAGCACTTTCCAGATCATACCAACAGATTCCAGATCATACCGGCAGCTCCAAGATCATTCCAACATCTCAAGCTTTATTCCTGCAGCTGCCCGTCATTCCAGTGATTTCCAGTTCAAACCAGCATTTTTCCAGATCCTCACAGCTTTATCAGATCATTCCAACAGCCCCCCAATCATTCCAGCTCTACCGAATCATTTCAATTACTTACAGAACATT
>NC_091303.1:51691118-51731118 GCF_038502225.1 Cherax quadricarinatus | reverse complement strand
AGACTCACTCAGACATACATACAGACAAACTCACGTATACTTAGTGAGAATAAAACATCTATCCATGATAACACTAAGACTAACTAACACTGCCACGTCATGTGGATATCAATGGTACAAGACCGCTAACACTGTTAAGTTTCATACTGCTTAGAGGTTTTCTCCACAGTGTCGTGGAAGAGAGCTTGATACCTTGTATCTCCACGTTTTAAATGTGTGTAGCTGTGTGTGAGTGAGAGAGAGAGAGAGAGGGAGAGAGAGAGAGAGAGAGAGAGAGAGAGAGAGAGAGAGAGAGAGAGAGAGAGCAAACTGAGTTCACTCACTGCCATTGGCTTAATAACTAACAGAAAATACCTGACTGGTATTTACGTGCGTAGGTTGGTATTTCTGCTATGCAGTCCACATAGTGGACTTACTACAATCTACTCTTAACCAATCAAGACACTTTATTGGTGTCACGTGACCCAGGTTGCTATGGGAATACAGTAGCATCTGATATGCAAGGGAAAATGCTGTACTTTTACGTTAAACTTGGAACAAAGTTATATATATATATATATATATATATATATATATATATATGTCGTGCCGAATATGTAAAACTGGTCAATTTGCAAGAACTCATTTAAAATTAAGTCCTTTCTAAAATTTTCTCTTATACGTTTAAAGATATATTTTTTCATTAATGTTGATGTAAAAATTTATAATTTTGCACCAAAAGAATCTTAGAAAACTTACCTAACCTTATTATAACAAGAACAATTTATTTTAGCCTAACCCAACTAAATATATTTTAGATTTGTTTACAATAATTTAATACTAAACAATCTTAGTGAAATATTTTTTTTTCGTTAGGTTCAGAATGATTTTGGCGAAATTATTGCATACACAAATTTTCACTTGTCCTATATGGCAAGATGAGCGTTGCTATTTAAGCCAAGATCGCAAGTTCTGCCTATTCGGCACGACATATATATATATATATATATATATATATATATATATATTGGTGGATGAATTTGGTAGGGTGTGCAAAAGAAGAAAATTAAAGGTGAATACAGGAAAGAGTAAGGTTATGAGGATAACAAAAAGATTAGGTGATGAAAGATTGAATATCAGATTGGAGGGAGAGAGTATGGAGGAGGTGAACGTATTCAGATATTTGGGAGTGGACGTGTCAGCGGATGGGTCTATGAAAGATGAGGTGAATCATAGAATTGATGAGGGAAAAAGAGTGAGTGGTGCACTTAGGAGTCTGTGGAGACAAAGAACTTTGTCCTTGGAGGCAAAGAGGGGAATGTATGAGAGTATAGTTTTACCAACGCTCTTATATGGGTGTGAAGCGTGGGTGATGAATGTTGCAGCGAGGAGAAGGCTGGAGGCAGTGGAGATGTCATGTCTGAGGGCAATGTGTGGTGTGAATATAATGCAGAGAATTCGTAGTTTGGAAGTTAGGAGGAGGTGCGGGATTACCAAAACTGTTGTCCAGAGGGCTGAGGAAGGGTTGTTGAGGTGGTTCGGACATGTAGAGAGAATGGAGCGAAACAGAATGACTTCAAGAGTGTATCAGTCTGTAGTGGAAGGAAGGCGGGGTAGGGGTCGGCCTAGGAAGGGTTGGAGGGAGGGGGTAAAGGAGGTTTTGTGTGCGAGGGGCTTGGACTTCCAGCAGGCATGCGTGAGCGTGTTTGATAGGAGTGAATGGAGACAAATGGTTTTTAATACTTGACGTGCTGTTGGAGTGTGAGCAAAGTAACATTTATGAAGGGATTCAGGGAAACCGGCAGGCCGGACTTGAGTCCTGGAGATGGGAAGTACAGTGCCTGCACTCTGAAGGAGGGGTGTTAATGTTGCAGTTTAGAAACTGTAGTGTAAAGCACCCTTCTGGCAAGACAGTGATGGAGTGAATGATGGTGAAAGTTTTTCTTTTTCGGGCCACCCTGCCTTGGTGGGAATCGGCCGGTGTGATAATAAAAAAAAATAAATATATATATATATATATATATATATATATATATATATATATATATATATATATATATATATATATATATATCTTTTAATATTCAAGTCAGTCTCACACTAACCAAATATGAGACCAGATAAATGCAAAATAAGATAAGATATGATAAGATAAGATTTCGTTCGGATTTTTAACCCCGGAGGGTTAGCCACCCAGGATAACCCAAGAAAGTCAGTGCGTCATCGAGGACTGTCTAACTTATTTCCATTGGGGTCCTTAATCTTGTCCCCCAGGATGCGACCCACACCAGTCGACTAACACCCAGGTACCTATTTGCTGCTAGGTGAACAGGACAACAGGTGTAAGGAAACGTGTCGAAATGTTTCCACCCGCCGGGAATCGAACCCGGGGCCCTCCGTGTGTGAAGCGGGAGCTTTAGCCACCAGGCCACCGGGCCACCCGTAAATAAAGTATCGTTCAGTTATCATGAAATCCTCTCCTATTAGTTGAGCGATCCTTTGAACAGAACAAAATTAAGTGAAAAATTCAGTGCTAAAGGACTGAAATATACACAGATAAATTGCACACTGGAAAGATAAGCTTACGACGATGTCTCGGTCCGACTTCGACTTTATAAATGGTCCACCTCAGACCGAAACGTCGTCGTAAGCTCCTCTCTCCTATGTGCGGATTATTTGTGTATTGTTCCAGTCACTGTATTGTGCCTTTTTTGTTCTTTCAAGGACTGAAGTATTTGCCAAGGTTGAAAGCAAAGGTCAGTGACCTCAGCGATGTGCGTGACAGCATCCTGATTCCAGCTATGCTGGCCTAGCTGGAAGCGGGAAGCTGTCAAGGCATGCTATCTGGCATGTGACCAAAGGCATGATGGTATGCCTTTGGTCACATGAGAAACACATGATCAACTCATGATGTATATAACATCATATATCTTATATAACGACATATTGCATTTCTCCAAGTCTTAACTAGAAAGCGGCGGCAGTGTGTTGTTGTACTAATGTGCATAGTATAAATCTAATAGTAATAATTAAAAATAACACGAATCTGGCTCACGAAATCGTAATGACTATTGAAAATTTAGGTGTTTATCTGAGAGTGTTGGGTGATGGTAGGTGTCAGGGAGTAGTGACAGTGGTGGTGAGTGGTAGTGAGTATTAGGTGGCGGTGGTGGGTGTGAGATGAAAGTGATTGGTTGTGGTGGGCAGTGTTGGTGAGTGAGATGACGATGGAGAGCAGTTGTAGGTGTGTAATGACGGTGATAGGTGGCGCAGGTTGTGAGATTGCTGTGGTGGGTGTTAGATGAGAGTAATGGTGGTGAGTAATAGTGGGTAGTAGTGCATGGTGGTGGGTGTAAGATGGAGATGAAGGAATAACATGATGCTTGAGGCGGGTTACATGATGAAGATGGAGAGGTCTGTGCACTGAGGCACGTCGGCAGGAAAATGATGAGCTGCCTGTCATGTCAAACTCGACAGATACCTATCAGGGAAGCTATGTAGCGGTGCTTTCCCCAGCCAGCACTCACTAAAACCATGATGGAGTATTGCCATGCAGCGTAGCGGTGCTTCGCCCAGCCAGCACTCACTAAAACCATGATGGAGTATTGCCATGCAGCGCAGCGGTGCTTCCCCGAGCCAGCGCTCACTAAAACCATGACGGAGTATTGCCATGAGCGGTGCTTCGCCCAGCCAGCACTCACTAAAACCATGATGGAGTATTGCCATGCAGCGCAGCGGTGCTTCCCCGAGCCAGCGCTCACTAAAACCATGACGGAGTATTGCCATGCAGTGTAGTGGTGCTTCCGTCAGGCAACAAACATGCACATTAAGCCCATGATGGAGTATTCCCATACCAACATTAACTGCCATATCACTAAGAAAGAAATGCAATAAATCATTTAAGGAAGGATGTTCATGTTTTACAAGTAGTGCTTTGCTGTAAGGAAATCATTTCAGCGTCGCTTCAACGTGTCAAGTAGTGGTGAGTAGTGTTGTATCGTATAGTGTTGTGTTGAAAATTGTTGCATAGTTCTGTGGCGTGTGAGTGTAGTGTTGTTTAGTGTTGTCAGACCCATTCTTCGGTTCTCTCAAAACAGGTGGACTAATGAGTCAATTACTTGTCGGTTTTCAACACTTTCAAAGTCTAATACTCAAACTCTCTTACATTTTACAATAGGCGAGATTATTGTCTCAAGAAATTTTCCAGTGAGTGACATTACTGAAACTGGCCAATAGTTGTTGATTTTCGCTCTGCTCTGCTTTTGTGGCCAGGGACTACATTTGCCTCTTTCCACAGGACATTTACACAGTGCTGGGTAGAGCCGGTGATGCTAGCTGGTCTGCACATCTACCTGCTAAAACTTTCCATCATTCTTTCAGACTGTCACTTTCTCTCTCTTCTCTCTCTCTCTCTCTCTCTCTCTCTCTACTTACACACTGGTTTTTACAGGGTTAAGAGTTCCCACGTTTACTTACAAACTAAGAACTCTTATCTACCCCAGCTCATTTGAAAGCCTTTCATATTATGAAAAATACACATTGGGAACAGGATGAAGTTGGAGCCTCTGCTGGCCAGCGAATTCATTTGGTCCACTGACTATGTCATCATGTCATTGAAATTATTGTACTGTAAAAACATGTTTCGGAAGGTTGCTCTTTAGAATGGAACAGCAAGATTGGAGCTATTGTTTGCTGCCCGTTTTGTTGTGTAGTAGCTGTGCTCTCGCTGTGAGGTGGAGCCAAGTGTGGTACCCTGAAAACATTGGCCTTGTACATAACAGTAAGACCATTCACATCTCACTGGTGTTGAAGGCTCTGCTGAAATGACAAATCCGTCAGTGCCGGGCTAAGGCGAGAGATGACTCGTGCTCTGTTCTCAGTTATGTCAAGAAGTCGTAAATGAGATAGGGGCCAGGCAAACCAAGAAAGTGGTGCATACCCAAGGTGTGATTGCATTTGTGCCTTGTACAGATTGATGCAACCTCTACTGTAGAGCGAGTACAAGATACGCCTTAGTGCTATTAGCTTCTTGGCCGCCTTGCTTGCAAGATTTACTACATGGTTCTTCATTGTCAGTTTAGAATCAAATTTCACCCCTAGGATATCAGCCTCGTTCCCGGGTTCAAACACTCTCCCATCGTTCTTACTACTGCTCCAGCATTGCCATCATGGTTCCTAGAGACCTTCATCATTTGCATTTTGTCAGAAGGAAATGTAACCTGCCATCATTTTCACCAGGTTCACATGGCTGTAAGCTTGTTATTGATGTAAAGTGGAGCAGCTGACATTTCCTATCTTGGATAAGTAATTGTCAGAGTGCAGTCATCTGCAAAGGCATGGGATCCTGGGATGAGGTGAAGAGGGTTATGCAAGTAGACATTCTGTAATAGTGGACCAAGTACACTTCCCTGTGGAACACTTGCACCAACTGAGTGTGTCTTGTTGACTCAGTTCCATTGACAACTACTCTCAGTCTCTGTCTTGCCCCCCTGTCTCTCTCTCAACACTCCCTCCCCTGACTATTGCCGCAACAAATATGATCTCAACCGCAAAACGAACGTAATAGTTTCAAGTTAATACTATTAATTAATGGCCGATATCAGATGAGTAATGGTCGTAAACCATTACCAAGTTTTCCTTTATTAGCTGGATAGTGCATTTGACATATTTTGGGCCCATGGGACAGCACTCTTTATTTAGTATCCAAACCTAACTTTATCAAACCTAACCCAGATTAGAAGCTAAATTCTAGGTTATGTTAGCTTGGGTTTATACCTCTTTGATTACCAGAAATAAAAAGCTTTTACCATACAGTTCCAAAATGCACCTCTGCCTGGTTTATACAACCTACTTTATTATTAGTGAATTTACATTTACGAAAAATGCATTCCCATTACCAAATTGAGGATCGAACCGCCAGCCTTCCCTGGGCTGGCTTGTCCACATGGGTTTATAGCTTCGTAAAACTATTATTATTATTATTATTATTATTATACCTCTCCCCACCATTCCCTCTTTCAGTTGCTCACTATCAAGGCGCAAAAAACTGTAACACGCTTCTCACTATGGACACGTATTGAACTGTCTTGTTCCATGTTCAACACTGAATCATTCCCAGGAAATTTAACTTCTTTTTATTTGTGTCTTTTACACAAAACTTAAAATGGAGCCTACATTCCCATACATACAAAGAAAATAATTTAAATTTATATAAATGGTCGAGTCGAGCCCACTTTCAAGGTCGCGGTGACGGTCCCTCCTGCTCCCTCTCTTTAAAAAAACCGAAGAGCTGTTATAAGGCCGGTTTAGAAAAAAATAAAACAGGTGAGTGTGACAGCAGGTTGTGACGTGGTAGCATTGATGCACTAGGAAAATGAGAAGACTGCAAGAGGGAAATAGCCAGGATTCACTTGTGAGCATCAGCATGGGGGGAAAGACGACACACAGAGGTGGGAGAACGACAGGCAAGAGCCGCTGAGAAAATGGTGAGATTGAGAAGCAGACAGGCTCGTTGAGCGAGCCGGTTGGGCGAGCTAGGAGGGCGAGGTAGGGTACGGGGACGCTTGGGCGAGCTAGGCAGGCGGGCAGAGATTGACACAGCCGAGACACAGATACTGTGATGTTTCAAGTGAATTATTCAAGCTGTCGCTGTGCTTCTTACCACCATAACACTACGGGAAAGGCTACCCCCTCACTATTTATCACCAGTTGCCACTTACTACCACTAGCAGTATCACGTTACTATTACCAGCAGTATCCTCTTAACACTACGAGACAGAGCACCTTATCACTACAAAAAAAAAACACCTTAACACTGCCAGAAATACAACTTTAAGACTGCCAGAAGTAACCGCCTTTCACCCGTCGGCAAGGACTGTAGACCAGCACGTTTTTCTTAACAGATAAGCCGGATGTTCGTCATGACGAGGCTGTTGTTCTGACGCCTACTGTTCACTTCTTGGGCGGAGACTAGGATATATATATATATATATATATATATATATATATATATATATATATATATATATATATATATATATATATATATATATATATATATATATATATATAAACACTGATCTGACGGAGGGGTGTAAATGTTGAAGTTTTATAACTGTAGTGTAAGCATGCCTCTGGCAAAACAGTGATGAAGTGAATGGTGAATGATGAAAGTTTTCTTTTTCGGGCCACCCTGCCTTGGTGGGAGACGGCCGATGTGTTAATAAATAAATAAATATATATATGTCGTGCCGAATAGGCACAACTTGCGATCTTGGCTTAAATAGCCACGCTCATCTTGCCATATAAGACAAGCGAAAATTTGTGTATGCTATAATTTCGTCAAAATCATTCTGAACCTAACGAAAAAAATATATTTCACTAAGTTTGTTTAGTATTAAATTATTGTAAACTAATCTAAAATATATTTAGTTGGGTTAGGCTAAAATAAATTGCGCTTGTTATAATAAGGTTAGGTAAGTTTTTAAAGATTCTTTTGGTGCAAAATGAAAAATTTTTACATTAACATTAATGAAAAAAATATATCTTTAAAGGTATAAGAGAAAATTTCAGAAAGGACTTAATTTTAAATGAGTTCTTGCTAATTGACCAGTTTTACATATTCGGCACGACATTATATATATATATATATATATATATATATATATATATATATATATATATATATATATATATATATATATATATATATATATATATATATATATATATATTATATATATATATATATATATATATATATATATATATATATATATATATATATATATATATATATATATATATATATATATACATATATACATATATATATGGGTCTATGAAAGATGAGGTGAATCATAGAATTGATGAGGGGAAAAGGGTGAGTGGTGCACTTAGGAGTCTCTGGAGACAAAGAACTTTGTCCTTGGAGGCAAAGAGGGGAATGTATGAGAGTATAGTAGTAGTCATTTTTTCCACTGGGCGGTGTATCCGGTCTAGGGCCTTCCACTGGGCGGTGTATCCGGTCTAGGGCCTTCCACTGAGCGGTGTATCCGGTCTAGGACCAGCAGCTGGAGGGTCACCTTTTCACACCTAGGTGTTACTTCCGGTTTTGACCATGACCTCGCCCTCGAGACTACCTCACCCTTGACCCCCCCAACCAATACCCCCGCCCACGACCCCCCCCCCTTCGCGACCCCGCCGTCGCGCCGCGCGCCCGCGCGCCCGCCCGCGCCCTTCGCGACCCCCCGCCGCGCGCCCGCCCGCGCCCTTCGCGACCCCCGCCCGCGCCTTCTGCTGCGCCTTCTGCAGCGTCATCCGGATCGCCCCCGCGCCTCGAATTTTTTCCGATTTTTTTCGAATTTTTTTTGAATTTCATTTTCTTGTGCTCTCCATCTCCTCAGATCAAATTTTTGAGGTTCCCCCTCTCACATTCACCCCCACCCCAAAATTTCTCGAAATCAAAGTCTCCATCTCCTCGGATCAAGTTTTTTGGATTCCCCCCTATGGGGTTTTCGAAATTCTCCATCTCCTTGGATCAAGGTTTTTTTGGGTACCCCTCCTTTCACCCCCCATCCCCAAAAAATTTCTCAATATTCCCCCCTCTGGGGTTTTTTTCAAAGTCTCCATCTCCTCGGATCCCCATCCCACTTTCACCCCCCAACCCCAAAAATTTCTCGACAATACAATTTTTTGGATTCCCCCCTATGGGGGTTTCGAAATTCTCCATCTCCTCGGATCGAGTTTTTTGGATCCCCCCTATGGGGTTTTCGAAATTCTCCATCTCCTCGGATCAAATTTTCTCGACAATACCATGACTCCATCTCCTCGGATCAAGTTTTTTTGGATCCCCCCTATGGGGTTTTCGAAGATCAAGTTTTTCTCGAAATCAAAGTCTCCATCTCCTTGGATCAAATTTTTGGATTACCCCTCTCACTTTCACTCCCACCCCAAAATTTCTCGATAATACCAAGACTCCATCTCCTTGGATCAAGGTTTTTGGATTCCCCCCTCTGGGGGTAAGCATTCAAATGAACTCCTCCTATGGGGCATGGTGCTCTCTCTTACTACAGGTCTAAACAAGTGTGACGTCAGTATTCCTCTCATTAATGTGTTTACTCGACGGTCAGTGACGTCACGCGATGACCCCCACACACACAGGCTGAATCATGACGACCCTTTTAGTTCATTCAAGTTAATAAGGGGATATAGTACCTACATCATAGGGAAAACATTTTCACTCTTAACCCAGGTTAATCCAAATAATTTCACATTTTTGTTTCGTTAATACCCACAACAATCCAACAATTTCTTTACAACACAAGTCTAGACATTTTTCTCGTTTTAACTATTTCATCTCAGGTCACTCCCCCACGAAGTAACCTCCTCCCCACCCTCCCGAACCCTCACACTCCAACCAACACCTCACAATTTTCACTCATAACCCCCAATTTTTCTCGTTTTAACCCTTTTAGTTCATTAAAGTTAATAAGGGGATACAGTACATCAGAAAGTCACCACAACACTTATAACCACTTTTCGATAAATTCACTAGTCACAATTTTACATATTACGAAGTTAATACGCACACACACCTCACTTTGAACACCTTCAAAACACTCTCTTAAATCATTTGAATACTCACAAAAATACCTTGATACATTTCCAAACAACACTGAAATACTCCAAAACATCATTCGAACACCCCCAAAATCACCTCTGAATACTCCCAGAACACCTTCATAAGTACTCTTGCACATCATTTGAACACCTTCATAAGTACTCTCATAATCATTTGTACACCTTCAAAAAACACCTTTGAATACTCACATAAACACCCTTGAACACCTTCAAAACACCTTTGAATAACCTCAAAACACCTTTGAACACCTTCAAAACACCCTTGATCACCTTCAAAAAAACAACATTTGAACACACTCAAAACACCTTTGAACACCTTTGAACATTTCCAAACAACACTGAAACACTTCCAAAAACACCATTTGAGTACTCCCAAATACACCACTGAATACTAAAACACCACTGAATACACTCAAAACACCACCAAAATCACCATGAAACACTTCCAAAAAACACAATTTGAGTACTCCCAATTACACCACTGAATACTACTAAAACACCGCTGAATTCAATCAAAACACCCTTCAACACCTTCAAAACACCTTTGAACACCTTTGAACATTTCCAAAAACACTATTTGAGTACTCCCAATTACACCACTGATTACTACTAAAACACCGCTGAATTCAATCAAAACACCCTTCAACACCTTCAAACACCCTTCAACACCTTCAAAACCCTCTTGAACACCTTCAAAAACACCTTTGAACATTTCCAAAACACTATTTGAGTACTCCCAATTACACCACTGATTACTACTAAAACACCGCTGAATTCAATCAAAACACCCTTCAACACCTTCAAACACCCTTGAACACCTTCAAAACACTCTTGAATACCTTCAAAAACACCTTTGAACATTTCCAATCAACACTGAAACACTTCCAAAAAAAACACAATTTGAGTACTCCCAATTACACCACTGAATACTACTAAAACACCGCTGAATTCAATCAAAACACCCTTCAACACATTCAAAACACCTTTGAACACATTCAAAACACCTTTGAACACCTTCAAAACACCCTTGAACACCCTTGATCACCTTCAAAAAAAACAACATTTGAACACACTCAAAACACCTTTGAACACTTCCAAAAAACACAATTTGAGTATTCCCATTTACACCACTGAATACTACTAAAACACCACTGAATTCAATCAAAACACCCTTCAACACCTTCAAACACCCTTGAACACCTTCAAAACACTCTTGAACACCTTCAAAAACACCTTTGAACATTTCCAAAACACTATTTGAGTACTCCCAATTACACCACTGATTACTACTAAAACACCGCTGAATTCAATCAAAACACCCTTCAACACCTTCAAACACCCTTGAACACACTCAAAACACCCTTCATCACCTTCAAAAACACCTTTGAACACCTTCAAAACACATTTGAACACATTCAAAACACTCTCATAATCATTTGAACACACTCAAAACACCTTTGAACACTTCCAAAAAACACAATTTGAGTATTCCCATTTACACCACTGAATACTACTAAAACACCACTGAATTCAATCAAAACACCCTTCAACACCTTCAAACACCCTTGAACACCTTCAAAACACTCTTGAACACCTTCAAAAACACCTTTGAACATTTCCAAAACACTATTTGAGTACTCCCAATTACACCACTGATTACTACTAAAACACCGCTGAATTCAATCAAAACACCCTTCAACACCTTCAAACACCCTTGAACACACTCAAAACACCCTTCATCACCTTCAAAAACACCTTTGAACACCTTCAAAACACATTTGAACACATTCAAAACACTCTCATAATCATTTGAACACACTCAAAACACCTTTGAATAACCTCAAAACACCTTTGAACACCTTCAAATCACCCTTGAACACCCTTGATCACCTTCAAAAAAACAACATTTGAACACACTCAAAACACCTTTGAACACCTTTGAACATTTCCAAACAACACTGAAACACTTCCAAAAACACCATTTGAGTACTCCCAAATACACCACTGAATACTAAAACACCACTGAATACACTCAAAACACCACCAAAATCACCATAAACTAAGATCAACACCCACATCCCACAACACCCCACAACCCACAACACCCACAATTTTTTCTCGTTTTATCTAATTTCATCAGAAAGTCACAACACCCACACCTCCCATTTTTTTTCTCGTTTTAACCCTTTTAGTTCATTAAAGTTAATAAGGGGACACACTACATCAGAAAAAGTCACAAAAACAACCCACTTATAACGTCTTTTCGGTATCTCTAGTTCGACAACAACACCCACATCCCACAACACCCACATCCCACATCCCACACACACACACACACACATACACACACATCCCTAACCTAGCCTAACCTAACCTAACTTATCCTAACCTAACCTAACCTAACCTAACCTAACCTAACCTAACCTAACCTAACCTAACTTATCCTAACCTAGTCTAACCTAACCTAACCTAACCTTACCTAACTTATCCTAACCTAACCTAACCTAGCCTAACCTAACCTAACTTAACCTAACCTAACCTAACCTAACCGAACCTACCCTAACCTAACCTTACCTAACATAACCTAACCTAGCCTAACCTAACCTAACCTAACTTAACCTAACCCAACCTAACCTAACCTAGCCTAGCCTAACCTAACTTAACCTAACCTAACCTAACCTAACCTACCCTAACCTAACCTAACCTAACCTATCTTAACCTTACCTAACCTAACCTAGCCGAACCTATCCTAACCTAACCTAAAATATATTGGAACACTTCCAAAATACATTAGAGTACTCCAGAATTACTTTGAACGACTCCATTTTGGATATTTCCAAATTAGTTTTGAAAACTTTATCGTAAAATCGAACATTATTTTCTTGTTGGTAAACACACTCAATGGTAGAAATATTTACTCGATTTCCGAATAGAAACACTTTCCTCGCTCTGAGAGACTCATTGTGGGTCACCCCTTCCCCCCCCCAACACCACTGGGTAATGCGGTTCACACCCAAGGTAGAACATAACACCTGCGTCAACTCAGGACAGACAGACGCCATGAAATGCGGGTAACATCCAAGGTAGAAAATCATCTCTTTCCAGACCAACTGTCTATCCTAACCTAACCTAACCTAACCTAACCTAATTCCTAACCTAACCTAACCTCACCTAACCTAACTCCATCAATCACCTCTATCCTAACCTAACCTAACCTAACCTAACCCAACCTAACTCCATCAAACACCTCTATCCTAACCTAACCTAACCTATCCTAACCTAACCTAACTCCATCAAACACCTCGAATACTACCTAACTTAACCTAACCTAACCTTACCTAACCTACCGAACCTAACCTAACCTAACCTATCCTAACCTGTCCTAACCTAACCTAACCTATCCTAACCTAACCTAACCTAACCTAACCTAACTTATCCTAAGCTAACCTAACCTAACTTATCCTAACCTAACCTATCCTAACCTAACCTAACCTAAAATAACGAACCTAACCTAACTTATCCTAATCTAATCTAACCTAACCTAACTTATCCTAACCTAACCTAACTTATCCTAACCTAACCTAACCTAAAATAACCTAACCTAACTTATCCTAACCTACTCACTTTACTTTGAACACCTTCAAAACACTCTCATACATCATTTGAGACCCCCTTTTCTCAATATCTCTCATCCACAACCTTTATCATCTCACTACAGAACAACCCCAAGATTACTTCGAACACTCTCATAAAGCATTTGAGTACTCACATAAACACTTTTGAACATTTCCAAACAACACTGAAGCACTTCCAAAATATCATTTTGATTACTCCCAAATAAGATTTGACAGCTCTAATTTATCTACACTTACACATTTCATTAAATTACATCTCATCCCCCCAAACTCCTCCCTCATTCTCCAGACTTTACAACATTAGCACAAAAAAAAAACTAACTCATACACTTATGACATGAGACATTACCATATCTAACACACTGACTAACTTTGAACCAACTCTGAACACCACTGATCTTCTTCAAAAAATGCTCTGCACATCATTTGAACACCTTCAAAAAAACACCATCAAACACCTCCGAATACTCCCAAAAAACACTACTGATTACTACCAAATCACCACTGAATACTACCAATCACCGTCAAAATCACCAGAAACTAAGTTTAACATCACCATCTAACATCCTTTTTATAGAAATCCCCTCAAATCACTATAACCAAGAACTCCCTCCCCATTTGGCGCATGAAAAAAAAAAAAAAGCATGAACACAAACCTAATACGCAAACACTTAGTACATGATCACCATCAACTGAAAACATATCTTGTACACACACATAATATAAGACAATCACCAACTACAATCACCCATGTTCACTTACCTCAAAATCACTAATATCACAGAAAACAATCATTTTTATAAACATTTCACACACACACACAAAAAAAAAAAAAATCATATTTGACAATATCTAAGCGCACTCACCTCACTACCACCAACACACGATGTCTCACCTCACAGGACCGACGAGCTCACCTCCAGTGACGTCACACTCCCATTGTGTTACTTGGTGGTTGGTAACATCACACCTAACCCCCCTTGTTTCAACCTGTTGTACCCTACATTATCTAAGAACACTATATCCAAGACGATTACCAGATTTTATGATCCCCAACACCAAGATCACAGAAAACACACATTTTTATAATTATTCACACAAAAATCACGATCACCAATTCCATATCATGTTTACCGTCATCTATCAACACTAATCACCAAGATCACCAAAAAATCTAAGATCATGCATCTCAAAACTACTATGATCACTGAAAACACTTATTTTTTAAACATTCGCACAAAAATAAGACATACACAAAAATACCACAACACTTCCACCAACATCTATAACATAACATGAGCACTATAACATATCACTATCACAAAAAAAAAAAATAATACACAGACACCCACATATTATACATTTCAATTGCAAATTTAAGACATGAGACATACACACCAAATCTAAGACATTCACCTCCAACTAAGACATACACATCACCCTTAAAACTTCCTTCCTTATTCATTCCGTATATCTCCTAGAGCTGTTTTAACCCCGACGGATCCACCACGACGTAGGAGCCAGAGTGTAGTAGGTGGTGTTGGAGTGGTGATGGTTCCTCTGGCTCCTACGTCGTGGTGGATCCGTCGGGGTTAAAACAGCTCTAGGAGATATACGGAATGAATAAGGAAGGAAGTTTTAAGGGTGATGTGTATGTCTTAGTTGGAGGTGAATGTCTTGTAGTTGGTGATTGTCTTATATTATGTGTGTGTACAAGATATGTTTTCAGTTGATGGTGATCATGTACTAAGTGTTTGCGTATTAGGTTTGTGTTCATGCTTTTTTTTTTCATGCGCCAAATGGGGAGGGAGTTCTTGGTTATAGTGATTTGAGGGGATTTCTATAAAAAGGATGTTAGATGGTGATGTTAAACTTAGTTTCTGGTGATTTTGACGGTGATTGGTAGTATTCAGTGGTGATTTGGTAGTAATCAGTAGTGTTTTTTGGGAGTATTCGGAGGTGTTTGATGGTGTTTTTTTGAAGGTGTTCAAATGATGTGCAGAGCATTTTTTGAAGAAGATCAGTGGTGTTCAGAGTTGGTTCAAAGTTAGTCAGTGTGTTAGATATGGTAATGTCTCATGTCATAAGTGTATGAGTTAGTTTTTTTTTTTTTGTGCTAATGTTGTAAAGTCTGGAGAATGAGGGAGGAGTTTGGGGGGATGAGATGTAATTTAATGAAATGTGTAAGTGTAGATAAATTAGAGCTGTCAAATCTTATTTGGGAGTAATCAAAATGATATTTTGGAAGTGCTTCAGTGTTGTTTGGAAATGTTCAAAAGTGTTTATGTGAGTACTCAAATGCTTTATGAGAGTGTTCGAAGTAATCTTGGGGTTGTTCTGTAGTGAGATGATAAAGGTTGTGGATGAGAGATATTGAGAAAAGGGGGTCTCAAATGATGTATGAGAGTGTTTTGAAGGTGTTCAAAGTAAAGTGAGTAGGTTAGGATAAGTTAGGTTAGGTTATTTTTAGGTTAGGTTAGGTTAGGATAAGTTAGGTTAGGTTAGGATAAGTTAGGTTAGGTTAGATTAGATTAGGATAAGTTAGGTTAGGTTCGTTATTTTAGGTTAGGTTAGGTTAGGATAGGTTAGGTTAGGATAAGTTAGGTTAGGTTAGCTTAGGATAAGTTAGGTTAGGTTAGGTTAGGTTAGGTTAGGATAGGTTAGGTTAGGTTAGGTTAGGATAGGTTAGGTTAGGTTAGGTTCGGTAGGTTAGGTAAGGTTAGGTTAGGTTAAGTTAGGTAGTATTCGAGGTGTTTGATGGAGTTAGGTTAGGTTAGGATAGGTTAGGTTAGGTTAGGATAGAGGTGTTTGATGGAGTTAGGTTGGGTTAGGTTAGGTTAGGTTAGGTTAGGATAGAGGTGATTGATGGAGTTAGGTTAGGTGAGGTTAGGTTAGGTTAGGAATTAGGTTAGGTTAGGTTAGGTTAGGTTAGGATAGACAGTTGGTCTGGAAAGAGATGATTTTCTACCTTGGATGTTACCCGCATTTCATGGCGTCTGTCTGTCCTGAGTTGACGCAGGTGTTATGTTCTACCTTGGGTGTGAACCGCATTACCCAGTGGTGTTGGGGGGGGGGGGAAGGGGTGACCCACAATGAGTCTCTCAGAGCGAGGAAAGTGTTTCTATTCGGAAATCGAGTAAATATTTCTACCATTGAGTGTGTTTACCAACAAGAAAATAATGTTCGATTTTACGATAAAGTTTTCAAAACTAATTTGGAAATATCCAAAAAAATGGAGTCGTTCAAAGTAATTCTGGAGTACTCTAATGTATTTTGGAAGTGTTCCAATATATTTTAGGTTAGGTTAGGATAGGTTCGGCTAGGTTAGGTTAGGTAAGGTTAAGATAGGTTAGGTTAGGTTAGGTTAGGGTAGGTTAGGTTAGGTTAGGTTAGGTTAAGTTAGGTTAGGCTAGGTTAGGTTAGGTTAGGTTGGGTTAGGTTAAGTTAGGTTAGGTTAGGTTAGGCTAGGTTAGGTTATGTTAGGTAAGGTTAGGTTAGGGTAGGTTCGGTTAGGTTAGGTTAGGTTAGGTTAAGTTAGGTTAGGTTAGGCTAGGTTAGGTTAGGTTAGGATAAGTTAGGTAAGGTTAGGTTAGGTTAGGTTAGGCTAGGTTAGGATAAGTTAGGTTAGGTTAGGTTAGGTTAGGTTAGGTTAGGTTAGGTTAGGTTAGGATAAGTTAGGTTAGGTTAGGCTAGGTTAGGGATGTGTGTGTGTGTGTGTCTGTGTGTGTGTGTGGGATGTGGGATGTGGGTGTTGTGGGATGTGGGTGTTGTTGTCGAACTAGAGATACCGAAAAGACGTTATAAGTGGGTTGTTTTTGTGACTTTTTCTGATGTAGTGTGTCCCCTTATTAACTTTAATGAACTAAAAGGGTTAAAACGAGAAAAAAAATGGGAGGTGTGGGTGTTGTGACTTTCTGATGAAATTAGATAAAACGAGAAAAAATTGTGGGTGTTGTGGGTTGTGGGTGTTGTGGGATGTGGGTGTTGATCTTAGTTTATGGTGATTTTGGTGGTGTTTTGAGTGTATTCAGTGGTGTTTTAGTATTCAGTGGTGTATTTGGGAGTACTCAAATGGTGTTTTTGGAAGTGTTTCAGTGTTGTTTGGAAATGTTCAAAGGTGTTCAAAGGTGTTTTGAGTGTGTTCAAATGTTGTTTTTTTGAAGGTGATCAAGGGTGTTCAAGGGTGTTTTGAAGGTGTTCAAAGGTGTTTTGAGGTTATTCAAAGGTGTTTTGAGTGTGTTCAAATGATTATGAGAGTGTTTTGAATGTGTTCAAATGTGTTTTGAAGGTGTTCAAAGGTGTTTTTGAAGGTGTTGAAGGGTGTTTTGAGTGTGTTCAAGGGTGTTTGAAGGTGTTGAAGGGTGTTTTGATTGAATTCAGCGGTGTTTTAGTAGTAATCAGTGGTGTAATTGGGAGTACTCAAATAGTGTTTTGGAAATGTTCAAAGGTGTTCAAAGGTGTTTTGAAGGTGTTGAAGGGTGTTTTGATTGAATTCAGCGGTGTTTTAGTAGTATTCAGTGGTGTAATTGGGAGTACTCAAATTGTGTTTTTTGGAAGTGTTCAAAGGTGTTTTGAGTGTGTTCAAATGATTATGAGAGTGTTTTGAATGTGTTCAAATGTGTTTTGAAGGTGTTCAAAGGTGTTTTGAGTGTGTTCAAGGGTGTTCAAAGGTGTTCAAAGGTGTTTTGAAGGTGTTGAAGGGTGTTTTGATTGAATTCAGCGGTGTTTTAGTAGTATTCAGTGGTGTAATTGGGAGTACTCAAAGGTGTTTTGAGTGTGTTCAAATGATTATGAGAGTGTTTTGAAGGTGTTCAAAGGTGTTTTGAAGGTGTTCAAAGGTGTTTTGAAGGTGATGAAGGGTGTTTTGATTGAATTCAGCGGTGTTTTAGTAGTATTCAGTGGTGTAATTGGGAGTACTCAAATTGTGTTTTTGGAAGTGTTTCAGTGTTGATTGGAAATGTTCAAAGGTGTTTTTGAAGGTGTTCAAGAGTGTTTTGAAGGTGTTCAAGGGTGTTTGAAGGTGTTGAAGGGTGTTTTGATTGAATTCAGCGGTGTTTTAGTAGTAATCAGTGGTGTAATTGGGAGTACTCAAATAGTGTTTTGGAAATGTTCAAAGGTGTTTTTGAAGGTGTTCAAGAGTGTTTTGAAGGTGTTCAAGGGTGTTTGAAGGTGTTGAAGGGTGTTTTGATTGAATTCAGCGGTGTTTTAGTAGTAATCAGTGGTGTAATTGGGAGTACTCAAATGGTGTTTTTGGAAGTGTTCAAAGGTGTTCAAAGGTGTTTTGAAGGTGTTGAAGGGTGTTTTGATTGAATTCAGCGGTGTTTTAGTAGTATTCAGTGGTGTAATTGGGAGTACTCAAATTGTGTTTTTTGGAAGTGTTTCATGGTGATTTTGGTGGTGTTTTGAGTGTATTCAGTGGTGTACAAGTATTCAGTGGTGTATTTGGGAGTTCAAATGATGTTTTTTGAAGGTGTTCAAGGGTGTTGAAGGTGTTCAAGGGTGTTCTGAAGGTGTTCAAAGGTGTTTTGAGGTTATTCAAAGGTGTTTTGAAGGTGTTCAAGGGTGTTTATGTGAGTATTCAAAGGTGTTTTGAGGTTATTCAAAGGTGTTTTGAAGGTGTTCAAGGGTGTTTATGTGAGTATTCAAAGGTGTTTTTTGAAGGTGTACAAATGATTATGAGAGTACTTATGAAGGTGTTCAAATGATGTGCAAGAGTATTTATGAAGGTGTTCTGGGAGTATTCAGAGGTGATTTGGGGGTGTTCGAATGATGTTTTGGAGTATTTCAGTGTTGTTTGGAAATGTATAAAGGTATTTTTTGGTGAGTATTCAAATGATTTATGAGTGTTTTGAAGATGTTCAAAGTAAAAGTGCGTATTTAACTTCGTAATATGTAAAATTGTGAGTAGTGAATTTAACGAAAGTGGATGTAAGCGATGTGGTGACTTTCTGATGCACTGTGTCCCCTTATTAACTTTAATGAACTAAAAGGGTTAAAACGAGAAAAATTGGGGGTTATGAGTGAAAATTGTGAGGTGTTGGTTGGAGTGTGAGGGTTTGGGAGGGTGGGGAGGAGGTTACTTCGTGGGGAGTGACCTGAGATGAAATAGTTAAAAAAAAATGTCTAGACTTGTGTTGTAAAGAAAATGTGGGTATTAACGAAAAAATGTGTCTTTCTGATGTATTGTGTCCCCTTATTAACTTGAATGAACTAAAAGGATCGACAAGATTCAGCCTGTGTGCGCGTGACGTCACTACTATGTCCCCTTATTAACTAAAAGGGTAGACAAGATTCAGCCTGTGTGTGTGGGGGTCATCGCGTGACGTCACTGACCGTCGAGTAAACACATTAATGAGAGGAATAATGACGTCACACTTGTTTAGATCTGTAGTAAGAGAGAGCACCATGCCCCATAGGAGGAGTTCATTTGAATGCTTACCCCCAGAGGGGGGAATCCAAAAAACCTTGATCCAAGGAGATGGAGTCTTGGTATTATCGAGAAATTTTGGGGTGGGAGTGAAAGTGAGAGGGGTAATCCAAAAATTTGATCCAAGGAGATGGAGACTTTGATTTCGAGAAAAACTTGATCCGAGGAGATCATAAGAATTTCGAAACCCCCAGAGGGGGGAATCCAAAACTTGTATTATCGAGAAATTTTGGGGATGGGTGGGGGTGAAAGTGGGAGGGGGAACCTTAAAAATTTGATCTGAGGAGATGGAGACTTTCGAAACCCCCATAGGGGGGAATCCAAAAACTTGGTAATATCGAGAAATTTTGGGATGGGGGTGAAAGTGAGAGGGGGGAACCTTAAAAACTTGATCTGAGGAGATGGAGAGCACAGGAAAATGAAATTCAAAAAAAATTCGAAAAAAATCGGAAAAAATTTCGAGGCGCGGGGGCGATCCGGACGACGCTGCAGAAGGCGCAGCAGAAGGCGCGGGCGGGGGTCGCGAAGGGCGCGGGGCGAGCGCGCGGGCGCGCGGGGGTCGCGAAGGGCGCGGGGCGGGCGCGCGGGCGGGCGCGCGGCGCGACGGCGGGGGTCGCGAAGGGGGGGGTCGTGGGCGGGGGTATTGGTTGGGGGGTCAAGGGTGAGGTAGTCTCGAGGGCGAGGTCATTGTCAAAACCGGAAGTAACACCTAGGTGTGAAAAGGTGACCCTCCAGCTGCTGGTCCTAGACCGGATACACCGCTCAGTGGAAGGCCCTAGACCGGATACACCGCCCAGTGGAAGGCCCTAAACCGGATACACCGCCCAGTGGAAGGCCCCTAAACCGGATACACCGCCCAGTGGAAAAAATGACTACTTATAGTTTTACCAACGCTCTTATATGGGTGTGAAGCATGGGTGATGAATGTTGCAGCGAGGAGAAGGCTGGAGGCAGTGGAGATGTCATGTCTGAGGGCAATGTGTGATGTGAATATAATGCAGAGAATTCGTAGTTTGGAAGTTAGGAGGAGGTGCGGGATTACCAAAACTGTTGTCCAGAGGGCTGAGGAAGGGTTGTTGAGGTGGTTCGGACATGTGGAGAGAATGGAGCGAAACAGAATAACTTCAAGAGTGTGTCAGTCTGTAGTGGAAGGAAGGCGGGGTAGGGATCGGCCTAGGAAAGGTTGGAGGGAGGGGGTAAAGGAGGTTTTGTGTGCGAGGGGCTTGGACTTCCAGCAGGCATGCGTGAGCGTGTTTGATAGGAGTGAATGGAGACAAATGGTTTTTAATACTTGACGTGCTGTTGGAGTGTGAGCAAAGTAACATTTATGAAGGGCTTCAGGGAAACCGGCTGGCCGGACTTGAGTCCTGGAGATGGGAAGTACAGTGCCTGCACTCTGAAGGAGGGGTGTTAATGTTGCAGTTTAAAAACTGTAGTGTAAAGCACCCTTCTGGCAAGACAGTGATGGAGTGAATGTTGGTGAAAGTTTTTCTCTTTCGGGCTACCCTGCCTTGGTGGGAATCGGCCAGTGTGATAATAAATAAAAATAAAATATATATATATACAGAGAGAGAGAGAGAGAGAGAGAGATGATGGTCTCTAGGCACCATGATGCTAATGCCGGTGCAGTAATAAGGATGAATGGAAGGGTATTGGCACATGAGGAAGAAGTTGATGTCCTTTTGGTGAAGTTTGACTCCAAACTGGCCATGAAGAACCACGTTGTAAATCTTACAAACAAGGCAGCCAGGAAGCTTACGGCGCTTCGCCGTATCTCGCATCTGCTTGACAGTAGGGGTTGCAAGATTCTGTACGAAGCACAAGTAGGCTCACACCTTGAGTATGCTCCACTTTCTTGGTTTGCCTGCCTCTCCTCTTATCTGTGACTGCTTGACAGAGTAGAGAACAGAGCAAGACGTCTCATCTCTCGCCTGGACCAATCCTGGATAGATTTGTCATTTCAGCAGAGCCTTCAACACACGAGGGATGTGGATGGCCTTACTGGTATGTACAAGGCTAATATTGTTAAAGTACCACACTTGGATCCATTTCGAGGACAGCGTGAAGCAAGCTTCTATACCACAAGACGGGCAGAAAGCAGCAACTTCACTCTGGCTGTACCCTTCTCCAGAACATCACTTCATCTGAGATCATTTATCCCCAGGATGACTCGAGTATGGAACGCATTAGTACAGAATGATGATGTCAACGAGATAAAGTCAGTTGATCAAATGAAAATGCTGGCCGCCAGATGGCTCCAACTTCATCCTGTTTCCTACTCGTATGTCTCATGACAATAAAAATGCTTTCAAATGATCTGATGTAAGTAACAGCTCGTAGCTTGCCAATAAAGTTAGGAATCCTTAACCTGTAAATAGCTTGTCAATAAAGCTAGGGATCCTTACCCTAACCTTGTCAAACCCTATTTAAAAGAGAGAGAGAGAGAGAGAGAGAGAGAGAGAGACAGACAGACAGACAGACAGACAGACAGACAGACAGAAAGATACAGTCAGACATAAAGAACGAAGGAAAATAATTTTGGTCTGTAGAAAGCATGATTTTAATTTTAGAATAATGGTAAGAATGAATGGAAGAGTGACAATATCCGGGGATGGATATTCTAGTGGTGAAATATGACCCCAAAATGTCTACTAAGGATCTCAAGGTAAATCTTACAAGCCAGGCAGCCAGGAAGCTAACAGCACTAACTGGCTCCTCTTTTCCATTAAAGGCTGCAAAACTCTGTACGAGGCAGTGCCTGACCCTTCACCCCCCCCCCCGGCTCATCTACGACACTGTACGTAACAACTTGTTGTTACATATAGTGCTAATGTTATCAAAGTATCACACTTAATACCACTTCGTTATCAGTCAGAAGACAGCTTCTGTTACCACTAGATGGGCAGCAAACAGCACACACACTATGGCTCTACCTTTCTCAAGAGCATCACTTCATCTTCTATTATTCGTTCCTAGTATAACGCGTGTTTGTAACATGTTCTTTCAACTATCACACGTCAATAAAGTAACTACGTCAAGTAACCCAATAAAAGGTATAGTTGTCGGCTGGTTGCTGCCTTATTTTATTCCGTATTTCTATGTTTAAAAACTCGATTTTCTTTAACATTTACATGTTTTAATAAATCACTTCTAACTGTGAAGAAAACTGAAATTGCCTCATATTTGAATATTTTTTTTTTACAGAGCAACACATTTGCTTTTAAATTTTCCTTTTAATCTTATTCATTACTGTAGAAAATTGTGTTTATTGTTTACTGGTATATAAGAAATATTTCAAGGCTTCAAATAATGTAGACATTTGAGAGAGAAATAATGTTAGTTAAACATTAGACAAGTTCTTAGTTTGTAAATAATGACAGAAAAACTTATTCTTCCCTTGAAAAATCATTGTTTATAATGAGTTAGAGTGGGTGTGAGAGATAGAGAGAGTGAGAGAAAGAAAGAGAGAAGGGGGCATGGAGGCAAAGTGAAGTAAGAAACGATGGGAGGATGACTGAAGACGCAGTAGAAAAAAAAGTGGGAACCATGTTTTAAGACTGGAGGCAGAAAGGGGGCAGAAGGAAAAAAAAACATATATAGAGAGATAAATGGCAAGACAGACGTATAAATTAATATTTTTCACGTTAACGGGAAAAGGAAAACTTATCCACGAGAAAACAAAAAATATGACAAGTGTCGAGGGAAGAGAAAGAGGGAAAGAATGGAGGATGATTTCTTGCAAGAAAGAGATAAGACAACCATGAGGAATTCCTTGAGACAGCGACTAAGAGTGATGTCGAAATGAGACTATTTTTCCTCGCCATAGATTGCCCATGCAAATTTTTAAGAATTTTTTGAATGTGAAACGTTATTCCAACACATAAAGTGGAGTACAACAAGAACAAGTGGAGTACAACAAGAACAAGTGGAGTACAACAAGAACAAGTGGAGTACAAGAACAAGTGGAGTACAACAAGAACAAGTGGAGTACAACAAGAACAAGTGGAGTACAACAAGAACAAGTGGAGTACAACAAGAACAAGTGGAGTACAACAAGAACAAGTGGAGTACAACAAGAACAAGTGGAGTACAACAAGAACAAGTGGAGTACAACAAGAACAAGTGGAGTACAAGAAGAACAAGTGGAGTACAAGAATACGTGGAGTACAACAAGAACAAGTGGAGTACAACAAGAACAAGTGGAGTACAACAAGAAGTGGAGTACAACAAGAACAAGTGGAGTACAACAAGAACAAGTGGAGTACAACAAGAACAAGTGGAGTACAAGAAGAACAAGTGGAGTACAAGAATACGTGGAGTACAACAAGAACAAGTGGAGTACAACAAGAAGTGGAGTACAACAAGAACAAGTGGAGTGCAAGAACAAATGAGTACAACAAGAACAAGTGGAGCACAACAAGAACAAGTGGAGTACAACAAGAACAAGTGGAGTACAAGAACAAGTGGAGTACAACAAGAACAAGTGGAGTACAACAAGAACAAGTGGAGTGCAAGAACAAGTGGAGTACAACAAGAACAAGTGGAGTACAAGAACAAGTGGAGTACAACATGAACAAGTGGAGTACAACAAGAACAAGTGGAGTACAACAAGAACAAGTGGAGTACAAGAACAAGTGGAGTACAACAAGAACAAGTGGAGTACAACAAGAACAAGTGGAGTGTAAGAACAAGTGAGTACAACAAGAACAAGTGAGTACAACAAGAACAAGTGGAGTACAACAAGAACAAGTGGAGTACAACAAGAACAAGTGGAGTACAACAAGAAGTGGAGTACAACAAGAACAAGTGGAGTACAACAAGAACAAGTGGAGTACAACAAGAAGTGGAGTACAACAAGAAGTGGAGTACAACAAGAACAAGTGGAGTACAACAAGAACAAGTGGAGTACAACAAGACTCAGGCGGCCATCCAACAGATTAAACGTTTTACAAAATTAGATACATTCATAATATACAGCTAGGCTGTTCTGTCAAGTAGCCAGAGTGAGAGAGTAAAAATTCGCTGGTTCCTCGTTGTATTCCATCACACAGGATGGGTTCCATACATTAAGTAATGAAATATGATAGCCTGAGATGGGAGGTTTCGACCAAATGATTTTCGTTGGAGCTGAGAGCGACTTCACAGACAATAAAGGAAGAGAGGATAAGATGATGTAACTACAACAAAGCAGAAGAGCCGCACGTATCAGTAACAACTCCACTTAGAAACACACGACATTAGTGTCTTGCAGTGCAAAGCGCTCGTCATTTGTCTTGCCATGGACCACAGGAACCGAGGTCCTCACACATCCACAAAAGCAATATTCATGAGGACGCTCAACCATGCATCTTTCCTGTCTTATATCAGAGGACAGTGATAAATTCGGAGGGATCTGCCAGCTCCTCCACCAACCAGGTCGTCCAACTTTCTTTTTATTTTTTTTTGCTCCCAGAAGGTAAAGACGTTACTTCGGGTGATTCCACTTGTACTCACCTTACCTAGTTGTACTCACCTAGTTGTAGTTGTAGGGGTCGATTCACAGCTCCTGGCCCCGCCTCTTCACTGGTCTCTACTCAGTCACTCGTGTGTGTGTGTGTATTTGTATAATCATCTGTATGTGGTTGCAGTGGTTAAGCTTCAGCTCCTGGCCAGGCCTCTTAGCTGGCTAATGTTAGGTTCACTCTCTGCAGAAACCCCTATCGTACTTCTTCTTAAAGCTATGTTTGGATTCTGTCTCTTCCACTCAACTCTCCAGGTGGTCCCACTTCCACTCTAAGGCTAAGAAATACTTCCTAACATCTCTGTGACTCATTTCAGCTTTTAACTTCTAGTTGTGCCGTCGTGTTCTTGTTTCCATGTTTCTCGAAATGTTTGTCGCTGTCTACATATTACAAAATTCTGAGAAGAATTTATATTATTTTTATATCGCCCTTAGTCCTTCTTCATTCAAATGTCAAAAGGTTTAGCTCCTTAGTCTCTCCTCTTAGCTCATACCTCTTAACTGTTGGTCTAGTCTTGTTTCAAACCTTTGCACTTTGTCCAGTTTCTCGATATACTTGATCTGGTGTGGGCTCCACACTGGTGCTGTATACACCAATATGGGCTTGACGTATGCCGCATACAGTGTTGTGCATGACTCCTTGTTTAGGTTCCTGAAAGCTAGTCTGAGATTTGCTAGACGTGTATTTGCTGTAGCAGTTATTCGGTGGATGTGCTCAGGCGATATGTTCAGTGCAATGCTCACCTTGACGTCCTTCTCAGTGAGGTCTGCAACCTTTGCTCCTGGGCCTATACTTCATTTGCTACCTGGCTGTCCCCTTTCCTAAAATTTTGAGCAACATTTATCTTCCACACCTCTAGAAGATTGTAGCTAGTGGCTGATATAGAGCTTCTTTCTCAGTCCCTATATACTGTCATATATACTGTATCCGGTACTCATTGGTGCACTCAACCTCTTTGACTCTGTGATTACATACTTATGTTCCCGAGAATACTTCCTTATTTTTTTACTGAGCTCCTACAAACTTCTTCGTCACTTTTTTTGAGAACTGTCGTCCTTTCTTCTGCGTGATTACTTATCCTTTACTGGTGTCTACCTGCTGATATAGCTGTATACCAACTATGGATAGGATATGGCTTTCGATGCCGTATCCTGTCTTTTTGCCCATTTATAATCTTTTATGGTGGTTCAACTCGCTTGTTTTGATGCATTCATGCCATGTATACTTTCTCCATATTTTGGCACTTAAGGTTTGACCTCCCTGCATTTCTAGGTGGCCCATGGGCTCACTCTGTTTATACCATGGGTACTTTTTCTCCTGGATGAGAATTTCTCCTCTGCCTCCCGGAAGTTTCTGGCTACATACTCAAACATTCAATTCGCTATTTTTCTTTCCAGACCCATTTTACACAGTACCTCCTTCAGAATTGTTTCATACCTATGTAGTGTTCGCTTTTGAAACTTGGCTTCTTTTATCCTTCCAGTGTTGCTTCTCTCCTCCTGTTAGGACCAGTCAGTAACACCGAGGGCCTTGCGTAATGAAAATACTCTGTCAGAATTGCTCGGGGTGAATAGAAGGTCATGTCTTAGTGGTTCAGTCCTGCCACTCTCTCTGACAGTGCCCTTGTCATGTTGATTCATGAAATTCTTCATTACTACCTCCGGCATCTTAGCACCTCTATGTTTCCGGTCCCCTGGGTGGCTGGAGGTTCTCCTTAGTCTTATTCCCTGTAGCTCCAGTGTCCCTGGATCAGCAAGTTTGCAGTGCCATTGATATAAGACACATATGTAGTGGTTTTAAATCAAATAATATACTGTGACCATCCGATGATCGAACCCGAATCATTTGGCTAGGCTACCGGGAAGGAAGC
This sequence comes from Cherax quadricarinatus, assembly GCF_038502225.1. Classification (NCBI taxonomy): domain Eukaryota; kingdom Metazoa; phylum Arthropoda; class Malacostraca; order Decapoda; family Parastacidae; genus Cherax; species Cherax quadricarinatus. The sequence continues at coordinate 51,704,064 of NC_091303.1, read as the reverse complement.
TAAATTTCGCCACAACGAGCACAATCGTGGCTATAGGAAGCTACAGTAAATAAATTAATTCTCCTCCCGTTTAGATACCAATCTCATGAGCACTACACATATAAATGCATCCACTTACTGCGTCATGAGTGGCATGTCCAGTGTACCTAGCGTTTATAGCATAGTGGCCTAGTGGACTAAAGGATCGAAAAATTTACCTAGTGTCCCTGGACTGGAGGCTGGTCAGATATCTCGGGATCGATCCACAACAAGTTGCAGTACTGTTAATTTGAGAAATCACTACAGGTCTTGGAACACGAAAGTCGTAGAGCTATCATTCAACTCCTTCTGAGGTTATTTTGCATCATGTGTCGCTCGTTCGCGATTACTGCATTATATATATATGTATATATATATATATATATATATATATATATATATATATATATATATATATATATATATATGTATATATATATATATATATATATATATATATATATATATATATATATATATATATATATATATATATATATATATATATATATATATATATATATATTTATATATATTACATAATATGGTACAAAAGATTTAAGATACATTGTTGATATAAAGGTGGCATATACGGTACATGTTACGTGTGTATCACCGATTATAAGGCGAAAATCTCATCCAGCTCCTCAGAGCTGGGGCGTGTGCCCAAAATACAGCAGGCATTACCCCTTTGAACAGCGGCACTGAGCCGCTGGATCAGAAAACTAGCTGCCCTCGGATCCCTAGTTACCTTGATGAGTCTTTTTCCCAGCTCCGTAAGGAATTTAGATGCATTCTTTCCCCATGAGCTAAGGGTCTCTGAGCCTATGGGAACAAACATATAATGATGGGCAAGTTCTCCATATTTTCTAGACTTTTGGGCCTCCCTGAAGCTGGCAGCGGCCCCTCCTTCCCCCCTGGTGTATTAGAGATAGGTATCAGCCAAGGAAGATGCACATGTGTAGTCCCACACCACCTGCTTCCCATCTGTCCAGGCTTGAAGGGTGACACCATCTGGATGCTTCTGTCTGCCATCAGATCTGCATAGATGGGGTGGCTCCCTTACTGCTGGGCATCCGGCTGTTTTGAGGCTCCTCTTGATAATGTTATTAACCTCCTCATGTCCTGCAATCTTTCCCTCGGATTTACGGCACACAAGGGGCGGCAAGTCGAAGGGCAACACCGATGCGGATGGTCTGTGGGTCGAGGCGTGTGCCAAGGCTGGAGTTGGGAACAGCCAACAGAAAATCCCCTGCATGAGGGGCTCTCACTGCCAGGAGGCGGGCTCTATCCTTCCCTGACACACTCTGAAGCATAGTTGAGGCTATATTTTCCACTATTAGACCATCCCAGTGCGATTGTTTGTAGTTGTTGAGGGAGCAGGTCTGGTTTTAGAGCCCGTTAGATTATTCCAGATCATGGCTCCGTCAATGAACTTTTGGTCCTGGACTCCAATCTTGCCTCTAAGATGTTCAGGGAGAATCGCTGCTACAAGCTCTCTGGATGCAATACATGAGGACAGAAAAGCAGGTAGCGCAATCTGTGATGACTTGCGGACACCAATGCCTCCTAGTCTGACTGGAAGTGTAGCTTGGTTCCACTGCCCGTCTTCTAGAGTAACGTTAAGTACTTTCGTAAAAATTTGCCTCAGGATACTGTCATATTCGTGCAGTATTGGGTTATCATATGAGGGTGCACATCTTAGGAAATATGTCAACCTGAGCAGACTCAAAAGCGCTTTGTGAGAAGGTACAAGGCATCGTGGGTGTCCAGATTGCCTATTCGTTGTTCCATTCTCCTTAACTCTTCCAATTTCTTCCTGAGAATTGTGCCAATGGCATTGCTTCCCAGAGGTGCTCCTAGTAAGACACTATTTGCGGGGGCAATGACTGCTGCTCCTGGTAGTTTTGATGTCACTGCATTTATCATTTGTTGATTGACTGAGATGATTTCACATTTGGATGGATTCAGGATGAGACCCATTTCCTGTCCCTGTGTCATTACCTGTGTAAGATCATGTAGGAGGGACTCCTTTGTACCTGCTAGTGTGCCATCATCTAAGAACCAGATGTTTAGCTCGCTGGTCAGTCTGACTGTGATTTGCCTAACTGCTATACAGAAGAGAAATGGTGCAAGAGGATCTCCTTGTTGGACACCCTCCGATGATGTGATTTCATGCTCTCCAAAGAGAAGCATTGATTCCTTGCTATACCCAGCTGAAACAAAAGGAAAGAGGCCAGGGAAATGTTCTTGTACTGCTGCTAATACCACGTCTCTTTTCAGAAGATTGAATGCATTCTTGAAATCTAATTTTACCACTGCATTGTCCTCGGGCAGGTTGTTGATATACGCCCTTGTTGCATGAACCGCTGCTTCACTTCCTTGAGAGACCCCAAAGCCAAGCTGGTTTGGTTGAAGCATCATGGCTGCCTGTGCACGAATACTTCGGACAACAGCTTTGGATACGAGGCGGCGTAACGTGTTGCCTACTGCAATTGGCCGAATTCCTCCATACTTTTTTTAAGTGCACGAAGTGTTGCACCAAAAAAGAAAGGTCTAATTTCATCAGGAATCAGACCAGCCAAGGAATTGTTGACGAACCTTGTGATCTCTGAAAGCAGTGCTTCTGCAATTTCCCCAATTACTGGATTAACCATTTCCTTTAAATGCTGTGGCCTTATTCCAGTGTAACCCCCAGCAGAGCCATATGGGAACGACACTATTGCTTTGTAAATGTCTGAGTCTTCCACAATCAATGGTTCCACAGTGGGGACAAAGGTGTTGGAACTGTTGGTGCCACTGGTTTCCCTGGCAGGGTGCTTTCCTCTAAGTGCTTCAGCCGTGTCAGCATCCCTGGGAGCAACTGTATCTTCACTGATAATAATTCTGATTGCCCCCACTGTGTTGCCCTCTTCAATTTTCTTGCTCACCTGGACTCTGACTTTTTCACTGTCAGTGGAGTGAGTGGGGGTTCTGCCTCTCCCTTTTTTGTGTTGACGGGGAAGGCGAATGAGGTTATCAGCTCTAGGAAAATCTCTTAAGGATTTAATTATCATTGAAGCTAGTCACTTTCTCCTTCTTTCCGGCACAGCTAAGCAGACATTGCCAAAAAGTAGCAAGTTGTGCCATGCCTTGATGGTTGGTGGAGCATTTAAGATAGTGGAACTATCGTTTACTTTTTTCAGGAGGTCTGTAAGTTTCCCAGCTGCGTGTGGACGGGCTGCTTTGGGAATATGTGTGAGTGTCCTGGTACCTGTTGCTTTAATTGCTTCCAAGATATTGTCTGATGAGATGAGATCTGTTGGAGTGGGTTCAGGTGCCTGAGGTGGCTCTGGATCATCACGTTCCACAGGAGGACATCCTGAATCAGGGCAACTACCGTGTTTGCGGAGGAAACCATTAGAGTTGAGACAACGAAGCTGTAAGCATGACCGACACTTGCCTCTCCTAGTATTGCCATCCGTGCCATTTCCCTGGCTGCTTGCTTCCTCCTGGTTGGCATCCATCTGCTAAGAAGTCGAGGTTGAATGATCTAGTTGACGGGCCTAGTTGACGGGCCTACTTGACGGGCCTACTTGACTGGCCTCCTTGACTGGCCTAGGTGAAGGGTCTAGGTGACCAACCCTGCCGGGCAGCGGAAGTGGAAAAACTCTGGCCACAGGTAAAGCACGGGTTAAGTATCCGAAACTGAGATAACCCAAAGTTAACCTTTTCATTGTGATACAACGCTAGTTAGATGGGACTCTTGCATTCACTTCTAAATTCATGACTTACCTCCATCCCTTTATATAACACGGTTGGTTTCAAGCCTATCGACTACACGAAGGTCATTTCACCAGTACACCATCAATAAGCTATAGTTATTAAAATAAATTCTCTGTGTATGTACACAAAGATATACACATCTCAGTGTCTATACACAGATATACACACCTCGATGTCTATACACAAAGATATACACGCTTCGATGTCAATACACAAAGATATACACGCTTCGATGTCTATATACAAAGATATAGACGAGTTAGAGGTGTATAGTGGCAGCAGTGTTGACACAGCTCACAGGTGAAGCGTCGTGTTATGATGACGTCATATATATGGTGAAACGTAAATGTAGTCTAAGAAAAACGTCTAGTAAAAAAAAAAAGAGGTTTTATATTCCTTTTCGGAGGCTAAGAGCCTCTGCTCTCCTGTCTGCTCTTCCTATACTGTCTGCTCTCCTACTGTCTGCTCTTCCTCTCCTGTCTTCTCTCCTTCTCCCGTCTGCTCTTCTTTCCCTGTCTGATTTCGCTCTCATTTCTGCTGTCCCTCTCCTGTCTGCTCTCCCTCTGCTGTCTTTCCTCTCTCTCCTGTTTACTCTCCTTTTTGTGTCTGTTCACTCTTTCCTGTCTGCTCAGCTTTTTAATCATGCTCCCCTCAGCCAATCTGCTTGCTCTCACTCTCTCTCTCTCTCTCTCTCTCTCTCTCTCTCTCTCTCTCTCTCTCTCCCGTCACATGTTGTACATTACCATGTCATTACACCCCTGCCACAAATGTTGTACATCACAATGTCCTCACACCCTTGCCACACATGTTGTACATTACTGGCCTCCCTGCTGTTGCGTGCACTAACAGAGTTCTCTATGGTGGTGGCAGGTGGAACGCTCTGGCAAGAACGTGGTGGTCTTGAGAAACATCTCTCACGACTCGGCTGGCAGATACAAGTGTGAGGTGCTGGCTGAGAGACCAAGCTTTGAGAAGGACGCGGTCATCAATCACATGGAAGTTATAGGTAAGCTGCACTTACCTTCCACGTCAGTGAGAACCAGGCCCAGCTTGAAGACCTCTTGCCACTTCTGTAATATATTATTATTATTATTATTATTATTATTATTATTATTATTATTATTATTATTGCTATGTTTTATTATGATTATTGCTCTATACACAAAGATAAAATTTAATATTGAGTTTTGTATTATTCTCGATCACAGTGATCTATGCTGCTGAGCCCGTTGCAAACGGATCCAGAAAATCTTCTAATGGTAGATACAGACCATCTAATGTATTCCTCCATTGTTATGTTCTAATGAGTGAGAGGGATTGGAGGATTATCGAAGCTGATTCCTTGGGTAGCTTAGAGAACAGGTTGGACAGATGTTGTTCTTAGAGGGATAGAATTGGAGAAGGACCTGCCTAGTATGGACTAGTAAGCTTGCTGCAGTGTTCGTCCATTCTCACATTATTAATCCTCGTTCTAAATAAAACAAGGTATCAAATTCTCGCAAGTAAATGAATAAGACATATCTGTATTAACAGCAGTGTTCCAACGGGTTCAGTACTGGACTCCTAATTGTTCACAATATACATAAACGATATAGATAAGGGAATAGAGACATATTACGAACACAGGTGCAGAATATTGGCTTGCACACCTTGCCGGAGCACGAAAACCAATTAGGAACGAGCAAAAAGGCAGCAGAGACAATAAGGGTTTATATTTATTCACCAAAATAAGCTGGTACTTACAGTGTAAATAGCCTATGTAAAGTATTTACAGCTGTGTATAATGAGGCAAAAATGTAAGCACAAGACACGGTAAAAACCGCAGTGACCAACAGTGAAGACAAGTCTGCCAAAGCTGCTTTACGAGCGTCCCACGTCACTTCACAGCATTGGCAAGCTTCCTTGTGATTGGCCGGTTGTACCAAGGTACTGGTATAACGATGGGCCCGTGATCGTGTGTAACATACTCCGAATAAAATATAACATTCTCTTAGAATGCCACAAGACATAAACAAATTTGCCGATGACACTAAAAATACGAGATAAGAAGTAGTTTGAGATAATCATTCCCTCAAGCTGGAGTCGATGTTCTCAGTCGATCAATCGTGATAAAAGTACAGCATAAGCTCCGAGAAAGAGCTTCCTATCTTCCACTGTTCTTCTCTGTACTGGACTGAAGAAGTAACTGGCTAGCGAAACGTGTTGCACAATCCTCATTCATCAACTTAGCTTGCTGGCCTATGTTAGGCTAAGCCATATCCCACCCTCTCATATACCTGTCCAGCCTATTTTTAAAACTAACCAAAGTCCTCTTTACAATAATGCTACAAGGTATCGTCTTCTATTCATTCACAACTATTGCCAAACTAGTGTTTTAATATATACTTGGTAAACCTAAATTAGTCCAACATAAATCCATTGCTGAGAGTCCCGTCTTGGTTAAACATTTTCAACTCGTTATTTATATCTCCTTTATTCCTGATTTCCATTCGTACACTTCAATCATTATTTATATCTACTTTATTCCTGATTTCCATTCGTACACTTCAGTCACATTTTCCCCTACACCATTCCAGAGAGTGAAAATTATGAACAATTCAGGATGTTAATTAAATGGTAAATCAAAGTCCTGAACTGATCGTTATTGTCCTTTTCCACAGACGTTCTCTTATATTATGTATTTATGTTCATTCTGTTATGAAAAGACCAGAACTGAGCAGGAGATGGAAACTGTGAACATTTAAAAGCATCTACTGTTGGTATCTATTCTCAGAGAGTTAAATACTTTTTTGTTTACCGTTTACATTTTTGTTTATGGTAGTTAAGGGACATTAATTAACGGAGAAATATAATAAAAAACTAATTAAAAATGTTAATCGAAATCAGTAAAAGGTTTTAATTTAAATGACAATATGGTATAAACCTTGGTAATAAATACCGACAAGATGGTTTAGAAAGACACGTAAGCAAACACTATGACATATTTATTAGAAAACGTTTCGGTCCTGGGACATTGATCACTTCTAACATACAGAGGTAGAAAGACATTATATATATAGGCGAAGAGTGAGGTGTGAGTGACGCACGTGACCTGAGGAATATCATGTTGGGATGAGGACGGGTAGACGATGAAATCATGTGACTCCTGTGTTGTTGGGTTGGTGGTGCTTAAGTATCATGTATGCCAATGTTTTTGAAATTTTGTAGCTTCCAGTGTTACGTTCTATAGTGTCGGTGACGGCGATTAGTGAGGCTTCTAGGCACCGTCGGCGTCTGAGGTCTGGTTCGGTGAGAACGAGTTGTGCCTCATTCCAGTTCATCAAATGCCCCGTGGAGTCTCTGTGGAGGACACAGGCGTACCTTACATCGTCTCTGTTAGAGGCATTTCGATGCTCATTCAGGCGGACTGCAAGATCTCTGCCTGTCTCACCTACATATCTTTTGGGACAGAACCCACAGGGGATAGTGTAGACGCCTGCTGTAGAAGTTAGAGTTGTGGGGCTGCGTTTCGTAGTGAGGTCTCTGATAGATGATGTGTTTATGGTGGAAACGTTGATGTTACTCATAGCAAGTGCCCGGCGAGTATTTGTGGCAACATCACCACATGGGAGCACTATGAACTGCTTAGGGGGCTGTTCCATGGGCGGTTTGTTGAAGATAGTTTGTACCTTGAGTCTGCAATCCCGGATGAAGAAAGATGGGAACTGAAGACGTGTAAAGACTTATGTTATGTAAATACAGATATGTAGGCGAGACAGGCAGAGATCTTGCAGTCCGCCTGAATGAGCATCGAAATGCCTCTAACAGAGACGATGTAAGGTACGCCTGTGTCCTCCACAGAGACTCCACGGGACATTTGATGAACTAGAATGAGGCACAACTCGTTCTCACCGAACCAGACCTCAGACGCCGACGGTGCCTAGAAGCCTCACTAATCGCCGTCACCGACACTATAGAACGTAACACTGGAAACTATAAAATTTCAAAAACATTGGCATACATGATACTTAAGCACCACCAACCCAACAACACAGAAGTCACATCATTTCATCGTCTACCAGTCCTCATCACAACATGACATTCTTCAGGTCAGCATGCGTCACTCACACCTCACTCTCCGCCTGTATATAATGTCTTTCTACCTCTGTATGTTAGAAGTGATCAAGGTCCCAGGACCGAAACGCTTTCTAATAAATATGTTATAGTGTTTGCTTACGTGTCTTTCTAAACCAATTGACAATATAACGAAACCCTACAAAATTAATTCTATATCAGTAGCACACGCATGTTAATACTAATAAAAAAATCTATATATAAAACGTCTATAACAATATCACTATTGAAAATTAAACTAGAGGGCTGCTATTGTATTGTCAAGTTTTATTGTCAGGTCATCAGGGATAACCTTCCATTTATTACGAAAGTAGAGCAAATTATTACTCCATTTGATCAGCCACTAAGTTCCCTTCATCTGGCTGTAATAAAAGTTCAAAATAAAATAATACGTTTAAAGACTGACCTTGACTAATTAAAATGTCAAAGATTTATTCAGCTACTGTTTAAAGCCAATAAACAGAATAATATAATATAACCAGGAATCAGTAATTGATAAATCAGTTACTTTCACGAACTAGAGTTAAATTTTAAAGTTTTTAAAAAATAATCTGTTTATTTAGTAGTAAATTAAAGCAAGTTATATAATTTCAATGAACAAAGTCATCACTTTACGTTCAAGATTATTAAAAAATGTGTAACTGTATGAATAATAGAATAACAGAGGCAAATAAACAAAGATAATAATGATCCAACAGTTGTAAGATGAATGGTTCAGTGAACCGACACGTTGTTAAATTAGACACATGTGCAACTCTTGGGTATCTTTATTGAGGAAACGTTTCGCCACATCGACTCAAGGTTGAGGGACTGATTACCTCATTCTCCTCCTGTTCTTCAAGTTTATCCTTTGTATGGACTGATGAAACAGCTGAGTGGCGAAACGTTTCCTCAATAAAGATACCCAAGAGTTGCACATGTGTCTAATTTAACAACGATCCAACAGTTGAAAAAAAGTCAGAATAATAATAAGAAATGGAGGTTTTAATTAAAGGTAAATTACGAAGCAATAAATATCTGAATATAAGTGAATCTAAGTGAATCTTTCTAAGTTTGAAATAAGTATTTGTATCATCTAAGAGATGATGCTTTAGTAATAAGCAAATTTTTATTAATAATAAGATTTTCATATGGCCTAAAAATCTCTGAGGACAATTGAAAGTACTTTGTTTCATCACAGAAATATAAAATATTAACTTATTTATGTTGAATTCATCAGTGAATAAGTCAGTAGATTTTTCCATGTAATACAAAGGGTTTGAAATTTCCTCATTATTGATTTTTTTAGGGGTTTCAAAACTTGGAATTTATCGACTTTATATATATATATATATATATATATATATATATATATATATATATATATATATATATATATATATATATATATAATTTTATTAACACACCGGCCATTTCCCACCAAGGCAGGGTGGCCCGAAAAAGAAAAAAAATCCCCATCATTCACTCCATCACTGTCTTGCCAGACGCGCGTTTACACTACAGTTATAAAACTGCAACATTAACACCCCTCCTTCAGAGTACAGACACTGTACTTCCCATCTCCAGGACTCAGGCCCGGCCTGCCGGTTTTCCCTGATTCCATAAATATTACCCTGCTCACACTCCAACAGCACGACATGTCCTTAAAACCATTTGTCTCCATTCACTCCCAACACACTCACGCATGCTTGCTGGAAGTCCAAGCCCCTCGTTTGGACTTTCAGCAATTTTGGCTTTTGGCTTAAATAGTAAAGCTCTTCTTGCCGAATAAGGGAAGCGAAACTTTGTGTAGGCAATAATTTCACAAAAACCATTCTGAACCTAACGAAAAAAAATATATTTCATTGTGCTTGTTAATTACTAAATTACTGTAAACTTATCTAAAATATATTTACTAGAATTATGCTAAATTAAATTGCGCTTGTTATAATAAGGTTAGATAAATTTTCTAAGGTTCTCTTGGTAAAAAAAATATTAAATTTTACATTAACATAAATGAAAAAAATTTATCTTTAAACGTATAAGAGAAAATTACAGAAAAGACTTAACTTTATATGAGTTCTTGCTGACCAATTTTACCTCTTCAACACGGCATATATATAAACATACATGCAAAGATAAGCAAGCGTCGAAACAGAACAAAGGACTCTTCCTTCATAGAGATGTAATGAGTGTATTATTACATTCCTCCCCCCAACATTTAGCAGTTATCACAAAATATATTGAAGCGCAGTGATGGCAAGAGTTCCAGGTATTGGAATGTAGGACGCTTCAAAACACATGCCAGGGATTCATTTAGGACTTCATGAACTTCTGTATACCAGATAGAGGGACATTTATCATCGAGACTTCACACACACACACACACACACACACACACACACACACACACACACACACACACACACACACACTACTTAGATAGTTTATTTAATATACAGACGGTGACGGAAGAGAAGGCAGAATGGTAGAACATAGCAACAACCACCTTTCGAGGACATGTTTACTGGAGATCCAAAAATGTACAAAGTCACATTAGACACTACAGGAGAACTGGCGACACCTGAACATACACTTAGAAAACAGAGACAGAGAGGAGAGAGGAAGATCAATGATGATTTACAGACGATGAATCATCAGAATGAAGTACACGGAAAAACGAAAGACTGAACCGCATCCTTCGTGATGGAATATAACAGTGAAATATGGCTAGCCCTTGTCCCCACTGTGTAATTATCATGCAAAATAAGATGTAGCTAATTTTGTTATCGACGACAATGGACACAAATGGAAGTTACAAATATAAATTAGTCACAGGGAAGTTAGAAGAATTTGCTTTAGTTCATGGTAGTCTACGAGTGGAACGAATTAATGAGGAACTAGAAGTCTACAATACACAATTTCAAAGATGAAACTAGAACAAAAACACGAAGCAGATGACAAGTGTTACAGAATTGATGCATCTCATTTGAAGGCGCCAGTAGATGAGTACAGCAAAGTGAATACACACACACACACACACACACACACACACACACACGTACGTTCAGAACCCTGTGCACTGTGTATGTTAGGCCCATATTGGAGTATGCGGCACCAATTTGGAACCCACATCTAGCCAAGCACGTAAAGAAACTAGAGAAAGTGCAAAGGTTTGCAACAAGACTAGTCCCAGCGCTAAGGGGTATGTCCTACGAGAAGAGGTTAAGGGAAATCGACCTGACGACACTGGAGGACGGGAGAGAAAAGGGGGACATGATAACGACATATAAAATGCTGAGAGGAATTCACAAGGTAGACATAGACAGAATGTTCCAGAGATAGGACACAGCAACAAGGGGACACAGTTGGAAGTTGAAGACTCATATGAATCACAGGGATGTTAGGAAGTATTTTCTTCAGTCTCAGATTTGTCAGGAAGCGGAATAGTCTGGGAAGTAATGTAGTGGAGGCAGGATCCATACATAACTTTAAGAAGAGGCATGATAAAGCTGATGGAGCAGCAACATAAGAACATAAGAATGAAGGAACACTGCAGAAGGCCTACTGGCCCATACAAGGCAGGTCTTTATCAAAACGACCCCTACCCTAAGCTATCCAAGAATTTACTCCCGTACCCAATGACACCAATCAAACCCAGCCCCTCCCATTCATATATTTCTCCAATCTCATTTTAAAGCTACCCAGGGTTCTAGCCTCAATCACCCTACTCGGAAGATTGTTTCACGCAACCACAACCCTGTTCGAAAACCAGTATTTACCTATGTCCTTTTTAAATCTAAATTTATCCAACTTAAATCCTGGTTCGACACCCTCAGTACTTTATTAATATCACCTTTGTTTATGCCCATCATCCACCTACACACTTCGATGATATCTTCCCTCATTCTACGTCTCTCCAGAGTGGAGATTTAAGGCTTTAAGTCAATCTTCATACAAGAGATTCCTTATACAGTAAATCATTTCAGTCATTCTTCTCTGTATATTCTCCAATGAGTCTATATCCATCCTGTAGTAAGATGACTAAAACTGAGCGGCATAATCTAAATGAGGCCTCACTGTTGATGTACAGAGATGTAAAATAACTTTGGGAATTCTGTTACTCATTCTTCTTGAGATAAATCCTAGTAATCTGTTAGCCTTGTTGCGCACACTTGGGCACTGCTGTCTTAGCTTTAGATTTCTGCTTACCATGACTCCCAGGTATTTTTCACATTCTGTATGATCAAGCTCTACTTCACCTGGTTTATAGCTTCGAGGGTTATTTTCATTCCCTTACACTTATCCACATTGAACTTCATCTGCCATTTTTCAGACCAAGACATTAATTTGTCCAAATCCTCCTGGAGTTCATTGCTATCCTCCTCAGAATGAATCATACTACATATCTTTGTATCATAAACAAATTTCCTCATGTCGCTTGTAATTCCTTCATCAAAGTCATTAATATAAATTATGAACAAGAGAGGGCCTAAAACTAATCCTTGTGGAACGCCACTAGTGACTAATCCCCATTCAGATCTGACCCCATTAATGAAAACTCTCTGCTTTCTATTGGTAGCCATGCCTCTATCCATGCTAGAACTTCACCTCCTATACCATGAGCTGCCACTTTTCTTAAGAGTCTCTTGTGAGGTACTCTATCGAAGGCTTTACTAAAATCCAAATAAACAGTATCATATTCTTTGTCACTGTCTACAGCCTCAAATGTTCTATTGAAGACGTCAGTAAATTTGTCAGGCAGCAACGACCTCTCGTGAACCCATGCTGAGATTCATTAATCAAATTATGCTCTTCAAGGTGACTTCTAATAATATCAGCTACAATCGATTCAAATAATTTGCCTACTGTAGACATCAGGCTTATTGGACGGTAATTTGAAGGAATGGACTTATCCCCGGATTTAAATATAGGAACCACATTAGCCATCTTTCACATCTCTGGCACAAGGGGATGTTAGGAAGAATTTCTTTTGTCATAGAGTTGTCAGGAAGTGCAACAGTTTGGCAAGTGACTTAGTGGAGGCAGGAACCATACATAGTTTTAAGAC
>NC_091303.1:51683618-51686118 GCF_038502225.1 Cherax quadricarinatus | reverse complement strand
GCTAATGTAGTCCCCATATTTAAGAAAGGAAACAGAAACGAGGCACTAAACTACAGACCTGTGTCTCTGACATGTATTGTGTGCAAAGTCATGGAGAAGATTATCAGGAGGAGAGTGGTCGAACACCTGGAAAGGAACAAGATTATAAATGAAAACCAGCATGGGTTCATGGAAGGCAAATCTTGTATCACAAACCTCCTGGAGTTTTATGACAAGGTAACAGAAGTAAGACACGAGAGAGAGGGTTGGGTAGATTGCGTTTTCCTAGACTGCAGGAAGGCCTTTGACACAGTTCCCCACAAGAGATTAGTGCAGAAGCTGGAGGATCAGGCACACGTAAAAGGAAGGGCACTGCAATGGATAAGGGAATACCTGACAGGGAGGCAGCAACGAGTCATGGTACGTGAAGAGGTATCACAGTGGGCGCCTGTTACGAGCGGGGTCCCACAGGGGTCAGTTCTAGGACCAGTGCTATTTTTGATATATGTGAACGACATGATGGAAGGAATAGACTCTGAAGTGTCCCTGTTCGCAGATGACGTGAAGTTGATGAGAAGAATTAAATCGGACGAGGATGAGGCAGGACTGCAAAGAGACCTGGAGAGGCTGGACATGTGGTCCAGTAACTGGCTTCTCGAATTCAATCCAGCCAAATGCAAAGTCATGAAGATTGGGGAGGGGCAAAGAAGACCGCAGACAGAGTATAGGCTAGGTGGACAAAGACTACAGACCTCACTCAGGGAGAAAGACCTTGGGGTGACCATAACACCGAGCACATCACCGGAGGCACACATCAACCAAATAACCGCTGCAGCATACGGGCGCCTGGCAAACCTGAGAATAGCGTTCCGATACCTTAATAAGGAATCGTTCAAGACACTGTACACTGTGTATGTTAGGCCCATACTGGAGTATGCAGCACCAGTCTGGAACCCACACCTGGTCAAGCACGTCAAGAAGTTAGAGAAAGTACAAAGGTTTGCAACAAGGCTAGTCCCAGAGCTCAAGGGAATGTCGTACGAGGAAAGGTTAAGGGAAATCGGACTGACGACACTGGAGGACAGAAGGGTCAGGGGAGACATGATAACGACATACAAGATACTGCGGGGAATAGACAAGGTGGACAGAGATAGGATGTTCCAGAGAGGGGACACAGGGACAAGGGGTCACAACTGGAAGCTGAAGACTCAGACGAGTCACAGGGACGTTAGGAAGTATTTCTTCAGTCATAGAGTTGTCAGCAAGTGGAATAGCCTAGCAAGTGAAGTAGTGGAGGCAGGAACCATACATAGTTTTAAGAAGAGGTATGACAAAGCTCAGGAAGCAGAGAGAGAGAGGATCCAGTAGCGATCAGTGAAGAGGCGGGGCCAGGAGCTGAGTCTCGACCCCTGCAACCACAATTAGGTGAGTACAATTAGGTGAGTACACACACACACGACACACACACACACACACACACACACACACACACACACACACACACACACACAAACACACACACACACACACACACACACACACACACACACACACACACACACATACACACACACACACACACACACACACACACACACACACACACACACACACACACACACACACACACACACACACACACACACACACATGGGTATTGAGAGAGGGAGCAGAGGCGCTATGTGTACCCCTAACAACAATATTCAATACATCTATCGAAACAGGGAGATTGCCTGAGGCATGGAAGACAGCAAATGTAGTCCCAATCTTTAAAAAAGGAGACAGACATGAAGCATTAAACTACAGACCAGTGTCACTGACATGTATAGTATGCAAAATCATGGAGAAGATTATCAGGAGAAGAGTGGTGGAACACCTAGAAAGGAATGATCTCATCAACAGCAGCCAGCATGGTTTCAGGGACGGGAAATCCTGTGTCACAAACCTACTGGAGTTCTATGACATGGTGACAGCAGTAAGACAAGAGAGAGAGGGGTGGGTGGATTGCATTTTCTTGGACTGCAAGAAGGCGTTTGACACAGTTCCACACAAGAGATTGGTGCAAAAACTGGAGGACCAAGCAGGGATAACAGGGAAGGCACTACAATGGATCAGGGAATACTTGTCAGGAAGACAGCAGTGAGTCATGGTACGTGGCGAGGTGTCAGAGTGGGCACCTGTGACCAGCGGGGTCCCGCAGGGGTCAGTCCTAGGACCAGTGCTGTTTCTGGTATTTGTGAACGACATGACGGAAGGAATAGACTCTGAGGTGTCCCTGTTTGCAGATGACGTGAAGTTGATGAGAAGAATACACTCGATCGAAGACCAGGCAGAACTACAAAGGGATCTGGACAGGCTGCAGACCTGGTCCAGCAATTGGCTCCTGGAGTTCAATCCCACCAAGTGCAAAGTCATGAAGATTGGGGAAGGGCAAAGAAGGCCGCAGACGGAGTACAGTCTAGGGGGTCAGAGACTACAAACCTCACTCAAGGAAAAAGATCTTGGGGTGAGTATAACACCA
>NC_091303.1:51408618-51678618 GCF_038502225.1 Cherax quadricarinatus | reverse complement strand
CCTCAATATCAACAACACCCTCCACACCCACAACGTCACCACCTTCAACACCCACAACACGCTCGACACCCACGGCTAGTGTACTGCGCACCCCGTATCCATTTTGTTTAAGCTAGTGGTTTTATTATAGCTATTTAGCAGTGTTGTGGACGTTAATACAACATCAGGTGAACACAGAAAATGGTCCACGAACTACGTCTTTAATGGGTTAACAATAGTAAATATAAATATGTGTTTATAAATTATAGATACCTCCTTTTCAACAGCAAATTTTGTGTAATTGGTTACTAATTTTCTGGGGTATTTTTTAGTTATGTATTTTGACATTTTAAATAGTGTAATAAAGAACACAAAGGAACAACACCGTGACTGGAACAATATACAAATAACCTGCTCATCGGAGGAAGGAACTCATGACGTTTTGGTCCGACTTGGCCCACTATAATAGTTATAATCTTTATTTCTACAAGTACTTATACAAGATATTCAGACCTAGCTGACATAAATGACATATTACTTTACGCGGAGCCCCTTGTTATGCAGAGCATTTCGGGCAAGTTATGTCAAAATAAAGATACCTAACTGTTGCATATGTGTCTTACCTAGGTCAGTTTTGTCCCAGGATGCGACCCACATCAATCGACTAATACCCAAGTACCCATTTTACTAATTGATGAACATAACCGGTGTAAGGAAACACGCCCAATGTTTCTACCCTCACTGGGAGTCGAACCTGGACCCCTCACCGTGTGAAGCGAGAGCTTTTGCCACCAGGCCACGGGTTACCCGTGTAATATGGTGTAAAATCTGCCTCTATATTTTTCAATAAGTGAAAAAAAAATAAATCACATAGTATTGATGAGTGACCATAATGTTGACTGAGTACTTCACAATTACGTGTTTTTGCCAAACTATCGGAAGTGCTTGTTATCTACCCTGAAACTACCTTCTACAGCACCAGTCAGCCTCAGTACGTTGCAAGTTGCTTATGTTAATGCTGTGTTGCAAGTTGCTTATGTTAATGCTGTGTTGCAAGTTGCTTATGTTAATGCTGTGTTGCAAGTTGCTTATGTTAATGCTGTAATAGAGACTTAAAAGTCCAGGTGCATCCCTACGGCATTCGGATTCGTTTAGAAAGAACAAAAGGCACAATACCGTGGCTAGAACAATACACAAATAACCCTCACATAGGAGAGAGGAGCTTATGAAAACATTTCGGTCAGACTTGGACCATTTACAAGTCACATTAACACAGGAAGGTTAGGGAGCCACTATATATAGGAATGGAGGATATGGACGGGGCAGGGAGAGGAAGAAATAAGGAAGTAGTGATACCTGGAGTATACCTGGAGAGGATTTTGGGGGTCAAAACCCCCGCGGCCCGGTCTGTGACCAGGCCTCATGTGGGTGCAGAACTGCTGTAAGACACACCTATAATTATTAATTATTAACACACTGGCCGTCTCCCACAGAGGAAGGGTAACCCCTCCCCCCAAAAAAACACTTTCACCATCATTCACACTATCACTGTCTTTTTCGCAACTTTTTATTTCTGAAGTGTTAGTAATATATATAACATCTATACACAAATAACTCGCACATAGAAGAGAGGAGCTTAGCTCCTCTCTTCTATGTGCGGGTTGTGTATCGTTCCAGTCAGGGTATTGTGCCTTTTTTTGTTATATAACATCTACAGTGTTTTGTACAAGACGATACTGATCTACGTACTGACAGTCAGACAATTCATCTTGTAAACAGATGTAAATTTACACTATCCAATACTGTAAATGTATTTTCTCTTCCTTATGATTTTCTTAATGACATTTTTTTCTGTAGTTTACTTTATTGCAAGAATACAGTATATTATATATACATACCATATAAAGAGGTAATGCTCCTAGTGGTTCTTTAGATCAACACACACGTGCACACTTCAAGACACTGAGGTAACGTTCTGTCACAAGTGTCTTCTTTGGTTCTAATTGACAGCCAACCAGGTAACGAGTGTATATAGTGTCTTGAGCACCATACTCTCTGTTTCACCATACCTATCCAGTTATGTAGTTTCTATATATTTTTAACTGCAGACACTGGACACAAAAGTTGCATTTGATTTCTTCTTTGAGGAAATTAAGTTCTTGGAATTGGGAAGGGGTATTTGAGTCAAGACCTGGTTAGGCTGGGGAAGTGTCAGGTCCTGGCTGAAGAAGAGTTATTCCTGGCAGAGGAAGAGTCAGGTCCGGGCAAAGGAAGAATCAGGTCCTGTTAGAAGAAGAGTCGGTTATTTTCAGGTAGTAAGGTCTTCGCAAGGGGAGAACCAGGTCCAGGGAATTGAAGAGCCAGGCACTGGCAGGAGAAAAGACAGGTTCCGATGGGGAAAGATTCAGGTTCAGATAATGAAAGAGTCAAGTCATGGCAGGGAAAAAAATCAGCCCCTACCCTGTCGGTGGAAGGGTCAGGTAATGGCTGGAGAAGAGTCAGGTTCTGGCGCTTAAAGAAATCAAGTTTTGGTAGAAGAAGTCATGTCCTGGTCGTGGAAAATAAGTCAGGTTCTTGCTCTGAAGAGTCAGGTCTTTGGGAGAAAGAGTTAGGTCACGGCAGAGGCAGAATCAAGAGCTGACTCTACCTGGTGATAGAGTCAGGTCCTGATGATTAAGTCAAGTCCTGGCAAGGAGGAAAAATGTCATGTTCTGGCGGGACATGGAGCAAGAGTCAGGTAAAGTTGGGGAGAAAGTATCAGGTCGTTTAGGCTGAAGAAACAAATTGTGGCAGAGAGAGACTCAGATCCTTGCGGGGGAAACCTCAGCTCGTTGCAGGGAAAGAGTCAGGTCTTCGTGGGATAGAGGTCAAGCACTGGCGGGGAAAGAGTCAGGTCCCTGCGGGTAAAGAACCTGGCACTGGGGGAAACAGGAAAGGTCAGGTCAGCGTGGCATCAGAATCAGGTACATCTGGGGAGAAAGGTCGGGTTCTGGGCGGGGAAAATAACGAGGGTTGGCCAGTGAGGGTGGCAGGGGAATTCGAAGTTGGGGAGATAGCAGAGAGAAGAGGTGTTGGAGGAGGTCTTGGAGATAAGGAGGAGGAGGTGAAGAAAAGAGGATAGGAACATAAAGGAGGAACACTGTAGAAGGCCTACTGGCCCATACTAGGCAGGTTCTTCTCAAACCCAAACCCACTAACAAAACAAAATATTTGAACGAAGAGGTAAAGGAAGAAGGAGGAGGAGGAGGAGGATATAGGAGAGACAGAGGGATACAAAGAAGCGAAAGAGGGGATAAGGGAATGTTGAAGGAGAGGCACTGGAAGAAGAGGAAAGGAGGGAGGAATGAATGGACGAATGGCGGGAAGGGAGGAGGGAAGGAGAGAGGAAGGAATGGATAGAACAAACGGAAGGAAGGAGTGGAAGAAGAAGGGAGGGAAGGAAGGAGAAAGGGGTGGGAGGAAAGGATATAGGGAAGAGGGAGGGGAGGAAGGAAGGAAGGAAGCGAGGAAAGGAGGAACGAAGTGAGGGAGGAAAGGAGGGAGAGAGGGAGGAAAGACAGGAGGGAAAGGTAAAAAGGGAGAAAAGTAAGGGAGATAATTAGGGTCAGAGGAAAAAAAGGGAGGGAGGGTGAGAGGAAAGCAACGGAGGGTGTGAGGAGAGGAGGGAGGGAGGAGAGGAGGGAGGGAGGAAAGGAGGGAGGGAGGAAAGGAGGGAGCCTCTCACTGTCCAAACTTTCCTGGGTCATCTGCTGGTCGGCTCTGCTACATCCGCAGCCATTTATTGCCCCAGCCTCTCATATCCTCCAGTATTTTATCTCTTAAGTCTCCTACGTTCACTGTGATTCACCCCCATCCTCCTTCCACCACACCACTACCACTGCCACCACTACCACCACTACCACTACCACTGCCACCACTACAACTACCACTGCCACCACTACCACCACTACCACTGCCACTGTCACCACTACCACCACTACCACCACTACCACTGCCACCACTACTACCACCACTGCCACCACTACCACTGCCACCATTACCACCACCACTACCACCACTACTACCACCACTACCACAACCACCATTACCACTACCACCGCCACCACCACAACCACCACCATCAACCACAACCACCACCACTACCACCACCACCACTACTACCACCACCATCACCACAACCACCATCATCAACCACAACCACCACCACCACAACCACTACCATTATTACCACTACCACCATCACCACCAATACCACCACCACACCCGCCACCACAACAACCACCACTACTACCACTACCACCACCACCAACGCAACCACCACCACCACTACCTCCACAACCACCAACATTACTACTACTACCTCAATCACAACCACCAACATTACTACTACTACCTCCATCACAACCACCAACATTACTACTACTACCTCCATCACAACCACCAACATTACTACTACTACCTCCATCACAACCACCAACATTACTACTACTACCTCAATCACAACCACCAACATTACTACTACTACCTCCATCACAACCAACAACATTACGACTACTACCTCCATCACAACCACCAACATTACTACTACTACCTCCATCACAACCACCAACATTACGACTACTACCTCCATCACAACCACCAACATTACTACTACTACCTCCATCACAACCACCAACATTACGACTACCTCCATCACAACCACCAACATTACGACTACTACCTCCATCACAACCACCATTACTACTACTACCTCCATCACAACCACCAACATTACTACTATTACCTCCATCACAACCACCAACATTACGACTACTACTTCCATCACAACCACCAACATTACTACTACAACCTCCATCAAAACCACCAACATTACGACTACTACCTCCATCACAACCACCAACATTACGACTACTACCTCCATCACAACCACCAACATTACTACTACTACCTCCATCACAACCACCAACATTACGACTACTACCTCCATCACAACCACAAACATTACTACTACTACCTCCATCACAACCACCAACATTACTACTACTACTACTACCTCCATCACAACCACCAACATTACTACTACTACCTCCATCACAATCACCAACATTACGACTACTACCTCCATCACAACCACCAACATTACGACGACTACCTCCATCACAACCACCAACATTACTACTACTACCTCCATCACAACCGCTAACATTACGACTACTACCTCCATCACAACCACCAACATCACGGCTACTACCTCCATCACAACCACCAACATTACTACTACTACCTCCATCACAACCACCAACATTACTACTACTACCTCCATCACAACCACCAACATTACTACTACTACCTCAATCACAACCACCAACATTACTACTACTACCTCCATCACAACCAACAACATTACGACTACTACCTCCATCACAACCACCAACATTACTACTACTACCTCCATCACAACCACCAACATTACGACTACTACCTCCATCACAACCACCAACATTACTACTACTAACTCCATCACAACCACCAACATTACGACTACCTCCATCACAACCACCAACATTACGACTACTACCTCCATCACAACCACCATTACTACTACTACCTCCATCACAACCACCAACATTACTACTACTACCTCCATCACAACCACCAACATTACGACTACTACCTCCATCACAACCACCAACATTACTACTACTACCTCCATCAAAACCACCAACATTACGACTACTACCTCCATCACAACCACCAACATTACGACTACTACCTCCATCACAACCACCAACATTACTACTACTACCTCCATCACAACCACCAACATTACGACTACTACCTCCATCACAACCACCAACATTACTACTACTACCTCCATCACAACCACCAACATTACTACTACTACTACTACCTCCATCACAACCACCAACATTACTACTACTACCTCCATCACAATCACCAACATTACGACTACCTCCATCACAACCACCAACATTACGACGACTACCTCCATCACAACCACCAACATTACTACTACTACCTCCATCACAACCGCCAACATTACGACTACTACCTCCATCACAACCACCAACATCACGGCTACTACCTCCATCACAACCACCAACATTACTACTACTACCTCCATCACAACCACCAACATTACTACTACTACCTCCATCACAACCACCAACATTACTACTACTACCTCCATCACAACCACCAACATTACTACTACCTCCATCACAACCACCAACATTACTACTACTACCTCCATCACAACCACCAACATTACTACTACTACCTCCATCACAACCACCAACATTACTACTACTACCTCCATCACAACCACCAAAATTACGACTATTGCCTCTATCACAACCACCAACATTACTACTACTACCTCCATCACAACCACCAACATTACTACTACTACCTCCATCACCACCACCAACATTACGACTACTACCTCCATCACAACCACCAACATTACTACTACTACCTCCATCACAACCATCAACATTACGACTACTACCTCCATCACAACCACCAACATTACGACTACTACCTCCATCACAATCACCAACATTACGACTACTACCTCCATCACAATCACCAACATTACGACTACTACCTCCATCACAACCACCAACATCACGGCTACTACCTCCATCACAACTACCAACATTACGACTACTACCTCCATCACAATCACCAACATTACGACTACTACCTCCACCACAACCACCAACATCACGACTACTACCTCCATCACAATCACCAACATCACGACTACTACCTCCATCACAACCACCAACATTACGACTACTACCTCCATCACAATCACCAACATTACGACTACTACCTCCACCACAACCACCACCATTACGACTACTACCTCCACCACAACCACCACCATTACGACTATTACCTCCATCACAACCACCACCAATACGACTACTACCTCCATCACAACCACCACCATTACGACTATTACCTCCATCACAATCACCAACATTACGACTACTACCTCCACCACAACCACCACCATTACGACTACTACCTCCACCACAACCACCACCATTACGACTACTACCTCCATCACAACCACCATTACGACTACTACCTCCACCACAACCACCACCATTACGACTACTACCTCCATCACAACCACCATTACGACTACTCCCTCCACCACAACCACCACCATTACGACTACTACCTCCATCACAACCACCATTACGACTACTCCCTCCATCACAACCACCACCATTACGACTACTACCTCCATCACAACCACCATTACGACTACTCCCTCCACCACAACCACCACCATTACGACTACTACCTCCATCACAACCACCATTACGACTACTCCCTCCATCACAACCACCACCATTACGACTACTACCTCCATCACAACCACCATTACGACTACTACCTCCATCAGCGCCTCTACTAATACCACACTAACAATATCAACAGTATAAGTATCACATCCATAATTTCAACCACCTTTGTTACTACCATTATCAGCACAACCACCATTAATACCACTACCACCTATTCCCCACCACCACCTCAAATACTACAACTACCACCATCACCCCTCCACAACTACTCCCATCACCTTAACAATCACCCCCTCCACCCCATTTACCTTATTATAATTAAGTCATACAGTAATGACAACACGATGAATAAGACATCCTTATTATAATGAAGTCATACAGTAATGACAACACGATGAATAAGACATCCTTATTATAATGAAGTCATACAGTAATGACAACATGATGAATAAGACATCCTTATTATAATGAAGTCATACAGTAATGACAACATGATGAATAAGACATCCTTATCATTATAATGAAGTCATACAGTAATGACAACATGATGAATAAGACATCCTTATCATTATAATGAAGTCATACAGTAATGACAACATGATGAATAAGACATCCTTATCATTATAATGAAGTCATACAATAATGACATGATGAATAAGACATCCTTATCATTATAATGAAGTCATACAGTAATGACAACATGATGAATAAGACATCCTTATCATTATAATGAAGTCATACAATAATGACATGATGAATAAGACATCCTTATCATTATAATGAAGTCATACAGTAATGACAACATGATGAATAAGACATCCTTATCATTATAATGAAGTCATACAGCAATGACAACATGATGAATAAGACATCCTTATCATTATAATGAAGTCATACAGTAATGACAACATGATGAATAAGACATCCTTATCATTATAATGAAGTCATACAGTAATGACAACATGATGAATAAGACATCCTTATCATTATAATGAAGTCATACAGTAATGACAATATGATGAATAAGACATCCTTATCATTATAATGAAGTCATACAGTAATGACAACATGATGAATAAGACATCCTTATCATTATAATGAAGTCATACAGTAATGACAACATGATGAATAAGACATATCATCACCACTTGAGTATTATCATTATGATTTTTCAACAACCGGTGGCTTATCTATTTCTTTATTGATGTTATATATCGGAGAGTTGAAAATGGGGTAACCAGTTGCTCATCTATGATCAATAGTTGAACACTTCCCTTCTAGGACTGAACACTTCCCTTCTAGGACTGAACACTTCCCTTCTAGGACTGAACACTTCCCATCTAAGACTGAACACTTCCCTTCTAGGACTGAACACTTCCCTTCTAGGACTGAACACTTCCCATCAAGGACTGAGCACTTCCCATCAAGGACTGAGCACTTCCCATCAAGGACTGAATGCTTCCCATCAAGGACTGAACACTTCCCAACAAGGACTGAACACTTCCCATCAAGGACTGAGCACTTCCCATCAAGGACTGAACATTTCCCATCAAGAACCGAACACTTCCCATCTAGGACTGAACACTTCCCATCAAGGACTGAATACTTCCCATCAAGGACTGAACACTTCCCAACAAGGACTGAACACTTCCCATCAAGGACTGAACACTTCCCATCTAGGACTGAACACTTCCCATCAAGGACTGAACACTTTCCATCAAGGACTGAACACTTCCCATCAAGGACTGAACACTTCCCATCTAGGACTGAATACTTCCCATCAAGGACTGAACACTTCCCATCAAGGACTGAACACTTCCCATCAAGGATTGAACACTTCCCATCAAGGACTGAACACTTCCCATCAAGGACTGAACACTTCCCATCTAGGACTGAACACTTCCCATCAAGGACTGAACACTTCCCATCAAGGACTGAACACTTCCCATCAAGGACTGAACACTTCCCATCTAATACTGAACACTTCCCATCAAGGACTGAATACTTCCCATCAAGGACTGAACACTTCTCAACAAGGACTGAACACTTCCCATCAAGGACTGAACACTTTCCATCAAGGACTGAACGATTCCCATCAGGGACTGAACGATTCCCATCAGGGACTGAACACTTCCCATCTAAGACTGAACACTTCCCTTCTAGTACTGAACACTTCCCATCAAGGACAAAACGCTTCCCATCAGGGACTGAACACTTCCCATCTAAGACTGAACACTTCCCTTCTAGGACTGAACACTTCTCTTCTAGGACTGAAGACTTCCCATCAAGGACTGAGCACTTTCCATCAAGGACTGAACACTTCCCATCAAGGACTGAGCCCTTCCCATCAAGGATTGAACACTTCCCATCAAGGATTGAACACTTCCCATAAGGACTGAACACTTCCCATCAAGGACTGAACACTTCCCATAAAGGACTGAACACTTCCCATCAAGGACTGAACACTTCCCATCAAGGACTGAACATTCCCATCAAGGACTGAACACTTCCCATCAAGGACTGAACATTCCCATCAAGGACTGAACACTTCCCTGTATTATTTTCCAATTAATAAATATCTTTAAACTGAATAATTAACGACATATTTTGAAAGTTCTACCGTAATACGTTCATGATACATGACATACATCCCCGTACGGGGATGTATGTCATGTATCATGGAGGTATCCTTGCGAAGTTCAGTTGTTGGACAGCGATATCCCTGTTAACAATTGTCCTCTACGACCTTTACAGCTTCCCACAGCTTATGACCTTACCACTTCTAAATCCGTCCCTGTAGAAGGAAAGAACACGGCTACTAAATGTTGTAGATTGTGCAACTAGAAAGTAAGATGACCGGACATGTAGAAAAGTCTCCAAGGAGACACTAACATGCCGTCACAAAACAGGGGGTCAGTGAGAGAAACGTAATAATTAATTAGTGTGAACTGATATGGGAGTGTATTGTAAAACTATAGTAGGGAAGAAGGAAATGCCAGGATATAGTACGCTTTGTAAACAAAATAGGGTAAACCTGCCACATATGGCAGATTTATCCTGTTTTGCATGATAGCTAAATTGTGGGAACACCCGTAATGGATGGGTATTCCGTACGATTGTTTACATATCATTTATATGTGAAACGCTATGTCCGTCTGATTCATACAACACAAAAACCAGTGATGGTTCGATCCTACGTCTGCTAATTGTGAAATTCACTCGCTACTCTTTCAGCCAGCAAGATAAGGGGGACAATATACGAGTGCTTCGTTATTAGAACGCCTGCCATATGATGTTATCTCAATTTATATTTACCTGTCACATTTACCCGTCATAAGAGACAGCTTGTCGGCTTGAGCTGAGTGGCTGCAGTAGAGTGAGGAGGATCACGACTAACATTCCAACTATAGGTCAAATTTCTAAGGATGCTTGGAATATTTTAACTACTAGTAAGCGAAGTTACTATTGAGACTAACAATGATAATATTAATATTACTGACACTATGCAAATATGACCCACAATGCGGGTGACGTTATCTTACTTTGAAAAGGTGTTGTATACCAGAGCTTTTGTGACTTTTACCCTGTGATAGTCAAGTAGCCACGTGAACCATGATCAGTGAGTTAAGTAGCCTCCCGCACCCTGAAGAGTGAGTTAAGTAGCCTCCCTCACCCTGAAGAGTCAAAGAGCCTCCCGCACCCTGAAGAGTGAGTCAAGGAGCCTCCCACACCCTGAAGAGTGAGTCAAGGAGCCTCCCGCACCCTGAAGACTCAAGGAGATTCCCTGAGAAGGATGTCCAGGATCCTACTAAACCATGAGGAGGGGGTCCAGGAAGGAATCCAAGAGTCTACTGGATCCTGAGGAAGGAATCCAGAAGCCTTCCTCACTATGAGGAAGGAGTCAAGGTCCATACCTTACTCTGAGGAGGGATCCATCTACACGCTGAAGAGGAATTCCAGGAGAATACTACACACTGAGGAGGGAGCCATGAAGCCTCTCCACTCTGATGAGGGAGTTTAGGGGCCTCCCCACCTGGGGAGGGAGTCATAAAGCCTCCCCTACCAGGGAGGGGTAGTCATGAAGCCTCCGCCACTCTAGGAAGGGAGTCCAGGAGCCTACCCCACCCTGGAGAGGGAGTCATGAAACCTCCCCTACCTGGGGTGTTCAGCAGAAGTTTGTGGTTACAGGAAAGTGGGTGCGGGAGGGAAGAGGAGCGATTGGTGGAATGATGATGTAAAGAGAGTAGTAAGGGAGAAAAAGTTAGCATATGAGAAGTTTTTACAAAGTAGAAGTGATGCAAGTCCAGGAGCCTCCCCCATCCTGGGAAGGAAGTCGTGATGCCTCCCCTACCTGGGGAGGGAGTTATGAAGCCTCGTCCACCCTGGGAAGGGAGGCCAGGAGGCACCCCACACCCTAGGGAGTCATGAAGCCTCCCCACTGTGTAGACTGGTTGAACAATCTCACCCCCGGGGACATCGCCATTGTCTGGCAGTGTGTATGTGTGGTTATTCGATTTAATTTCATATTCCAGTTTGGTAGCGTTCACATCTGCCTCAGCTGGAGAAACTTGGCTGCAAAAAGCGCATCAGTGTAGTGTGTGTGTGTGTGTGTGTGCGTGTGTGTGTGTGGTGTGTGTGTGTGTGTGTGTGTGTGTGTGTGTGTGTGTGTGTGTGTGTGTTGTGAGAGGTGGAGAATGCGGCTCCAGGTGCGTGTTAGTTAGGCCAGGCCAGGGCAGCCGTCTGCCAAGTTAACCTCTGAGACCACCTGGGCAACCCATCTGCTGAATGGTGCTGATGCCAGCCTGGGTTTTTGCTACGGCTATGATGTGTTGAAGGAGACGCTGAGGGAGGAGGAGCGTGTGAGGTTGTGGGTGAGATTGTGGGGGCAAAGAGGCTCTGAGGGAGAAGGCAGTGATGGAGTAAATGAGATGGTGGTGAAGAGGGTGCTAAAGAAATGGGTGAAGAAGTGACTTAATAAATATAAATAAATATTATATATATATATATATATATATATATATATATATATATATATATATATATATATATATATATATATATATATATATATATATGCAATAAGATCACAGTAAACAGGTGATTTCAGAATATGCAAAACAACCACTCTGAAAGAATAGAGAAATTCCAATCGCTTTCGTGACTACTCACATTATCAAGGAACTATGAAAGTAAAGCATCCAAGGAAGCTATATAAGGGGTCTGGCCAGCACCTCACTATCAGATCCCACAACGGTTAAACACGTGACGCGCGCCGACCCAACTTGGATAGGTCCTTTGCACAACTCACCCACAAACTATTCTACCCAAGAAAATTTAAAAATTATTATTTGTCCAGTGTATTATTAAATTCTTCCCAAATTCTATTAATTATAAATGGATCTAATTTATATAAACCAAAGGAAATATTCATATTATTGTCAAAACTGCTTTTTATGAAACAAGATTCAATTATATTCCTGTCGACCATGGACTTGCTTGATACTACTTTCTCAACTTTTTGAAAATCAATTGGATGGTTAAAATCTCTTACATGAATAAATAGAGCATTGGAATTTTGTCCAGCTCTAATGCTATATTTATGTTGTTTTAATCTTAGTTCGAGATTTTTACCAGTTAGACCGTAATAAACTTTATCGCAAATTTTACAAGGAATCTTATAGACACATCCATCAGCATTTTTGGGGGAATTCTTTATC
Source organism: Cherax quadricarinatus (assembly GCF_038502225.1). NCBI lineage: Eukaryota > Metazoa > Arthropoda > Malacostraca > Decapoda > Parastacidae > Cherax > Cherax quadricarinatus. The sequence goes on along the minus strand of NC_091303.1, from coordinate 51,665,573 downwards.
AAAAGTTTTTTTACTGTATCAAGATTTTTGAATACAACTTTGATATTAAAAGTCTTAAGAAGAGAAGGCATATCAACCAAGTTTTCATGGTAAGGGAGAACCAACATATTTTTAGTTGAGTAAGGCTGGTTGTCCCTTTTTGGATTGTAAAAAGTATTTCTAGCAACTTTAAAAGATTTAACAATTACATTCCTTGGGTATTTTAAATCATTACCTATTTCATAAATTTTGGATATTTCCTCATCTATGAACTCAGGACTACAAATTCGTAAAGCTCTCAAAAACATTGATGAGAAAACAGACAGTTTGACTCTATCTTGATGCGAGGAATAATAGTGGACATAGGAACAGTTATTTGTAGGTTTTCTGTAAATTTTAAATTTGAATTCATTATTACCCTTAATAATTAAAACATCTAGAAAAGGCAATGAGTTATTTTCTTCAAACTCAACAGTAAAGTTTATAGAATGGGCTAAGCTATTTAATTTTCCAAGGAAATTGTGTATATCTACATTTTTGGGCATAAGACACAAAATATCATCAACATATCTGAACCATTTAGCTCTATTAGGGAGGATTGTGTTAAGTAACCTTGTTTCAAAAAATTCCATGTATAGGTTACTAAGAACAGGTGAAAGAGGATTTCCCATTGCCATACCAAACTTCTGAGTGTAAAACTTATCATTAAATACAAATTTTTGCATCAACAATGCAAAGTTTAATAAGTTTAATGATAGTAGGAACTGGCAATGGTAAATCATAGTTAACGAGTTCTTCAGATAAGAAACTTAATAAATCATCAACAGGAACTTTCGTAAACAAAGAAGTAACATCAAAACTAACCATGTTAAAATCATTTAAGTCAGTCAAATTGGTTGATAAATTAAGCTCCTTGACTGACTTAAATGATTTTAACATGGTTAGTTTAGATGTTACTTCTTTGTTTACGAAAGTTCCTGTTGATGATTTATTAAGTTTCTTATCTGAAGAACTCGTTAACCATGATTTACCATTGCCAGTTATTACTATCATTAAACTTATTAAACTTTGCATTGATGATGCAAAATTTGTATTTAATGATAAGTTTTACACTCAGAAGTTTGGTATGGCAATGGGAAATCCTCTTTCACCTGTTCTTAGTAACCTATACATGGATTTTTTTGAAACAAGGTTACTTAACACAATCCTCCCTAATAGAGCTAAATGGTTCAGATATGTTGATGATATTTTGTGTCTTATGCCCAAAAATGTAGATATACACCATTTCCTTGGAAAATTAAATAGCTTAACCCATTCTATAAACTTTACTGCTGAGTTTGAAGAAAATAACTCATTGCCTTTTCTAGATGTTTTAATTATTAAGGGTAATAATGAATTCAAATTTAAAATTTACAGAAAACCTACAAATAACTGTTCCTATGTCCACTATTATTCCTCGCATCAAGATAGTCAAACTGTCTGTTTTCTCATCAATGTTTTTGAGAGCTTTACGAATTTGTAGTCCTGAGTTCATAGATGAGGAAATATCCAAAATTTATGAAATAGGTAATGATTTAAAATACCCAAGGAATGTAATTGTTAAATCTTTTAAAGTTGCTAGAAATACTTTTTACAATCCAAAAAGGGACAACCAGCCTTATTCAACTAAAAATATGTTGGTTCTCCCTTACCATGAAAACTTGGTTGATATGCCTTCTCTTCTTAAGACTTTTAATATCAAAGTTGTATTCAAAAATCTTGATACAGTAAAAAACTTTTGATAAAGAATTCCCCCCAAAATGCTGATGGATGTGTCTATAAGATTCCTTGTAAAATTTGCGATAAAGTTTATTATTGTCAAACTGGTAAAAATCTTGAACTAAGATTAAAACAACATAAATATAGCATTAGAACTGGACAAGATTCCAATGCTCTATTTATTCATGTGAGAGATTTTAACCATCCAATTGATTTTCAAAAAGTTGAGAAAGTAGTATCAAGCAAGTCCATGGTCGACAGGAATATAATTGAATCTTGTTTCATAAAAAGCAGTTTTGACAATAATATGAATATTTCCTTTGGTTTATATAAATTAGATCCATTTATAATTAATAGAATTTGGGAAGAATTTAATAATACACTGGACAAATAATAATTTTTAAATTTTCTAGGGTAGAATAGTTTGTGGGTGAGTTGTGCAAAGGACCTATCCAAGTTGGGTCGGCGCGCGTCAGGTGTTTAACCGTTGTGGGATCTGATAGTGAGGTGCTGGCCAGACCCCTTATATAGAACATAAGAACATAAGAACATAAGAAAGGAGGAACACTGCAGAAGGCCTGTTGGCCCATACTAGGCAGGTCCTTTACAATTCATCCCACTAACAAAACATTTGCCCAACCCAATTTTCAATGCCACCCAAGAAACAAGCTCCGATGTGCAAGTCCCACTCAAATCGAACCCCTCCCACTCATGTACTTATCCAACCTAAATTTGAAACTACCCAAAGTCCTAGTCTCAATAACCCAACTAGGTAGACTGTTCCACTCATCAACTACCCTATGAGTGGAACAGTCTACCTAGTTGGGTTATTGAGACTAGGACTTTGGGTAGTTTCAAATTTAGGTTGGATAAGTACATGAGTGGGAGGGGTTGGATTTGAGTGGGACTTGCACATCGGAGCTTGTTTCTTGGGTGGCATTGAAAATTGGGTTGGGCAAATGTTTTGTTAGTGGGATGAATAGCTTCCTTGGATGCTTTACTTTCATAGTTCCTTGATAATGTGAGTAGTCACGAAAGCGCTTGGAATTACTCTATTCTTTCAGAGTGGTTGTTTTGCATATATATATATATATATATATATATATATATATATATATATATATATATATATATATATATATATATATATATATATAATGTATGTATGTCGTGCCGAATATGTAAAACTGGTCAATTAGCAAGAACTCATTTAAAATTAAGTCCTTTCTGAAATTTTCTCTTATACCTTTAAAGATATATTTTTTTCATTAATGTTGATGTAAAAATTTATAATTTTGCACCAAAAGAATCTTAGAAAACTTACCTAACCTTATTATAACAAGAACAATTTATTTTAGCCTAATCCAACTATATATATTTTAGATTTGTTTACAATAATTTAATGCTAAAGAAACACAGTGAAATATATTTTTTTCGTTAGGTTCAGAATGATTTTGGCGAAATTATTGCATACACAAATTTTAGCTTGTCCTATATGGCAAGAGCCAAGATAGCAAGTTCTGCCTATTAGGCACGACATATATATATATATATATATATATATATATATATATATATATATATATATATATATATATATATATATATATATATATATGAACATCAAAATGGTATACAATACCGACAGGTTGTTAGGTAAGACACATATGCAACAGTTAGACATCTTTATTCCGAAACGTTTCGCCTACACAGTAGGCTTCTTCAGTCGAATACAGAAAGTAGGCAGGAGCAGTAGAGATGTGAAGACGATGTAATCAGTCCATCACCCTTAAAGTCGTAGAATTTGACAACCTCAAATTCTACGACTTTAAGGGTGATGGACTGATTACATCGTCTTCACATCTCTACTGCTCCTGCCTACTTTCTGTATTCGACTGAAGAAGCCTACTGTGTAGGCGAAACGTTTCGGAATAAAGATGTCTAACTGTTGCATATGTGTCTTATATATATATATATATATATATATATATATATATATATATATATATATATATATATATATATATATATATAATCTTGTTTCATGTTGCGAGGACACTCGTGGCAGTGGATGATCAAGAATTAATTTCAGACTCCTCCTGTTTGAATACTCGCCTCAAAAAGCAGTCTTGTTCCATGATTTCTTTGCTATGTAGACTGCTTGTAGAGGCGGGTATTCAAACCCCGGATAGGGACTTGATACCTGAAGTCCTTTTGGAGGGGGATTCCCCTTCCATCCAATAACCTCTCCTCTTCCCTCCTCACGTCTTCCAAAGGCCAACAAGAGTCTTTAATAAAGGTAAAAGTGATATTAAATGTTCATTTATCAATTTCATTATTCCTTTATATTTATTTCTCATTGTTTTCTGTATATAAAAATATAGTTATTCTATATAAAACTTATTTTTTGTTAATACTTTTGAGTGCGTGGAACGGATTAATTGGATTTTCATTATTTCTCATGGGATATATTGCTTCAGTTTTCGTCGAATTCGGTTTTCGTCAGACTTAATGACGAATTAATGACGAAAACCGAGGTTCCACTGAATAGGTGTACCAATACTCTTGTATGGGTGTGAGGCATGGATTGTGAATGTTTCAACAATGAGAAAGCTGGAGGCTGTGTAGGTGTCATATCAGAGGGCAATGTGTGGTGTGAATATAATTCAGAGAATTCGTAGTTTGGAGATTAGGAGGAGGTGTGGGATTACCAAAACTATAATCCAGAAAGTTGAGGAGGGGTTATTGAGGTGGTTTGGACATGTAGAGAGGTTAGAACGAAATAGAATGACTTCGAGAGTGTACAAAACTGTAGTGGAGGGAAGGTTGGGTAGGGATCGGCCTGGAAAAAGTTGGAGGGAGAGGGTAAAAGAGGTTTTGTGTGCGAGGGCTTGGACTTCCAGCAAGCGTGCATGAGCGTGTTATATAGGTGCGAATGGAGACAAATAGCTTTTAGGACTTGACGTGCTGTTGGTGTGTAAACAAGGTAACATTTATGAAGGGATTCAGGGAAACCGGCAGGCCGGACTTGATTCCTGGAGATGAGAAGTACAGTGTCTGCACTCTGAAGGAGGGGTGTTAATGTTGCAGTTTTTATAACTGTAATGTGAGCATACCTCTGGCAAGACAGTGATGGAGTGAATATTAATGGAAGTTTTTCTTTTTCGGACAACCCTGCCTTGGTTGGAAATGGCCGATGTGTTTATATATATATATACATTATATATATATATATATATATATATATATATATATATGTATATATATATATATATATATATATATATATATATATATATATATATATATATATATATATATCATTTGGGTTCCCAGTCCAGTTCCAGAGGTGTTACCTCCCTATAGTTTGTATATATATATATATATATATATATATATATATATATATATATATATATATATATATATATATATATATATATATATATATATATATGCCATAAAATCAGCAATATGCAGAACATCCACTGTGAAATCTTAGTTCAAGACTTTTACCAGTTTGACCTTAATAAACTTGATCGTATATTTTACAAGGAATCTTATAGATACACCCGTCAGCAATTTTGATAAAAAAAAATCCCCTTAAAATGCTGACGGTTGTGTTTATAAGATTCCTTGTAAAATATGTAATGAAGATTATTATGGTCAAACTGGTAAAAGAATTAAACAAAGATATAAATAACATTAATATAGCATTAGAACTGGACAAGATTCTAATGCTCTGTTTATTCATGCGAGAGATTTTAACCTCCGACCTCACACTGCACCCTCAACCTCTGACCTCACACTGCACCCTCAACCTCTGACCTCAAACTGCACCCTCAACCTCTGACCTCACACTGCACCCTCAACCTCTGACCTCACACTGCACCCTCAACCTCTGACCTCACACTGCACCCTCAACCTCTGACCTCACACTGCACCCTCAACCTCTGACCTCACACTGCACCCTCAACCTCTGACCTCACACTACACCCTCAACCTCTGACCTCACACTGCACCCTCAACCTCTGACCTCACACTACACCCTCAACCTCTGACCTCACACTGCACCCTCAACCTCTGACCTCACACTGCACCCTCAACCTCTGACCTCACACTGCACCCTCAACCTCTGACCTCACACTGCACCCTCAACCTCTGACGTCACACTGCACCGTCAACCTCTGACCTCACACTGCACCCTCAACCTCTGACCTCACACTGCACCCTCAGCCTCTGACCTCACACTACACCCTCAACCTCTGACCTCACACTGCACCCTCAACCTCTGACCTCACACTGCACCCTCAACCTCTGACCTCACACTGCACCCTCAACCTCTGACCTCACACTGCACCCTCAACCTCTGACCTCACACTGCACCCTCAACCTCTGACCTCACACTGCACCCTCAACCTCTGACCTCACACTGCACCCTCAACCTCTGACCTCACACTGCACCCTCAACCTCTGACCTCACACTGCACCCTCAACCTCTGACCTCACACTGCACCCTCAACCTCTGACCTCACACTGCACCCTCAACCTCTGACCTCACACTGCACCCTCAGCCTCTGACCTCACACTACACCCTCAACCTCTGACCTCACACTGCACTCTCAACCTCTGACCTCATACTGCACCCTCAACCTCTGACCTCACACTGCACTCTCAACCTCTGACCTCACACTGCACCCTCAACCTCTGACCTCACACTGCACCCTCAACCTCTGACCTCACACTGCACCCTCAACCTCTGACCTCACACTGCACTCTCAACCTCTGACCTCACACTGCACCCTCAACCTCTGACCTCACACTGCACCCTCAACCTCTGACCTCACACTGCACCCTCAACCTCTGACCTCACACTGCACCCTCATCCTCTGACCTCACACTGCACTCTCAACCTCTGACCTCACACTGCACCCTCAACCTCTGACCTCACACTACACCCTCAACCTCTGACCTCACACTGCTCTCTCAACCTCTGACCTCACACTGCACCCTCAACCACTGACCTCACACTACACCCTCAACCTCTGACCTCACACTGCACCCTCAACCTCTGATCTCACACTGCGCCCTCAACCTCTGACCTCACACTGTACCCTCAACCTCTGACCTCACACTGCACCCTCAACCTCTGACCTCAACTGCACCCTCAACCTCTGACCTCACACTGCACCCTCAACCTCTGACCTCACACTGCACCCTCAACCTCTGACCTCACACTGCACCCTCAACCTCTGACCTCACACTGCACCCTCAACTCAACCTCTGACCTCACACTGCACCCTCAACCTCTGACCTCAACTGCACCCTCAACCTCTGACCTCACACTGCACCCTCAACCTCTGACCTCACACTGCACCCTCAACCTCTGACCTCACACTGCACCCTCAACCTCTGACCTCACACTGCACCCTCAACCTCTGACCTCACACTGCACCCTCAACCTCTGACCTCACACTGCACCCTCAACCTCTGACCTCACTCTGCACCCTCAACCTCTGACCTCACACTGCACCCTCAACCTCTGACCTCACACTGCACCCTCAACCTCTGACCTCACACTGCACCCTCAACCTCTGACCTCACACTGCACCCTTAACCACCGACCTCACACCATGGGCACTTGTCTCTGCTATATAGGCAGTATATAACACAATTTAAATTCTAAACGAATACAAGCGTCGCCTCTGCTACATTTCACTTATATCCAACTTACATAGTTTCTTTAGTTTTTATGGAATTTAAAGGGGAACGAGTTTTTAGGAATATTTTGCTAACCCGTAAACCATCAATATACAGCTGACCTGAGCTACGGTGTCATCCACTGTCCAACGAGTTTCCTCCTGAAATATTTACGGAAAGGGCAGGGTAAAGGGCAGGGTAAAAGGCAGGGTAAAAGGCAGGGAAAAGGGCAGGGGAAAAGGGCAGGGAAAAGGGTAGGGAAAAGGGCAGGGAAAAGAGCAGGGAAAACTGCAGGGAAAAGGGCAGGGAAATGGGCAGGGAAAAGGTCGATCGTGACCTACCAACAGATCGCCAAGTAATTTCTAGTAGATTGCAGGATCTTGAAACTAACAAACACATTCAACATTTCCTTATTGTTAGCAACAATAATATGTATTATTATTTCCCTTTAAGAAATAACAAGCCTGTCTGTCATGACCGCAAATCTGGTTGGCAACCAAGAAAATCTGTCCTGAAGTGAATTGCCTGGGACGTTTCAAAAGTTGGACTCATGATATACGAAAAATGTATCTGAAACTCGGTCTATATATTTGAAACACCCGTATACCTGGCCTCAATTTAGTGCAGTCATCCCTGAATTAAGGAATATTTGTCGCTATTGTTGGTATTATCATACTAGCAAGAGTGGATGCATGACCTATATGGTCATGCGTGCAGCAGTGGTAGTCATAGTGATGATGATGACTGTAGTAATAATGACAGGGGAATAGTGACACAGTTATAGTGATGGGAGTAGTGGTAGTGACGGTGGTTCTGAAGATGGATGTGATAATTGAGGAGATGGTGACACTGGCAACAGTGATGGTAAAGTGGCACTGGTGATACAGACAGTAGTGATGGTGACTGCGATGCTGTTGCAGTTGGTGATGGTGACACAAGTGATGGCAGTAAAGGTGTGACAGATGTGAAGGTCTTGGCACTGAGTGCAGCGCTCTGGTGATTGATGGCTCAGTAATTACGACTTGATGGTTGCCCAAGTCTGCTGACATAGTCGGAGGGTGGTCGCAACATGATCTGAGTGTGGTCCTATCATGGTCTGAGGGTGGTCCTATCATGGTCTGAGGGTGGTTCTATCATGGTCTGAGAGTGGTCCTATCATGGTCTGAGGGTGGTCCTATCATGGTCTGAGGGTGGTCTTATCATGGTCTGAGGGTGGTCCTATCATGGTCTGAGGGTGGTCCTATCATGGTCTGAGGGTGGTCTTATCATGGTCTGAGGGTGGTCCTATCATGGTCTGAGGGTGGTCCTATCATGGTCTGAGGGTGGTCCTATCATGGTCTGAGGGTGGTCCTATCATGGTCTGAGGGTGGTCCTATCATGGTCTGAGGGTGGTCCCATCATGGTCTGAGGGTGGTCCCATCATGGTCTGAGGGTGGTCCCATCATGGTGTGAGGGTGGTCCTATCATGGTGTGAGGGTGGTCCCACCATGGTGTGAGGGCGGTCCCATCATGGTGTGAGGGCGGTCCCATCATGGTGTGAGGGGGTGGTCCCATCATGGTGTGAGGGGTGACCCATCATGGTGCTCAGGCGGTCCCATCATGGTGTGAAGGGTGACCCATCATGGTGTGAGGGGTGGTCCCATCATGGTGTGAAAAATGACCCATCATGGTGTGAGGGCGGTCCCATCATGGTGTGAGGGTGGTCCTAGAATAGTCTAGAGGTGGTCCCATCACGGTCTGAGGGTGGTCCTATCTTGGTTTGAGGGTGGTCATACCATGGTCTAGAGATGGGCCCATCATGATCTGAGGGTGGTCCTATCGTGGTCTGAGGGTTATCCTAGCATGGTCTGAGGGTTGTCCTAGCATGGTCTGAGGGTAGTCCTGGCATGGTCTGAGGGTGGTCCTGGCATGGTCTGTGGTCTTATGGTCTGAGGGTGGTCCGGGCATGGTCTGAGGGTGTTCCTGGCATTGTCTGAGATGGTCCTATCATGGTCTGGGGTGGTCTTTGAATGGTCTGAGGGTGGTCCGGGCATAGTCTGAGGGTGGTCCTAGCATGGTCTGAGGGTGGTCCTGGAGTGATCTGAGGTGGTCCTATCATGGTTTGAGGGTGGTCCTTGAGTGATCTGAGGTGGTCCTATCATGGTTTGAGAGTGGTCCTGCATGGTCTGAGGGTGGTCCTGGCATAGTCTGAAGGTGGTCCTATGATGGTCTGAGGGTGGTTCTGGCATGGACTGAGGGTGGTCCTGCATGGTCTGAGGGTGGTTCTGGCATGGTCTGAGAGTGGTCCTAGCATAGTCTGAAGGTGGTCCTGACATAGTCTGATGGTGGTCCGAGGATGGTCTGAGAGTGGTCCTGGCATAGTCTGATGGTCCGGGGATGGTCTGAGAGTAGTTTTGGATGCTCCGAGGGTGATGTTTTAATAGTCTGAAAATAGTTCAGGGATGGTCTGAGAGTTATCATGGGGTGGTCTGAATGTGATACTAAGATGGTCTGAGAGTGGTTGTGAGGTAATCTGAGAGTGATCCTGGAATGATCTGAAAATGGTCTTGGGATGGTCTGGGAGGGATCCTGGGATAGTCTGAAGGTAATGTGAAGATGGTCTGAGAGTAGTCCAGGGTTGGTCTATGAGTGAGCTTAGGGTAATCTGAAGGTGATGCTAGGATGGTCTGAGAGTGGTCCCGGGGTGATCTGAGGGTGATCCTAGGATGGTCTAAGAGTGTTCCAGGCAAATTCTTATGGTGATCCTGATATGGTTACAGAGTGGTCCCGGAAGAGTCTTAGGGTAATCCTGGTATGGTCTAAGAGTGGTTCCGGGAAGGTCTTAGAGAGGTCTTGAGGATGGTCAAGTACGGTCTGAGGGGTGATCATGGGATGGTCTGAGAGTGGTCATGGCTTGCTGTCTGAAGGAGGAGGAAGGTGGAGTAATAGGGAGGGAAGAGAGGTGGAGTAATAAGGAGGGAAGGAAGATGGTGTAATAAGGAGGGAAGGAAGGCGGAGTAATAAGGAAGGTGGAGTAATAAGGAAGGAAATAAGGTGGAGTAATAAGGAGGGAAGGAAGGCGGAGTAATAAGGAGGGAAGGAAGATGGTGTAATAAGGAGGGAAGGAAGATGGTGTAATAAGGAGGGAAGGAAGATGGTATAATAAGGAGGGAAGGAAGGTGGAGTAATAAGGAGGGAAGGAAGATGGTGTAATAAGGAGGGAAGGAAGGCGGAGTAATAAGAAAGGAAGGTGGAGTAATAAGAAAGGAAGGTGGAGTAATAAGGAGGGAAGAAAAGTGGAGTAATGAGGAGGGAATGAAGATGGAGTAATAAGGAGGGAAGGAAGATGGAGTAATAAGGAGGGAAGGAAGGTGGAGTAATAAGGAGAGACGGAAGGTGGAGTAATAAGGAGGGAAGGAAGGTGGAGTAATAAGGAGGGAATGAAGGTGGAGTAATAAGGAGGGAAAATGGAGTAATAAGGAGGGAAGGAAGTTGGAGAAATAAGGAGGGACGGAAGGTGGAGTAATAAGGAGGGAATGAAGGTGGAGTAATAAGGAGGAAAAGAAGATGGAGTAGTAAGGAGGGAAAAAAGGTGGAGTAATAAGGAGGGAAGGAAGGTGGAGTAATAAGGAGGGAAGGAAGGTGGAGTAATAAGGAGGGAAGGAAGGTGGAGTAATAAGGAGGGAAGATGGAGTAATAAGGAGGGAAGGAAGGTGGAGTAGTAAGGAGGGAAGGAAAGTGGAGTAATAAGTAGGAAAGGAAGGTGGAGTAATAAGGAGAGAAGGAAGGTGGAGTAATAAGGAAGGAAGGAAAGTGGAGTAATAAGGAGGGAAGGAAGGTGGAGTAATAAGGAGGGAATGAAGGTGAAGTAATAAGGAGGGAAGGAAGATGGAGTAATGAAAAGGGAAGGAAGATGGAGTAATAAGAAGGGAAGGAAGATGGAGTAATAAGGAGAGAAGGAAGATGGAGTAATAAGGAGGGAAGGTAGATGGAGTAATAAGTAGGGAAGGAAGGTGGAGTAATAAGGAGGGAAGGAAGGTGGAGTAATAAGGAGGGAAGGGAGGTGGAGTAATAAGGAGGGAAGGAAGGTGGAGTAATATGGAGGGAAGGAAGGTGGAGTAATAAGGAGGAAAGGAAGATGGTGTAATAAGGAGGGAAGGAAGGTGGTGTAATAAGGACGAAATGAAGGTGGTGTAATAAGTAGGGAAGGAAGGTGGAGTAATAAGGAGAGAAATAAAGTGGAGTAAAAAGGAGGGAAGGAAGGTGGAGTAATAAGGAGAGAAGGAAGGTGGAGCAGTAAGGAGGGAAGGAAAGTGGAGTAATAAGGAGGGAAGGAAGGTGGAATAATGAGGGAAGGAAAGTGGAGTAATAAGGAGGGAATGAAGATCGAGTAATAAGGAGGGAAGGAAGGTGGTGTAATAAGGATGGAATGAAGGTGGAGTAATAAGGAGGGAATGAAGATGGAGTAATAAGGAGGGAAGGAAGATGGAGTAATAAGAAGGGAAGGTAGATGGAGTAATAAGGAGGGAAGGTAGATGGAGTAATAAGGAGGGAAGGAAGGTGGAGTAATAAGGAGGGAAGGAAGGTGGAGTAATAAGGAGGGAAGGAAGGTGGAGTAATAAGGACGAAATGAAGGTGGTGTAATAAGTAGGGAAGGAAGGTGGAGTAATAAGGAGAGAAATAAAGTGGAGTAAAAAGGAGGGAAGGAAGGTGGAGTAATAAGGAGAGAAGGAAGGTGGAGCAGTAAGGAGGGAAGGAAAGTGGAGTAATAAGGAGAGAAGGAAGGTGGAGCAGTAAGGAGGGAAGGAAAGTGGAGTAATAAGGAGGGAAGGAAGGTGGAATAATGAGGGAAGGAAAGTGGAGTAATAAGGAGGGAATGAAGATCGAGTAATAAGGAGGGAAGGAAGGTGGTGTAATAAGGATGGAATGAAGGTGGAGTAATAAGGAGGGAATGAAGATGGAGTAATAAGGAGGGAAGGAAGATGGAGTAATAAGAAGGGAAGGTAGATGGAGTAATAAGGAGGGAAGGTAGATGGAGTAATAAGGAGGGAAGGAAGGTGGAGTAATAAGGAGGGAAGGAAGGTGGAGTAATAAGGAGGGAAGGAAGGTGGAGTAATAAGGAGGGAAGGAAGGTGGAGTAATAAGAGGAGAAGGAAGATGGAATAATATGGAAGGAAGGAAGGAAGGTGGAGTAATAAGGAGGGAAGGAAGGTGGAGTAATAAGGAGGGAAGGAAGATGGTGTAATAAGGAGGGAAGGAAGATGGTGTAATAAGGACGGAATGAAGGTGGTGTAATAAGGAGGGAAGGAAGGTGGAGTAATAAGGAGGGAAGAAAAATTGTGTAATAAGGACGGAATGAAGATGGTGTAATAAGGAGGGAAGGAAGGTGGAGTAATAAGGAGGGAACTAAAATGGTGTAATAGGAGGGAAGGAAGATGGTGTAATAAGGAGGGAGGGAAGGAAGGTGGGGTAATAAGTTATTATTATTATTATAATCAAGGGGGAAGCGCTAAACCCGGAGGATTATACAGCGCCTGGGGGGGGATGTGGAAGGCATTCAGGCTTAATTCGGGGAACTGGAGCACAGATCCAATTCCCTAAATCAAGAGCCCCTCACCAACATCAAGGAACCTTCCTTGAGGGGAGTGGGGTAATAAGGAGGGAAGGAAAATGGTGTAATAGGAGGGACGATGATGTAATAAGGAGGAAAGGAAGTTGGTGTAATAAGTACAGAAGGAAGATGGTGCAATAAGGAAGGGAGGTTGTAGAATAGAGGTGAGATCAGAGTTAGGGAGGCTTGGGTGTACACAGGAAAGTCTCTTGAGGTGGAAGTGAGAATTCTTGTCTTGAAGTCAAGAGACAGAGACTGAGAGACAGTAGCATCTCGTCAGCTAGAGAATTTATAATTCTCCAACTTATTCTTGGGTGGACTAACAGCATTTCTGGGATTATCTAAGAGCTGGCCTGGAACGATCTAAGCGTGGTACAAAGATCATCTGAGAAATATCCTGGATGTTCTTAAAGTGGTCGTGAGATGCTTTGAGGCGAGTGAATGGAATATAAGACTTGTGAAGGCTTACTCAGCCCTGTAACAACTTCAGACAGTATTACCCAGGCTGGCTCCTCCTCAGGAAAATTAATGAATAGAAAAAGAAATAATAACAGACAAACATAAACACTTTATTATATAGAAAATATAAAATATAAAACACTTAAATATGAAATATTAATCCTACATTAAAGAAAATGAAAAATGAAAAAATATAAATGATAACTGAATTCAACGCTAATTTAAAACTTGGGTGTCTGGTGTTGGTGACACTGCTTGTTGAAATCGTAGCTGGTGCCGATAATTGGAGGGGAGGGGGTCGCAGGTGTTGGTTACAATCCACTGGCTAGTTCTTCACATTATAGCCTTGAGTATTCTATCCCGATGACAGGAAAGCAGGTTCTTTACCGCTGTAATGATGAGGGGTTACGTCCTGCAATTTCCTACAGGTGCACAGGTAATTAAATCCAAAAAGGGGAAGTCTCAGGACGTTAGTCCATCTCCATCAGTTCTACTCGTTGATTGGCAGGTGACCCTCTCTGTCATCCAAGAGTAGTGCTGGGAGCTGTGAGTCTAGTGATTACTGTTTGGACCGGAGCCCCACATGTCACCTTTCGGGGGGGGGGGGAAGTAGGAGGGGAAGGGATAGCGAGAGCTAGACTGACCCTACCTTAACAAGTAGCCGGCAATGAAACTATTACTTACGGGGAGGGGGAAAAAAGGCGAGAATAGCAGGAGCTTGACTTACCCTACCTTAACAAGTAGCCGGCAATGAAACTATTGTTACTATATACTCCCTCGCTACTCCTATCTACTGAACTTTTCCCTCACAAGACTCCTCGTTTGATGGTTTAATTAGTAAACATCCTGGATGGTCTGAAAGTGTTCCTGGGATGGTCGAAAAGCGGTTCAGCGATGGTCTGGTCTTAGAGTGGCTCTCAGATTGAGTAGTATTGGTATAATCTGTGACTGATCTTGGATTATTAGTTGTCATGGTCTGAAAGTGGTCCTGCGATAGTCTGAGAATGGTCATACCGACCTGTAACGTTAATATAATCAACATACGTAACTAATAACCTCGTAAACCTCGCCTTATCTGGATTATTTAAGTCTTGGCTCATCGGGGACATTTAAACTCCCTCAGATCTGATTTATTTAAACCTTGAAGCGTCAGGGACATTTAAACATCAGCGGGATGAGAACACTTAAACCACATCGCGCGTAGTTATTTAAATCTAAGAATGTCTGGGTTATTTAATCCTCGGTGAAACGGGTAAATTTAAATCACTGCGCCGTGGGTACATATAAACATAAAAAAGAATTTGGTTTATTTAATTATTTGCTCATAGGGAACATTTACACCTCGGTTTATCTGCGTCACATAAAACTCGGCATTGTGACAACATTTAAACTTCAATGTGTTTGTGAAATTTAAAGATCTCGTGGTTATAGTAATGTAATACTATTTTTAGTGATGAGTAGCAATACTCATCAGGTGACTGTAGCTGTAACTGTACTTACAAGAAACATCGTAGAATACATTGCTATTTGGCCAGAGGATCAGCTGACACAGGTGAGGACGGACACAGGTGAGGACGGGTACAGGTGAGGACGGGCTCGGGTGAGGACGGGCTCGGGTGAAGACGGGTACAGGTGTGGTTATCAGTGATACAGCGCATCAGTACAGCAACTTCACCTTATGTTCTCCTCGTGACCTTAGTAGTGCAGAATGCCGACACGAGATGGCAGCGAGGGTGGGTTTGGTCTCCGGACAAAAAAAAAAAAAAAATTGCACGCGTTGAACGTTACTTACTTTTTGTAGATGTATTTTTTAACACTATCCCTGTTGTTGTCTGACATCCTGCTACCATTTCTCTGTCGGTCTATCTGCCTCTCTCTCTCTCTCTCTCTCTCTCTCTCTCTCATTCTCACATACGTCATGTTGTGGGAATGGTACGTGTTGAAGGTCGTTAAGTACAACCATCCAAGGAGGTACAATACTATCGTACTGTACTTTGTGTGTATAACCTAAGCCACTTTAACATTTTACACTCCGAGAGGATTACAAAGTTCCTGTTTTTGTCTCAAGGGCATTTTAAGGTTGCCAGTAAATTACATTAACTTCTGCTTACATTTATGTGTTCTTAACTCTTTGTACTTATTTTTATGACTTCGTTTAATATTTTCAGTCTAATCTTTCAATATCCACGAAAAAAAAGGAGTTAAAGTTCTTTCCCTTCGGCTATACATGTCATGTATGTAATTGCCAAAAATATACAGGAATTTTCACCTTTTCTTGGTTCCAATAAGAAGCCTTTCCTTCGACAGATTCCTCAACTCTCTCGCCACTCTCTAGCATTCGTCTACATATTTTATCATGACGACTCGTCCTTTCCCTTACTCTCTTTCCTCCACATTATTTCCCACTTATTGTGTTCACTCTTAATTTCTTTTTCTATTACACACCCTTCCAGACCCAACCATCTCTTTTAAATCTCTCAAAATCACTGCGTCATGAGCAAAAAGCAACGTTGACGAGTCCCATTTTATCTTTGATTATATTTTTCACTCACACTTCTAAACGCCTTAACACTCTAGATTTAATATTTTTTACAACCACTTATAAACGCACTCAGCGACATCCTAGAATATATTACCTCTTTTGTTTATTCTGTCTCTCACCACATGAAATCTCTTTACATCTTTTTACAAAAAAAACGACTTTCCAATATATTTACAGCGCCAGTTACATGTATTCTATATCAAGTAATGTGACATTTTTTGAGGCAGCGTTTCGCTCCTGGACAGGGAAACGTTGCCACAATAAAACGTCGCATTAGTTGCACTTGTGTCCTTTTAATAACACACTGTCGATATTTCTACCGACAATATACTAAATCTATCTTAGGCCTATTTCTTATCCATAAATGCAAAATAGATTATTTTCCCTATTTCATTACCTGCTGACGCATGAGCTTTGCCACATACACTTGAGTTCCATTCTAAATATTTCTTGTTGCGCTGCATTTTCATCTTCCGATCACCATTTCCATAAAAATTATTTAAAAAACAATATTCGTCATATTCTTTTACGTTTCTTATACATCTTCTTGTCCTTTTTCCCCTTTTTTATACTCTATGTCAGTCCTTAGGAAATGAGTGTTTTTACAACAGTAAAATATCTGTGAAGAATTAAAAGGCACAATACAGTGATTGGAACAATACATAAATAAACTGCACATATTCGCCAAAAGTTATTGCAAATGCAATAACTATTCCAACATTTAACTTTACCTGTTTTAAGAATTTCAGTGTCAATTCCTTCCATTCCCGCTTCTTCCCTCAATTTCCATTTAGTTTACTACGTCCCTTTTTCCTTACATAGAGATCCTCTCTCATTCTACCATAACATGGAATTCCTGCTTCCATTTTAACATCAACATTGATCAACATCTCAGATAATTATCTCTATCAAGAGAGAATAAAAAATCACAATACGTGATTTGAACAATGCACAATTAACCGCACCATTAACAAAAAGACTTCTTGACAGTTCAAGTCGGGCCGAAACATCGTCCTGAGTTTTAGTCTCCCAAGATCAGGTTACACGTAATGATCCTCATCTTTCTAATACCAAAACTTTGTATCCAGCATCTTTCCTCTGTCAGTCATAACATGAATTCCTATTTAACCTCTAGGTTTATTTTATCTCCTTTCGAAATTATTTCTTATTATCAGCAAGAATGCTGAGAGACTCGCATATTCTCTCATTTACTAATCTTTGTTTTTGTTTTTTCAATTACTGGACCTCTTTTAATCTTTTTTAAGTACATATATACACTAACTTTTTTTTTTTTTTTTTTTTCGCCGGTATTCTCCCGGCCCGGGTCTTTTCCAAGTAGTGGTGACCCGGCCTTGGCTCCCTATCTGGGGAGTGTCTCGAGACTTAAGTCTCCCATGGGAGGAGGTACAAGTACCTCCTCATCTTTGGGACCAAGTGTCCCCAGGCCTAGCCACATTCCCCGCCCTCACGGGGCTCGTAGGGAGAAGCTAGGCCTTTGGTCTGCCATCTACCCCGCCTCAAAGGGGCTCGTGGGGATGGCAGTCTTGTGAGCTGCAGCTGGTAGCAAGCTCAGGCCTCTACACACTACCTTCTTAAACCAACACCGACGCATTTTCTACTTACTCTTTATCACTTTAACTTTCGAGTCAACCTTTCCACTACCAATACATTATTCCTTAAAATGGCCACCATTTTACGCAATTCATTAATTTTCTTCTTCCTTTCGACCGTCGATAAGATTCTTCATGTTCCTCACTGTCTACATACTCACACTAGCTACAAGTCATTCGTTAGTTTGCCTATAAATAAAAAACTTATGAATATAATTCTATTGAAGTCCGTCATTGTAATTTCCTCCTTATTTCTTCACTTTCTATAACAGTGTCTCCCATTTCAGCGTTCAAGTCGCCCAACTTAATTATTGCTAAACTCTCGCAAGAGTTTTTTTCAATATCTCTCAAAATACCCAAGTAATGACTCCATGAATGTCACTCTCGGACAACCATATGCCAATATTTCTTTTCAGTCAATATTCTCTAGATAACAGGGCTTTCGTCATCTTTTTCCACTCATTTTAAGTGATTACATGAATATGCATGACTACTGAGAAGGAACTATAGCCAGCCTTCATGGTTATGAGTATAGAGATTATAATCAACCTTCATGGTAACAAGCAAATAAGCAAGGAATTATAATCAACCTTCATGGTAACAAGCAAGGAATTATAATCAACCTTCATGGTAACAAGCAAGGAATTATAATCAACCTTCATGGTAACAAGCAAGGAATTATAATCAACCTTCATGGTAACAAGCAAGGAATTATAATCAACCTTCATGATAACAAGCAAGGGATTATAATCAACCTTCATGGTAACAAGCAAGGAATTATAATCAACCTTCATGATAACAAGCAAGGAATTATAATCAACCTTCATGGTAGCAAGCAAGGAATTATAATCAACCTTCATGATAAGCAAGGGATTATAATCAACCTTCATGATAACAAGCAAGGGATTATAATCAGCCTTCATGATACACTACACAAATAACCCGCACATAATATCCCACTGGCTCCTTAGTTAGAAATACATTAAACAACAGTAGTGATAAAGAAATGTTTAAGAACAAATGATGTGCACATTAAGAAAAAGCAAACACAAGTTGATCAGATTTGCACGAGATCTTAAATGTTTATAAGAGATAATGAAAAGTCCAGCAATCCAGCCAGAGTGCAAATCGTTTACTAGGGATCCATTAATAATATGAGCAATTCGTATATAGGGTTCTCTTGATAACCTGCTCTCATGCGCCTAAAATACAATACATTGTTACATAAATTTCAGGAAGTCAGTTCTTTCAGCTACGACATACAATAAATAACATCTTAACTTCTCAGCAAAATAAATTCATTTACTATACAGTATTTGTTTATCAATTTACTCTAGGGTAAGGTTAGTTTAGTTAGGTTTGGTTAGATTCAGTCAAGTTAGGAAAGGTTTAGTTTGGAAGGTCATACGCCCTAACCTAACTTTGCCAAATGTGTAAAGGTTTATCTTGTTCAAATGATAAATAAAAATAACTATCTTATGGAAAAGAGGCAACCCATCCATCCCCTTATGTTGATTATTTGATTTAGGCATTCAACCAATTTCTTGATTTACTTTATTCAGAATAAGTTGGGTTAAGTTTTGTTAGGTTAGGTTAAGTTAAAGAGGGGTGAGTTAATGGTAAGTTACGTTAGATTGTCTTCTATCAGTATTATTATTATTACAATCATAACTAAGAGCTAAACCCACAAAGGTCTCTTCTATTAAAATTAACCACTCAGATTTTTAGAACATAATACAACTCCAAGAAACACAATGTTCCACGAAGGCGATCATTTTTTTTTTCTGAAAAGTGACCTGATGACTAAGGCTCCGTCGAAGTCACTCTACAATACGAAATCATCGAACTATCGTTTAAGACTTGTGTAATAGTCTCCCATCCGTCTGTGGCTCTAAACTGCAGTGATAAACTAACAGTGATTAGAATGGCTGACTGCCCGGGCGATACCTCCTGCAGTTACTTAATCAGTGAGCGGAAGATCAACACGTGTCTAAGTCTTGGTCAGAAGTCATTTGAAGAAAATACTTCCACTAGTCCTACTGCTATAAGCTGATGGGAAGAATGGATTGGGTTCAACCTCCCACCCGACGAGTGTCATAAGGACACGCTTGCCACTATGCCAGCTGGTAAAACATAAACTACCTTCAACAAATTCTCGACTGTACACTCGACTGCAAGAAGCTGCAGTTGGCAGCACCTGCTCAGACATATTCTCCCAGAGATTTCCATGCCAACTCAGGCCCGTGGTAATTTTAGATCATGTAAGCCACATTCCTCGACGACCGCAATTTTTCAATTGTGGTCGTCAAGTCCTGAAGGATGAGTATCATTGGCTCCTACATCTGCTCTCGGCACTTTGTAGATGGAATGAAGCAACTATCATTCCTTCCTAGCAGTGCCCAGCTAGTTTAGCTTATGGAGCTGTGTTTTGTGAGTTGATTAGAGAGAGATTTTTTGTTGCCTCGTTTTCCACCGATCCAAGGCGTGGAAATAAATGGTATAAAATACCGACACAATGGAAATATAAACACAAATGCAGTATAATGTGATCCTTTATTGACAACGTTTCACCCACACAGTGGGCTTTTTCAAGTCACACACGGATCTACCTGGGGTTGGAAGGTACGAGAGTATTTATAGTCAGAATGTTGAGGTCAGGTGGAGAATGATGCATCTGATGATCTACCGGGTGGGGTTATAGAGTCTTGGGTAGCTTGGCAGGGGTATTGGACAAGTTGTAGACCTTCTGCAGTGTTCTATGTTCTTATGTGGGATAGCGATGAAGAAGTTTCTTGGCGAGTGGTTCAGCTATGTTATAGAAGCCATTGTTCTGGTTGAAATTGTTGGTTATAGAGATAAGCGATGATTCCAGGATTCTTCTGTATTGAGTGTTGTCTTCTGTGGCTATAAGTCTTGAGTTTCTGTAGTTAATTAAATGGTTGTGTGAATTGCGATGTTGTACACAGGCATTCCTTGTATCGTCAGTCCTGCTTGCATATTGGTGTTCTGAAATGCGTGTTTGGAGGTCTCTTAATGTTTCGCCCACATATAACTTGTTGCCACAGAAGACAACACTCAATACATAAGAATCCTGGAATCATCGCTTATCTCTATAACCAACAATTTCAACCAGAACAATGGCTTCTATAACATAGCTGAACCACTCGCCAAGAAACTTCTTCATCGCTATCCCACATAAGAACATAGAACACTGCAGAAGGTCTACAACTTGTCCAATACCCCTGCCAAGCTACCCAAGACTCTATAACCCCACCCGGTAGATCATCAGATGCAGCATTCTCCACCTGACCTCAACATTCTGACTATAAATACTCTCGTACCTTCCAACCCCAGGTAGATCCGTGTGTGACTTGAAAAAGCCCACTGTGTGGGTGAAACGTTGTCAATAAAGGATCACATTATACTGCATTTGTGTTTATATTTCGATCCAAGGAGTGCCTGGCTTGCATGATGAACCAGACCTTCAACCGAATCTTTTTCATCAACATCACAATTAATTAATTTCTTTTTTCCCCCGTTTCCTCTTCTTTATCTCATTATCTTATTTTTGTCCGTTTCGCCTTCCTCTTCATCATCATCATGTTTTTGTTCCTCATCCTCTTCTCTTCTTATTCAGATCAAAGAAACCACAGAAATGCAATTATCACTATGTCGCCACCTATTGTCATCTTTAATCCAGTTCTGTCATTTACAAAGAGTTATTCGTAATGGAATGAACAGTTATTATTGATAACACTGATAGTTATTGCTGAAGACATGGACAGTTATTACTGATAATATTGAGGGTCATTAGTGACAACAGTTATTGTTGAAGACAGTCATTAGTGACAACAGTTATTGTTGAAGACAGTCATTAGTGACAACAGTTATTGTTGAAGACAGTCATTAGTGACAACATGAAGATGTACAAGTAAAATGTCAGATATAACGTGTAATGTGTGTGACACATAAGATACAGCGTGTGTGACACATAAGATACAGCGTGTGTGACACATAAGATACAGCGTGTGTGACACATAAGATACAGCGTGTGTGACACATAAGATACAGCGTGTGTGACACATAAAATACAGCGTGTGTGACACATAAGATACAGTGTGTAGTATGCGTGACACATAAAATACACCATATAGTACGTGTGACACATAAAATACAGCGTGTGTGACACATAAGATACAGCGTGTGTGACACATAAGATACAGTGTGTAGTATGCGTGACACATAAAATACACCATATAGTACGTGTGACACATAAAATACAGCGTGTGTGACGCATAAGATACAGCGTGTGTGACACATAAGATACAGCGTGTGTGACACATAAGATACAGCGTGCGTGACACATAAAATACAGCGTGTGTTACACATAAGATACAGCGTGTGTGACACATAAAATACAGCGTGTGTGACACATAAGATACAGCGTGTGTGACACATAAGATACAGCGTGTGTGACACATAAGATACAGCGTGCGTGACACATAAAATACAGCGTGTGTTACACATAAGATACAGCGTGTGTGACACATAAAATACAGCGTGTGTGACACATAAGATACAGCGTGTGTGACACATAAGATACAGCGTGTGTGACACATAAGATACAGCGTGCGTGACACATAAAATACAGCGTGTGTTACACATAAGATACAGCGTGTGTGACACATAAAATACAGCGTGTGTGACACATAAGATACACCGTGTGTGACACATAAGATACAGCGTGCGTGACACATAAAATACAGCGTGTGTGACACATAAGATACAGCGTGTGTGACACATAAGATACAGCGTGTATTTGTGACACATAAGATACAGCGTGTACGTGTGACACATAAGACACACCGTATAGTATGTGTGACACATACACTGTATTGTATGTGTGACAAATAAGATACATCGTGTAGTATGTGTGACACATAAGACACACCGTGTAGGATGTGTGACACACAAGACACACCGTGTAAGATGTGACACATAAGATACACCGTGTATGTGTGACACATAAGACACACCGTGTAGGATGTGACACATAAAACACACCGTGTAGGATGTGTGACACATAAAACACACCGTGTAGGATGTGTGACACATAAGACACGCCGTGTAGGATATGTGACACATAAGATACACCGTGTAGGATGTGTGACACATAAGACACACCGTGTAGGATGTGACACATAAGACACACCGTGTAGGATGTGTGACACATAAGACACACCGTGTGGTATGTGTGACACATAAGACACACCGAGTAGGATGTGTGACACATAAGATACACCGTGTAGGATGTGTGACACATAAGATACACTGTGTAGGATGTGTGACACATAAGACACACCGTGTAGAATGTGTGACACATAAGACACACCGTGTAGGATGTGTGACACATAAGACACACCGTGTAGGATGTGACACATAAAACACACCGTGTAGGATGTGTGACACATAAGACACGCCGTGTAGGATGTGTGACACATAAGACACACCGTGTAGGATGTGTGACACATAAGACACACCGTGTAGGATGTGACACATAAGACACACCGTGTAGGATGTGTGACACATAAGACACACTGTGTGGTATGTGTGACACATAAGACACACCGAGTAGGATGTGTGACACATAAGACACACCGTGTAGGATGTGTGACACATAAGATACACCGTGTAGGATGTGTGACACATAAGACACACCGTGTAGGATGTGTGACACATAAGACACACCGTGTAGGATGTGTGACACATAAGACACACCGTGTAGGATGTGTGACACATAAGACACACCGTGTAGGATATGTGACACATAAGACACACCGTGTAGGATGTGTGACAAACAAGACACACCGTGTAGGATGTGTGACACATAAGACACACCGTGTAGGATGTGTGACACATAAGACACACCGTGTAGGATGTGACACATAAGACACACCGTGTAGGATGTGTGAGACAAAACCCTCCACCATGGACAATATTTCGCAGTTCTCGAGAGAGACTGTAATTAGCGTAATTAATATCGGGGGGGGGGCAGAGAGAGGGGGGTAGAAGGAGATGGGGAGGCAGAGAGGAGGGGAAGGTGGGAAAGAGAGAGGGAAGAAAGAAGGGAGAATAAACAGAAGAGAGGGAGTAAGGTGGAAATTAATAAGGAAAGGAGGTAGTGAGAGAAGGAGGAAGGGAGGGAAGGAAATAGAAGAGGAGGGACAGAAGAAAGAAGAGATGGAGAAAGAAAAAAAGAGAGGAAGTGGAACGGAGAGAGATACGGAGGGAGGAAAGATTAGAATTAAATAGAATGGAGTGATGGAGGGAGGGAGGGAGACAGTGAAATAGGGAGGAAATGAGAGCTAAGGAAAAAGAGAGATAGGAAAGAACATAGTAAAGGAGGTAGGGAATGTAAAAGGGAGTGAGAAAGGGAGAGAGGGCAACCAGACAGCTATTAATATTCCAGGGAGGTACGAACTCTGCTGAGAGCTGTTATATTGACTTGCCACTAAGTGAGTGAGTATTGTGATGCAGTATATGAACATCTCCAACCCAGGCTGAGCTGGGCAAGCCCTTAAACCCAGCTGGTACTCGTGGAGCAAGGAAGGTAAGAAAGCCCTTAAACCCAGCTGGTACTCGTGGAGCAAGGAAGGTAAGAGAGCCCCTTGAACCCTGTTGGTACTCGTGGAGCAAGGAAGGTAAGAGAGCCCCTTGAACCCTGTTGGTACTCGCGGAGCAAGGAAGGTAAGAGAGCTCTTAAACACTGTTGGTACTCGTGGATCAAGGAAGGTAAGAGAGCCCTTAAACCCTGTTGGTACTCGAGGAGCAAGGAAGGTAAGAGAGCCCTTAAACCCAGCTGGTACTCGTGGAGCAAGGAAGGTAAGAGATCTCTTAAACTCTGTTCGTACTCTAGGGGAGCAAGGAAGGTGAGAGATCCTTCAAACCCAGCTGGTACTCGGGGGAGGAAGGAAGGTAAGAGATCCCCTATACCCAGTTGGTACTCGGGAGAGGAAGGAAGGTAAGAGATCCCTTATACCCAGGTGGTACTCGGGGGGAGGAAGGAAGGTAAGAGATCCCTTAAACCCAGCTGGTACTCGGGAGGTGAAAGGAAGGTAAGGGATCCCTTATACCCAGTTGAGACTTGAGGGAAGGAAGGGAGGTAAGATTATTATTATTATAATCAAAAACAAGCGCTAAGCAACAAGGACTATACAGCAAGGGAGGTAAGAGATCCTCGTATAACTATTCTCAACTTCCTGTTGTTATGGAGGTGTAAAGACTGAAGGAACCGTCGTCTTTATTGTAGAGATTTCGTCATCCCTTTGAAGGTTTGCCACTCTTGTAGCGTGCTGTTCAACCCCTTTAGCGTCAACCTCTAACGCCCTCGTCACACCCTGTAGCATCCTCGTCACTCCCTGTGGCACCCTTGTCACTCTCTGTAGCATTGTCGCTATTCCATGTAGCGTCCTACTCACTCTCCAGCGTCCTCGTCACTTTCTGTAGCATCCTTGTCACTCACTGTAGCGTCCTCGTCACTCCCTGTAGTGTTCTTGCCATTCCCTGTAATGTCCTCGTCCCTCCCTGTAGCGTCCTCGTCAACTTGGAGTCTGACCCTCAAGAATTCTACATGCTGAGTGTAACTGGAGGGAGGGAGGACACTGTTTTATCTACCGTGTGTATAGTACAAGATTGATGGGATGGGAGAGGTAGGGTAGGAAGGGGAGAGGAAGGGAAGGGAAGGGAAGGGAAGGGAAGGGAGGAGAAGACTCCTGGCTCTTACTCATATTCATTTCTTTATGTAGTCTACAGAATAGGTAACTGTTGTTTTCCTTGACCCCAACTTCTTTCTCTGCCTCCCTCCCTCCCTTCCTCTCTCTCTCTCTCTCTCTCTCTCTCTCTCTCTCTCTCTCTCTCTCTCTCTCTCTCTCTCTCTCTCTCTCTCTCTCTCTCTCTCTCTCTCTTTCTCTCTCTCTCTCTCTCCCACTCTCTCTCTCTCAGCATCAACAACTATATTTATATGAAATTATTGTGGTGCAATAAGGTTGTGTTTCTCTGCAGATGTTCCAACGCTGCCGCCGAAGATGGCACTCAACCGGTTGCAGTGGTCACCTGGGGAAGTGCTGAAGGCCAACTGCACCTCCTCTCTGGCTCGACCTCCCTCCCAGCTCGTCTGGTACATCAACGGGGACAAGGTTAGCCTCGCCTCACCTCCTAGTGTTGATGTTCAGCATCATAGATTTAGTTACCTTTGCGACACCCTATTTGATGGAATATGATAGGATGATGCTAGCTCTTGTTCCTACCATGCAACTGTCACGCAGAATAAGTTACTTGTACACTGTTGGTGTTCCCGTTTTGAAACTACCAAATAAAATAAGAGTAACCGCACGCTGCGAGTGTTCCAATAATTTATCACACGGAGGATGGTAACCGCAACCTGCGGTTAATCCCATTATATAGTTATCATGTAGAATAGTGTAGCCGCACACTGCGAGTGTAACTATCATACAGAGTAGAGTAGACGGACACTGCTTGTGCTCCGATTATATAATTATGTGAAATAGTGTAGCCTCACACTACGGGTGTTCCCAATTTAATCTAATAAAAAAATATAGTCTTGTAAAAAAACTAGAGATGGTATGGAGAGGGCAAATGTGGGATGGTGCTTAGGAGGGAAATTGGGAAGGAGATAAAAGGACTTGAAAGAGGAAAGAAAACGAAGAGGGGAGTAATATGGAACATACTAGGGTGAGAGGCGATGAGGTGGAAGTATCTCAGTGTGGAGAGAAGAGAGGCGAGAGCAAGAGAGAAGTGGGCGATGGAGTGGAAGGATTTCTGGGGAAAGGAAAAAAAGGGATGGAGGAACCTTGTAAGAGTGGAAAGGGAGAATGGGAAGGGTAAAATAGAAAGACATCAAAGAGGGGAAAGAGTGCAGGACACAGACAGGAAGAGTAGGGAGCGAGGAGTTTCCTGTGTGGAGTATCCCCCAAATATATGAGCCAAACTTCGGGCATGTTGGCTTACCTCTGTTCCCCAGGGAGAGTATCACTGGTTGTTGTTATTGTTGTTCGTGTTAATGCTCTTGCTATTGTTCATGTTCTTGCTATTCCTCATGTGTATGTTCTTGTACAAGATCTTGCTCCTTTGATGTTGATGATATTGGTGATTTTGTTGTTGTTAATGTGTCAATGTCGATGTTGATGTAGTTGTTAGTTTTATTGTTCTTAATGTTGATGTTTCTGTTGCTGTGCTGTTGTTGTTCTTCCTGCTGCTGCTGCTGTTGATGCATGCCGGAGAGATGACTCTAGTAATGAAGGTACTTTACACCGAGAACCACTGTATTTCCCAGAGGCAAGACTCACTATCAGGGAAGGTGACCATCGCAGTACAATCAGCAGTAATCACCATTATTCCCCCAAAACCTGGCACTGTCCTCAAATAACGTCCTGTATTCTGCTAGCCATACACTTATTTTTTTTTTTTTTTGCTTCAGGACCTCTCCCCTACTGTTATTGAGTATACAGAAACGTTCCGTTGTTCTTTGAATGAATTAATCATGTCTCTTGTGAACAAAAAACGTCAATACTAAATGTCATAAAAAACACACCGTATGTTATTTATAGTCTTTCGATTAATTCTACTATTGTATTACCATCCCATTACACACCACACGTGATAGTTCGTAGGTAACCAGTACTGCTTTACCTGTGATGACCTCGGGAGTTTCCCCCTTACCCCTCCCCTTCTCTCTCTCTCTCTCTCTCTCTCTCTCTCTCTCTGTAAACATCACTCAATCCTGGAGGTTTCTTTCTTAATCAAACCTAAATGTTCTGCTCCGAGTTAAACCTAGAAGTTCAGCCCTATAATTAACTAAAAACAATAATAAATATTGAGAATGAGTGAGGTTCCTAATTTCTATCAACCTTTGATATCCATTTAATGAGTATCGATAATTTTTTTTACACCCAGAGTTCGGCATTGGATCAGGCTTCTCTGGTGCTTGCCTTGCCTACCATGCTGTTGCTGCTGGAGTCCTGCTGGCTTGCATATGCATCATAGGCTGGTTGGTCTAGTACCTGGTGAAGATACTTGTCCAGCTTCTTCTTGAAGATCTACACAGGTTCCAGTTGCGTTTCTGATATCTTCTGGAGCCACGTTTTCTAAGTGTGCCCAAAATGCCCATGCTTTACATTGGATTTATTTTGCGCTTCCTCCCATGTCTCACTAGGTAGTGTCACTGCAGTGTGCAGATTTGAGACTGGGCCCTCAAGTACTTTCCATGTATATATTATCATGTACCTCCTCTTCGTCACTGAGTACATATTTAGGATTTTGAGGCGTTTCCAGTAATATAAGTGCTTTATTGGCTCTATCCCCTAAAAGGGGCCCTCAACATAATATTCTAAACGAAAGAGCACAAACGATTTGAAAAGTGTCACAATTAGCAGTTTCCCTTGTTGTAAAGTTTTCATTATCCATCCCGTCATCATCCTGGCTATTGTGATTTTTTGCCTTATTGTGTTCTTTGAAAGGTCAGCCGGTATATTTACTCCCAGGGGTTTCACGTGTTCATTTCATTCCATTTGATGTTCCTCTTGGGTTTTATGTACGGTGTTCTTTTTGAGTTCTTTATTTTTTCTATTCATTAGCAGCTGTAACTTATCATCATTAAACGTCATGTTGTTCTTTCCTGCTCACTGGAAATCCCTGATTATATTATATTTTCGTGTAGTTTTTCTCTGTCTTCTACAAGATGACTTTCAATGCTTATTTTGGTGTTATCTATGAATATTACATAACTATGACGGGTGCTTTTATCTGTGTCTGCTAAGAGGATAAAAAAAAAGAGGACAGTGCCTTGGGCTACAGAGCTTTTGACCTCGCCAATGCTGAATTTAGCTCTATTTACTACTACTATGTAAACCATACCACGGGTGGGATTTGATCCCGCGGTCAGAGAGTCTCACAACTCCAGACCGTCGCTGGTCCAGTGGCTAACGCGACGGTCTGGAGTTTTGAGACTCTCTGACCGCGGGATCAAACCCCATCCGTGGTATGATTTGTTTGCAATCGTGTCATTACGATTTCGTGAGTCATACTATGTGTTCTACCTGTCAGAAACTCGTAAATTCTTCTAGTTACCATTTTTTTTCTTATGCTTATGATCCTCATTTTGTGTTCAACCCATGATCCCATTTGTTAAATGCCTTTGTAAAATCTATATATCTCACATCTGCGTTATGTTTTTTTCCAAAGCCTCTGGAATTCTGTCATAGTGGTTTAGCAGCTGTGCAGGTATATATGGTGTAAGATGTTAGGGTTACTGGTCTGTTATTTATGGCAAGTGCTGCACTATCTCTCTTATACAAAGGTGGTATGTCTGTACTCTAAATTTAAGGTCACTGGTCTTTGAACTAAATGTAAGATCTCCAAAGCATATTGAGGGCTTGTGATAGCGGTACAAGGAACTTTTACATAAAAAAAGGAATATAATAAATCCGGTCAAGATGCTTAGTAGGCGGAGATTCTTTCTATTTCTTTTTCAAATTCTATGTTGGTAGTGCCTCCCCAAGCTATGTTGGTGGTGCCTCCCCTAGCTATGTTGGTGGTGTCTCCCCGAGCTATGTTGGTGGTGCCTCCCAAGGCTAATGTTGGTGGTGCCTCCCCGAGCAATGTCGGTGGCGAGCTATGTTGGTGGTGCCCCCCGAGCTATGTTGGTGGTGCCTCCCCGAGCTATGTTGGTGGTGCCTCCCCGAGCTATGTTGGTGGTGCCTCCCCTAGCTATGTTAGTGGTGCCTCCCCGAGCTATGTTGGTGGTGCCTCCCCGAGTAATATTGGTGGTGCCTCCCCGAGCTATGTCGGTGGTGCCTCCCCAAGCTATGTTGTTGGTGCCTTCAGGAGCTACTGTTGGTGGTGCCTCGCAGAGTTTTGTTTTTGATGATCCCCAGATCTATGTTGGTGGTTCCTCCCAGAGCTATGTTGGTGGTGCCTTCCAGGGCTCTGTTGGTGTTGCCTTCCAGGGCTCTGTTATTGGTGCCTCCCAAGGCTCTGTTGTTAGTTCCTCCCAGGGCTCTATTATTAGTGCCTCCCAGAGTTCTGTTGTTGGTGCCTCCCAGACTCTGTTGCTGGTGCCTCTCAGGCCTCTGTTGTTAGTGCCTCCAAAAGCTCTGTTGGTGTTGCCTTTCAGGGCTCTGTTGGAAGTGCCTCCCAGGGCTCTATTGGAGGTGCCTCCCAGGGCTTTATTGGTGGTGTCTCCTAGGTCTTTGTAGTGCATTCCAGGGCTCTGTTTTTGGTTCCTCCCTAGGCTCTGTTGGTGGTGCCTCCGAGGGCTCTGTTGTTAGTGCCTCCCAGGGTTCCGTTGTTAGTGCCTCCCAGGGGTCTCTTGTTAGTGGTTCCCTGAGCTCAGTTTTGGTGCATCCCAGAGTTCTGTTGTTGGTGCCTCCCAGAGCTCTGTTGTTGGTGCCTCCCAAAGCTCTGTTGTTGGTTCCTCCCAGGCCTCTGTTGCTAGTACCTCCAAAGGCTCTGTTAGTGCAGCCTCCCTGGGCTCTGTTGGTAGTACCTCTCATGGCTCTGCTTTTGGTTCCTCCCAGGGATCTGTTGGTGGTGGCTCCCAGAGCTCTGTTGGTGGTTCTTCTCAGGGCTCGGTTGGTGGTGCCTCCCAGGGCTATGTTGGTGGTGCCTCGCAGGGCTATGTTGGTGGTGCCTCGCAGGGCTCAGTTGGTGGTGCCTCCCAGGGCTATGTTGGTGGTGCCTCGCAAGGCTATGTTGGTGGTGCCTCGCAGGGCTCAGTTGGTGGTGCCTCCCAGGGCTATGTTGGTGGTGCCTCGCAGGGCTCAGTTGGTGGTGCCTCCCAATGCTATTGTGGTGTTAACACTGCCCATTTTAAAAGGAGACGGAATGAATATTTATAAATAGGCAAAATTAAATTAAACTTACTTGCTTATTTCAATTATTTTGAAATATACTATCAAACTTTATGATTAAAATATATTATAATTTATTAAATTATTAACAGCAGTACCGCAAGAAAATCATATGTTTAATCTCCCAATTTGACTCACTAATATAACGGGAAATTGATGTGGTCGCAGGTACTACAATATCCTCGAGCTGACACAGTCACACCGGGGAACACACTGATATTCGTCAGCTTTGACTGACCTGCAAGTAGATGACATCAACAAAACTTGGCCCCATATTAGTAACCCGTAACTCTCTTACAAAGATGCATTAGTAAGATGTATGTATATATTTACACAAGCTCTTAATGTCTTTGTTATTTACACTAAGAGAAGAGTTTATTATTATGTACAATTGGGATTTTCTTGATATGAAATTTCTCGAGCAAATGCATACCCACTTCAACATACCACTGTCACGCATGCCAGAGGGACGGTATAATATATATTATTCCTTATGCCCAAGCAGGTACATTTTAATGCGGGAAAGGTATCGAGAGAAGCCTGTGACAGGACAGTTGGTTGTACTGTGTGACTTGTAAATGTTAGAAGTCGGATCGCAATGTCGTCATAAGCTCCTTGTTATGTGCAGGTTGTTTCTGTGTTGTTCCAGTCACGGTTTTGTGCTTTTTTGTTCCTTAGGGCACTCTTAGTGGTGCCTCCCGAGGCTTTATTAATGGTGTTACCAAGGGCTTGGTTTGGTAGTGCCTCATAGTCCTCTGTTGGTGTTGCATCCTAGCGCTTGGTTGGTGGTGCCTCCAAGGACTGTGTTGGTAATACCTTCTACAGCTCTATCGGCAGCTCCTCCCAGGGCTCTGTTGGTAGCTCCTCCCAGGGCTCTGTTGGTAGTTCCTCCCAGGGCTCTGTTGGTAGTTCCTCCCAGGGCTCTGTTGATGATGCCTCCCTGGGCTCTGTTAACGTTGCTTGTAGGTTTCTATTGGCGGCTTTTCCCAAGGTTCTGTTGTTGGTACTTTCTATGACTCTGTTGGTTCGATCAAGAGCTCTGTTTCTGGTACCTTGTGACTCCTAGAAGTTTCTTGGTGGTACCTCCCAGGACTCTGTTGGCAGTGCTTCCCAGAGCTCTGTTGGATTTGCCTCCTTGAACATTGCTGGTATAGCTCTTGCTGAGCCTCCAAGTGCTTTGTGTTTGTGGGTCTCCAGTTGCTCTGTTAATCATACTACGATTCCCAAAAGGGATCTGCTGGTGTACTGTGGTTATTCAAACATTTCTAATAGCATTTTGTTTCCCAGGGATCTGCTGGTGGCATTGCACCTTCCTGGGCTCTTTTAGTGTCACTGTGATTCCCAGTGCTCTGTTGGTGGTAATGCGCCTATCAGGTTTCTGGTGCTGTGTTTCACAATGCCCTTTGACCCGTTTATTACCCCACTATAATCTCATCAAACAATTTGCTCTTACCACCCTGCCTTCTGAATAGCTTAACCCGCCGTGTGAGTACTGTATACACGGTGAGGTGAACACTAGTGCAACACCAACACCGGTAAGAGATTAAGTGGCCCAGCACGCGGGGGAAGGGAGGAGAGGGTGATGTTATGTAATGCAAGGAAGTGAGCACCGACAATGAGTATATATGTATACACACCGAAAGGTATGTATATCTCGGTGTATACAAACCTAGAGTTACGAAGGGGTCCATGAGGTAGGACTGGACGTCTAAGGCAGTACTGGGCCCTTAAGAGTGGAAAGGCAGGATCCCTGGAGATGGAGGTAACCGAGGAAGAATAATGACAGGACTCCACGTAGAAGGACGTAGCCTACGAGGGAGATTGAAGCTCTCGAAACACGCCGGGTGTCCTCGAGGCAGGACGGGACCCTTGACACAGGACCGGGCCCCTGAAGAAGGATGGGGCCCATGAGGCAGGACAAGTGCAGACCTCTCTCGCAAAATCATGAAAATACTAGCAGCGGGGAAATCCATGAAATAAATTAACCAAGTTACCTCCAAGTAATTTTCAACTCTTCCTGGGTTAAAGCTGCTGCCTTCCTGGTGTCTGAGGCTACTGTAATGCCTGAGGCTACTGTGATGCCTGAGGCTACTCTGGTGCTTGAGGCTACTGATATGCCTGAGGTTATTGTTATGCCTGAGACCCTTGCTGCCTACCTACTAATGCCTTTCTCTGAATTTACCATAGTTTATTGATATTCTTGTGAAGGTCTTACTCCTGGTTTCTGTAGCGACTAGACATCCTGAGGTGCTTGTGTTTCCTGTGGTGCTTGTGGTTCCTGGGTGCTTCTGATTCCCAGGATGCTTGTGGTAACTCAAGTTCTGGTAGTTCCTGGGATCCATGTTGTTCTTGTGGCACTTTTTGCTCATATGGTGAGTGTGGTTCTTGGAGTGATGTTCTTGTGATGTTTGTGATTCCTGGAGTACTTGCGGTTCCTCTGTTGCTTGTGGTTCTTGTAGCGCTTATGGTTCATGTGTTGCTTTTAGTTTGTGTTTCTATTTCCTGTTGAGTTTGTGGTTCATGTGATTGCTTGTGATTCTTGAGGTGCTTACGGTTTCTGGGTGCTTATGGTTCGTGAGGTGCTTTTTATTCATGAGGTTCTTGTGGCTTCTGGAATACTTGTGGTTCCAAAACTGCCGGTGATTCCTGGGGTGCTGGTGTTTCCTGGGATGCTTGTGGTACCTGAGGTGCTTGTAGGTCCTGAGGTACTTGTGGCTCCTAGGATGCCCGTGTTTCCTGTGGTGCCTGTTATTTCTTGGGTACTTGTGATTCCTGAGGTGCTTGTAGTTCCTGAGGTACTTGTGTTTCCCGGAATGCTCTTGTTTCTTGTGATGCTTGTTATTTCTTGGTACTTGTGGTTCCTGAGGTGCTTGTCGATCCTTTTATGCTTGTTTCAGGGGTTCTTGTGGTTTCCGAGGTGCTTGTGGTTCCTGGGATACTTGTAGTTAATGTTGTTCTCATTGTTCATGACGTACTTGTGTGGCATACTAAGAGTATGTTACATTTCATTCAGCATTTGTCACACTCCCATATAGGCTGCCTCCCAACCAGTGAACCGGGTGCTAAGGGTTTAACTATCAACAGGGTACCCTTCGTTAAACCAGTACGTTGGTTCATTGTCCAATAGCAGGCAAGGCCACCGAAGCTGAGGCAAAGTGGTTCACTGAGGTAAGCATTGACAGACTTGCCTAGCTGCTGGTTGATTATGGCTTTTGCTTTTGCCATTCTTTTGCCATCGTGTGGTACACTTGATATTCAACCTCTGTACACAGTGTACATAAGTGTACATTATTAGAGGCAAATTATATCTGGTGAAGGAAATACTAGTTATGTACTATTGGTGACTTTATTTGTTATACTTTGAAACCCATTATGACCAAGTCGCCGGCCATACTATACCTGTGTTTGTAATAACTTGTAATTCCCGTTGTGCTTGTGGTTCCTGTGTTGCTTGTAGTTCCTAGTGTGCTTGTGGTTCCTGGTATGCATTTCGTTCCTGGGATGCTTGTGGTTCTTCGGGTGCATGTTGTTCCTGTTGTGCTTGTGGTTTCTGAGATGCTTGTTGTTCCTGATGTTCTTGTTCGTTCTGGGATGCTTGTAGTCCCTGAACAGGTTGTGGTTCCTGAGATGCTTGTGGTTCCTGACATGCTTGGAGCTTCTGAGGAACTTGTGGTTCCTGGGAGGCTCGGTGTTCCTGAGAGGGTTTTAGTTCCTGAGAAGCTTGTGGTTCCTGAGGAGCTTGTGTTTCCTGAGATGCTTGTTGTTCCAGAGACGGCTGTTGTTTCTGACGGGCTTTTGCGTTCGGGGATGCTTGTAATCCCTGAACAGGTTCCTGATATGCTTGTGGTTCCTCAGGAGCTTGTGGTTCCTGATGAGCTTATGGCTTCTGAGATGCTTGTTGTTCGTGAGATGCTTGGAGTTTCTGAGGAACTTGTGGTTCCTGAGAGGCTCGTAGTTCCTGAGAGGCTAGTGGTTCCTGAGGAGCTTGTGGTTCCTGAGGAGCTTGTGGTTCCTTAGGAGCTAGTGGTTCCTGAGATGTTTTTTAGTTCCCGAGATGTATTTTTTAGTTCCCGAGATGTATTTTTTAGTTCCCGAGATGTATTTTTTAGTTCCCGAGATGTATTTTTTAGTTCCTGAGGAGTTTGTGGTTCTTGAGGAGCTTGTGGTTCCTGAGATGCTTGTGGTTCCTGAGAAGCTACTGATTCCTGAGATGCTTGTGGTTCCTGAGGAGCTACTGATTCCTGAGATGCTTGTGGTTCCTGAGGAACTACTGATTCCTGAGATGCTTGTGGTTCCTGAGGAGCTAGTGGTTCCTGAGATGTTTGTAGTTCCTGAGGAGTTTGTGGTTCCTGCGGACATTGTGGTTCCTGAGATATTTTTTAGTTCATAAGGAGTTTGTGGTTTCTAAGGAGCTTGTGGTTCCTGATATGCTTGTGGTTCCTGAGATGCTTGTGGTTCCTGAGGAGTTTGTGGTTCTTGAGATGCTTGTAGTTCCTGAGGAGCTAGTGGTTCCTGAGGAGCTAGTGGTTCCTGAGATGCTTATGGTTCCTGAGGAGCTAGTGGTTCCTGAGATGCTTGTGGTTCCTGAGGAGCTAGTGGTTCCTGAGATGCTTGTGGTTCCTGAGGAGCTTGTGGTTCCTGAGATGTTTTTTAGTTCCTGAGGAGTTTGTGGTTCCTGCGGACCTTGTGGTTCCTGAGAGGCTTGTGGTTCCCGAGGAGCTAGTGGTTCCTGAGAAGGATGTGACTCCTGTGGCGCTTGTGATTCCTGGGACGCTCGTGCTTCCTGGAGTGCTTGTGTTTCCTGTTGCATTTGTGGTACCTGAGGTATTTGAGGTTCCTGGAAAGTTCATATTTCCTGTGGTGCTTGTTTTTCCTGGGGTGATTTTGGTTCTTGGATGCTTGTGGCTCCTGGGGTGCTTGTGGCTCCTGGGATGCTTTGTGATTTCTGGGAGGCTTGTGGTTCCTAAGGTATATGTGGTTCCTTGGATACTTGTGGTTACTGGGATGTTTATAGTTCCTGGGATGCTTGTGGTTCCTGGGATGATTGTGGATCGTGGGATACTTGTGGTTCCTGAGGTGCCTATGGTTCCTGGGGGTGCTTCTGGTACCTAAGGTGCTTGTGGTTCCTGGGATGCTTGTGGTTCCTGGGGTGTTTGTGGTTCCTGGGGTGTTTGTGGTTCATGGGGTTCTTGTGGTTCCTGGGTTGTTCTCTCATACTGGAGGTGTTAAATATAGATCATTATAAAACTCTCAACATACAAATTGCTTCACAAAATGTTACAACTGTTTTTGGGAGAATTTTCTGTAAATATAAAATAATACACAAATAACCCGCACGAAGGAGAGACGAGCTTATGATGACGTTTCGGTCCGCCTTGGACCATTTACAAAGTCACACTGACAGAAAGAAGAGGAGGCGGCAGTATATATAGGCCAGCAGACAAGGACGGGACAAGAGAGGTAATATGAAAGGAAGTAGAGAGGTAGAGCTAGAGGTAGTATTAGTAGCAGTAGTGGAGTTAGTCAAAACTAAGAAAGAGGAGCACTGCAAGACAGCTTTAAGGGCCCAGAAAGGATAGGAGCAAAAACACAGAGGGGGGGGGGAGAAATGTATAATAAAGGACCAGACATCCAAGGCAGAAGAAAGAAAACTCAAAGGAGAAAGAGGAAAGGTGAAGAGGGAGAAGGAGAAAAAAAGATGGTCTGATGTTTGGAGCATTTTACAATGTGATGGGAAAGGAAGGCATCTACAGAGACAAAGCCAGGACTAAGATTCATACAAGGAAAGTTGTGTATAAAGAAGGATTCAACCAGGCGGCTACTGTGAAAGTTAGAAGCAGGGTAGACAGTTTTAGCAGACCAATCAATAGGATGGTTGGGATCTCTGACATGACAGAAAAGAGCATTGTTGGTGTCGGCAAGCTTTACACTACTTTTGTGCTCTCTTGAGTCTGTCAGAAAGAGAACGGCCAGTTTCTCCAAAGTACTGAAGTGGACAAGAGGAACAGGAAATAGAGTAGACACCAGGAGCATCTGTAGAGGGAGTAATAGTATGAACTAGGTTGGTGCGACGAGTGTTAGTCTGGCTAACAGTAAGTTTGATGTCTAAGGAACGGAGAGAGTTGTTGAGATTAGAGAGACTGGAAATATAGAGAAGGCAGAGGACAGGAGAGTTCCTAGGAGTAGAGAGTTTGGGAGAGAAGTCCGTTCAGCACGGGAGATGGCAGAGTCTATGAAATGGGAAGGGTAGCCAGGACGAGAAAAGGAATTACGAAGAGTAGAAATTTCTGATTCAAGGAATTGAAGATCACAAATACGGAGAGCACGGAGAAAGAGAGTATTAAGAACACTTTTCTTGACAAAAGGAGCATGATAAGGAAAGTAGTAAATGTACATGCCACTGTGCATAGGCTTGCAGTACACGGAAAAGAGCAAAATCTGTGTCTGAGGAATGACACGAACATCAAGGAAAGGAAGCAAAGAATTGGAGTCCTATTCAGCTTTAAACTTAATGGAAGGGGCAGGATTATTAAGGGTATCGAAACATTGCTGGAAGAGACTAGAGTCATGAGGCCAAAGAGCAAAGATGTCATCTATATAGCTGAGCCAGAGTAAAGGGCGCACATCAGTAGTAGGAAAAATAACAGTCTCGAAGTATTCCATATGAAGATTAGATTGAACAGGAGACAGAGGAGAGCCCATAGTGACACCGAAGGTTTAAGAATATTATTTGCCTTGGAAGGAAAAGGAATTTGAGTCCACACAAAGGCGAATAAGATCAAGAACAACATCAGTAGGTATAGGGAGACGAAGTAACCCTTCACTGCCCTTCTTTCCGAGAAGGGCAATGAAGGGTAATATTCTCAACGTGAGCAAGTTAGTATCTAATTATACAAGTTATGAGGCGATGCCCCTAGGTAAACCTCGAATTCTCCAAAATTCAATACCAGGACGTGTGCCTCCTCAATGGTGTTGTAATTTTAGTGATGCTTCAATTTTGCAGAGTATAAGCATAATGGATATAACAACTATGTTGATTTTTGAAGAAGCACTGCACTTATACCCATCTCTCTTGCGTCCACTTGTGCAATAAATGGAGTATTAAAATCAGAGTTCTGCAGTATCACTGGTAGTCGGGGAACGTTCATTCAGCAAGTCGTGCCTTCTCGGGTACATAAGACTTCTGAATATAAACCTTTTCTAGCTGAGCCATGAATCTTGCTGGAGCAGTAGAAGGAGTGGTCAACTCTCAGTGTTACAATGCACATGGAACATATCAGTTAATTGGTCCACTTTTTCATCTGTCAAGTACTTCTTATTCTCCAGATAACTTTTTACTTGTCATACAGAATTAGCAAGAAAGTCTTCCACAAGCATCAAAATAACCAATTTGCCTAGGTCGCTGCCTACCCCAGCAGACTGGCACTAGTGTATAAAGGTCGTCGTTTGTTCCTTGTCACTTTACGACAGGCTTTGCCAGAACCTCGACACGGGTCACGATACCCCTGATATTTTGCTGGTACTAGTGCATTAGCCTTCAGGACAGCAAGCAGTCTGCACAAAATCATAATTCCGAGTCTCCTGTGAGGGCATCGTGGTTGTACTCTCTCAGTCATACCCTCGCAAATAGAGGTGCAGCAGAGTCTTTCAGAGTTGTTCAGCCCAGTTAAGTGCCGCCTCCTGATGTTCCATAACATCGATGTACCTTTCAAGGTCATCGTCACTAAAGTTCATAGTGCATCAGCCTTGATGTTGAACACTTAACCCTAGTTGGGTACTGTGTCTTTCACAGCTTTTTCAATCACCATTCACATTATTCCTTTTATTTCCATACTTCTTTCAAATCTAAACTCTTCATGCTGCTATTACTTAGCTTACTAACGTGTATTTGCCGATAATAAAAATTTTTGGTTTCTTGACTATCAGCAAGGCCGAAACACAGACTAGTAGCAAGAATGGGCTGACTCCTTGCTATTATTGTTGTTGTTGCTGCTGCTGCTGCTGACCCTGGTATATCCTGTTCATCAATACGATTTTCACCGCTGTTTTGCTCGCCACAGAAATTCCTGCCGTGTTATGTCAAATCTGCTGAGACACTACCAGTTGACTTACTCGGTGGTGCTACACAAATTGCACCAAAGACCTCTTCATTAGATATTCTGATTGTTTGAATAAGTAAACTGACTTACGCGATATACAATCAAATTATTCACTTGAGAATTAGCTGTATACGTATTTACAGAGTTTTTAACTAGTTTGCAAGCTTCCGCAATACCAGAAGTAATACCACTTCTAAGATTCAATAAATTCCTCAGGTCGTGCACCTGGTATAACCACCTACTAATTAGGTATCTCCGAACAAAAACTTCTGTATAACTGCCTTGAATTTGTTTCTTTTCCCTTCCCTCCAACTTTGCTTTCATTTCGTTCATCAGCTCAGGAATGCCTCATACGATCGGCTTCAAATTTTCAGTGCCAGCGAATAGTAGCTAGGGCAGGATTCATGCAACTGTTGAAATGCATTTAAAGCATTTTAAGTCTACCAACTATAAACGGCTTAAGTATTTAATTGTGTACGAATGGTATATAATACCGACAAGATGAGATTAAGACACATGTGCAACATCTGGGTATCTTTATTGTAGACGTTTCGCCATCCAGTGGGCGAAACGTTGAGGGACTGATTACCTCATCTTCTGTACATAGTTCTACTGTCTTCAAGTTATATCCTAGAATTTGTATTGATAAAGCCACTGGATGGCGAAACGTCTACAATAAAGATACCCAGATGTTGCACATGTGTCTTAATCTCAAGTATTTAATTGTTGATACATCTCACGTATTGTTATCATTATATTTAGTTTGTGTGCAACCAAGTTCATCAATATCCCAAATTAGGAAAAAACTATATTTGTTAGTCACTACCATAACTAGAGAATGCCTTTTTTGATTGAATTCAAATTTAAAGCGTTGATGTGTTTTCCAGGAAGGAAGATTTGTGTTATTACTGAAATGTATATGTTCTTATTGGCTAATTTTATCAAATAAGTAGAGACATTGATTTGTAGATGAATGGTTCAGAGAACCGACATGTTGATGAATTAGACATATGTGCAACTCTTGGGTATCTTTATTGAGGAAACGTTTCGCCACACAGTGGCTTCATATTGAACAAATGTGACACCACCTATGACTGCTGCACATCTCCTGCCATACGGTTTATAAGCTGCTTCTCCGCTGATATGCCGTATTCTATTCAAGATTGATGGACTGACCACATCGACTCAAGGTTGAGAGACTGATTACCTCATTCTCCTCCTGTTCTTCTAGTTTCTCCTACGTATGGGCTGATGAAGCCACTGTGTGGCGAAACGTTTCCTCAATAAAGATACCCAAGAGTGGCTCATGTGTCTAATTTATCATCAGAGACATTGATATTCACTCTGTAACTAAAGAATGCTTCTTCTGATCGACTTCAAATTAATAACACTGTTGCTTTCAATAATAACGATGACACGCTAAAAGTTTAAACTGTGTTGGTACTAATTTAATACTGCATTAAAATTTTTCAAAAAAATAACTTGGAATTGTTGGATCCGGATCAGTTGCTTGTGGCTGTTTTTTCTTACAGACTTGAAACTGTCAGTGGTGTCAGATTTTAATTGAAGGAAAGAATGGCTTTCACTTTCAGTCCTGTAAATTTATATTTAATACTTTTAATAAATAAATTGGTTTCCATGGAATTATTAGTGAATGTTTCAATCACTTCAATCACTGAGTCTTGGTGTAATATAATTGGATATATTTTTGTACTGGAAGGTTCCAATTTGTTAATTTTATAGATAATTTATTGGAAATTAACTTTCCTAAAAACAACGAAATCAGTTTATTCCTTCAGGATTGCAGAGAATTTTAAATAGAACAGAAATGCTAAAAAAAATAAATTCTGAAAAAAAAACCACATTAAAAACCCGCTTTTAATGGATTTTAATTTTCACTGGTTAAGCTATTTCTTAAATATTAACGTCTCATACAATTTTAAAAGTAATTCGAGCATATTGTTTGGTGCAGTGTTTATGTCTTCCAGTAACTTCCTTTAAGATTTTCTCTAACAAGTTCAGAACTGACTTCAAATTTTCAACTCTGATGAACTAAAATTAGTTGAAACTTTTTAAAACAATTAGTAGGTATAGATGCATTTTTGTTCAATTTTATATAAACCTTTTCCAAAACTGGTCTAATAGTGTTGTTTATCTGTAGTATCACGAGGGTTTGTCGAATATGCCTTTCTAAAGTGCCATTATATCTTGTCAAGTATGCCTTTCTAAAGTGGCATTTTGTCCCGTAGAGTATGTCTTTCTAGAATGACATTCTATCCTGTCGATCATGCCTTTCTAAGGCTATGTTTTAATTCCGTCGACTATACCTTCCTAGAGTGGCTTTCTTTCCAGTCAAGTATGCCTTTCTAGAGTTTCATTCTTTTCAGTCAAGTATGCCTTTCTAAAATGGCATTTTATATTATCGAATATGCCTTTCTAAAGTGACAGTCTCTTCTGCCAAGCCTACCTGGCTAAAGTGTCATTCTATCCTGTCAAGCATGCCTTTCTAAAGTGATATTCTATTTTGTCAAGTATGCCTTTCTAAAGTGGCATTCTATCTTGTTAAATATGCCTTTCAAAGGTGACTTTGCCTTTCTAAAGTTACTATGTCTTTTTAAAGTGGTATTCTATCCTGCCAAGTATGCCTTTCTAAAGAAGTATTTTATCCTGTCGACCAAGCCTTTCTAAGGTGGCATTGTATCCTGTCGACTATACCTTCCTAAAGTGGTATTCTCTCCTGTAGAATATTCCTTTCAAATTCAAAGGTGAAACATGGGTCCTTGAAATGCTCTTCTTGAAGTATTATCACCAGAGATTTCTACTTCCTTTACCGTTCCATCTCTCTCTTCAGAGAAGAGACTAGACTTCTCAGAAGCTTTGCCAGGTGGGGAAGTAGAAGGATAATATGATTACGACGTCAGAGATTTCGGAAATTCTTCTTCTGTGAAGCAGCGGTATTAGTTCCTGAACCCCTAGATATTCCTTTATTAATGTGTACCTTTCTAATAGTGAACAATGATTTGCATTAATGTATGAGTTACCTTATAAGTATCAGCTACGGTGGCTATCTCAGACGCCTCAGAGCATAGATGATCCATTATACTGGAACAAGTGGAGGAAGGTATTTGTAAAATTCCTTCTTTAAAATTAGCAGGAACCACTTAATGTAAGTTTAGAATTTATCTGTAGTACACCACCTATGGAAGCCAACTTGCTTCTATTTGGTAAAGTCTGCATAGGTCTGCCCTTTCTTTCTTTTCAACGTAAGAAATGTGCGCTGATAACTATCAGAAATTTGTTAATATTCATCCAGAACAGCTTGATAAACTTGGTTATAATTAATTTTCATCACGTAGGGCGATATTGCTGCTCATTTTGAACTTCTCCAGTTAAAGTTGTGTGCAATAGGACAGCCCATGGTTCTTAAACCATTTCAGGGCAATATATAAAGTACGTATTTTCAGGAGATTGATTCTTAAACACGTGGAAAAGGGTATTTTTCTGATCAGTGAGCTCTCTGTCTTAAAATATAGAACGTTGTGTAGGGTCAACCTTAAATAGTTGATATCTTATCTCTTCTCCGTCCCACTCCTGATGTAAGAGTCGTTGGAGATTCGTAGTCTCCATCAGTAGCTTAAATAACCTTTCCATTCTGTCAAACAGCTCTTCAGTATAAGGATAAGCTGACAAATCAAATCAGGTACTGAAGAGGGGATTTGAAACCATACAATAGTTTTTTTTCTCTTTGCCAAGTCGTAGTTTTCTTTCTCAGCTGAGGAGTATCAATTCTTAGAGGAGGAGGGAAGAAATATCCCTGTGGCCTGAACATGTAACTCAAAAAAACTGTTCCTAGAACATAAGAATGTAAGAAAGAAGGAACACTGCAACAGGCCTACTGACCCATGCGGAGCAGGTCCATGTCCCCCTCCCCGAATTATCCCAATGACCCCCCCCCCCCCGGATTAGCCCAATAACCCACCCAGTCTGGTCACCTCCACTCAAGGAAGGAGCACGACGCCAGACCCAGCAGCACAAGCTAATCAGGTCCAACTCGCACCCACCCACACCCACTCATGTATTTATCTAACCTATTTTTAAAATTATACAACGTTTTAGCCTGAATAACTGTATTCGGGAGTTTGTTCCAGTCATCCACAACTCTATTACCAAACCAGTGCTTTCCTATATCCTTCCTGAATCTGAATTTTTCCAACTTGAAACCATTGCTGCGAGTCCTGTCTTGGCTGGAAATTTTCAGCACGCTATTTACATAGCTTTATTTATTCCTGTTTTCCATTTATACACCTCGATCATATCCCCCCTAATTCTACGCCTTTCGAGAGAGTGCAAATTCAGGGCCCTCAGTCTATCCTCAGGGAAGATTTCTGATACATGGGATCATCTTTGCCATCCTCCTTTGTACGTTTTCCAGAGCATTTATATCCATTCTGTAACACGGTGACCAGAACTGAGCAGCATAGTCTAAATGAGGCCTAACCAAGGATATATAGAGTTGAAGAACAACCTGAGGACTTCTATTATTTATACTTCCAGATATGAAGCCAAGAATTCTGTTAGCTTTATTGCGAACAATAATGCACTGTTTTCTTGGTTTTAGATTACTGCTAACCAGAACTCCTAAATCCTTTTCGCAAGCAGTAGTATTAAGACCTACATTATTTAGTTTATATGTGGCATGGTTATTTACCTGTCCAACATTTAGAACTTTGCATTTGTCAATATTAAACTGCATCTGCCACTTCTCCGACCATTGCATCAGTCTATTCAAATCATCCTGGAGTGCTCTAGTGTCCTCATTAGAATGAATTGGACGGCCTATTTTGGTGTCATCAGCAAATTTGCTTATGTCGCTATTTATATTCTCTCATCTATGTCGTTTATGTAAATTGTGAACAACAACGGGCCCACCTGAGGAACACCGCTTGTGACGTGCCCCCATTCTGATTTCTCCCCATTTATGCAAACTCTCTGCTGCCTATTTGTCAGCCATGCCTCTACCCAGGAAAAAGAATTCTCCTCCTATTCCGTGTGCCTTAAGTTTCCTCAATAGCCTGCGGTGTGGAACTCTATCGAAAGCTTTACTGAAGATCCTGCAGAACTCAGTTAGCGTCCAACATTTACCCATTCGGGTATAGTTCTAGACCGTGTCGGGAACAAACCTGTGCCCACAGTAACCCTGTCAGTTGCCAAACACTGAGATCAAGTTACTGAAACGTGATCCTTATGAGAGTTGTAGAGGGAGGGCGATATATGACCCCTCCCCGTTCCTTCACTTAACTCCCTCGGCAAAGAATCCACCAAACTCTCTGTACTAGTCATTTCGGTTTCCATAATAAATTTTCCGCAAAAGATGATTCCTCATAACGCCTTAACACAACTGTAAACAGCTTCTACCTTAGCAATTCTCTAACCTCACTGGCAGAGAGCCAGCGATCGTAAGGAACTCCCAGGTGAAAGTGGTCTGAGCCTAGTTAAAGTTACATTATCTGTAAAAACGTCCTATATTCAGTCATTTACAATAATGACTATTAAATGAAAACAAACGCATGCGGTACCATATTGGAATTGCAAAATAGTATGTTAATTTGCAGTTATTTAATTGCATAGGCAGAGTTAATTTCTTTTCATGGACAGAAGTATGGGCAGTATAGTTAGAAATATAGAATATTGACCTCTAGCTCTTGGGTCACGGACAAGCCACAAATTACTATGGGCCAGAAATAGCTATCTGATTTAATGATAGTACACTAATGACGGGCCTGTGTACCTGCCTAATAATTTGAGTTGTCCAAAAAAAAAAAGATTAAACATCGATGTGAACATGTAAAGCTTAACAGAGTTTAATAGATTCAGGAAGGTTAAACTGTAAACTAATATGCTACGGAAACACGTTTATTCTGTCACGGTAAAACGCGTTACAAATATTCTATAACTGTACTGTTATGAAATTTCAGAATTACAGTGTCCCACTTTTAGGCGGCGGAATCATGCAAAGAGACAAATCAAAAAGCCTAATTAATCTGTTTATAAGAGATATATTATTATTATTATAATCAAGGGGGAAGCGCTAAACCCGGAGGATTATACAGCGCCTGGGGGGGGGGGGATGTGGAAGGCATTCAGGCTTAATTCGGGGAACTGGAGCACAGATCCAATTCCCTAAATCAAGAGCCCCTCACCAACATCAAGGAACTTTCCTTGAGGGGTATAAGAGATACAACTACATAATGCACCGTATGCAACCAAGACACGATAAATGTCGAATATTAATTGTAAAACATTTGAAAATCCTCTAAACAGCCA
The DNA here is from genome assembly GCF_038502225.1 of Cherax quadricarinatus. Taxonomy (NCBI): domain Eukaryota; kingdom Metazoa; phylum Arthropoda; class Malacostraca; order Decapoda; family Parastacidae; genus Cherax; species Cherax quadricarinatus. The sequence goes on along the minus strand of NC_091303.1, from coordinate 51,620,586 downwards.
CTACCAAGTTAAACCAAGAATATAAATATTATTATTATTAGAAATTGTTAGAAATTAATAATAATTATTATTGTTAGAAATAAATTGTTTAAAAGCTTAGTGAAGTTACCAATACCACGGCTGCCTCACCATTAGAAATATATAATACCAATACCACGTCTGTCTCACCATTAGAAATGTATAATACCAATACCACGTCTGTCTCACCATTAGAAATATATAATACCAATACCACGTCTGTCTCACCATTAGAAATATATAATACCAATACCACGTCTGTCTCACCATTAGAAATATATAATACCAATACCACGTCTGTCTCACCAACAGAAAATATGACATCACACCAAACCCCACAGTTACAGAGAATCGAAAGGATCTCAGCTAACAAGAGACAACAGAAGACACAACTTAGAATAAACGATCAGCTTTTAGTGGAGGCAGTATGAAGAAGAGAGCCTCTTTGGGCGAGATAGACATTGGTAACGTCTCAGGAAGTGAACGAACTACATAGTTAATATCGTTCAGACATCAATATAACTTTGAATAAATGGTTTAGAAATCGGCAAGTTGATTAATGAGACACTTGTGCAACATTTGGTATATTTATTCTGGAAACGTTACGCCATACAGTGGCGTTTTCAGTCCTATGTAGAAAACGGTGTCTCATTCATCAAGACAACTCCCATATATGTAATCAAAACATTACAATCCAAACGAGCAGAAGAGACAGTGGTGAATGCCAACTGACTGATATACAAGTTTGGCCCTGGTGGTCACTGAACCCTGTTGACCTAACTTTGAGGTGCGTGAAGTTCCAGTCACATAGCACATACCATGGCAATCACCTTAATGTAACATGACTCATATACCGCATACATCGTCACTATTTTGCAAAAATCCTTGACAACATTGTATGATATTAGATAACTTTTTAAAAGTTCTGTTTAGCGAAAATATCAATTATAGTAATTATACTTCTAATATATAAAAAGATAAGAGTAAAGATAGTGATGTTCACACACTGAGTTGTGCTCTGTGGGAAGCGCATGGCAGTACTAAGAGCTTAAATAAAGATTACCTAATTACATCCCAACTAACTTAAACCTTAAATGCTGGTCAATATTACTTAAAAAAAAAATAACAAAAAAAAGGCACAATACCGTGAGAGGAACGATATACAAATAACCCGCACATAGAAGAGATAGGAGCCCACGACGACACCTCGGCCCGACTTCATGGATGGTCCAGGTCGGGCCGAGGCGTCGTCGTGGGCTCCTCTCTTCTATGTGCGGGTTATTTGTGTACTTAATGAAAAGTTTGGATTGTTCTTTCCCAGATTAAATCACAAGTTGCTATTTATGGTAGAATCTGAATGAATTGAAATACTGGTATGAGATAATTTTTGAGTTCCTCTTTCGATTGGCTTCATCCCTTCACCGCTGATAATAATAATTATTATTATTATTATTATTATTATTATTATTATTCAGTATGGCTTCAATGTAGATGTTTCTTACACTTGGTTTAAATTAGTTTTGGGTTGTGTATGTCCTAATTTGCCATTTTTATTGAGAAAATAATTGTTAGTTTTCATGTGATAATCTGTGAATATCTCCTTCGACTCTCTTCACATCATCATCGCAAACATTTAAATGCATTAGTAACTTATGCCACACTTTTACAATCACTTGCAATAAGGTGCAAGGGGCTGAACTTATTCGAAAAGGGGATACCTTCCTTGCATTATTCAACGATCGTAATACATTTGGACTCGGTTCCCATATGGCAAATGCTGTTTAAAATTCGCATTGAAAATAAAAACAAAATTAAATTGTTTGCTTACAAATAACTTTAAGTACAAAAGATACGAGAGTCTTTAAATAATTATATACTAACACAAAAAATGACTTAATGTTCCTAATTATCACTTATTTTGTAAATTATCTCAGAAATTACAAGTCGGCAGAATAATCCAGTCGAAAGTTATCTCAGAAATACTTATATGTCTGGGTCATAGCTCACGTACACTTCAATTAAGTTCCATGCTCACACCTGCTTGAAAAAGTAGGTTCCAAGCAGTCAGCTGAGGTGGGGTGTTGAGTAACTAAGTCAGTCCTGCCGACAGGCTTTTAACGAGCAAAACCAAAAAAATCATTGACTTAACTTTTATTTTTGAAAGGGTGAACCGGTAGGCCAGCGGAAGACCTTAGTCAGATGACCAAAAACTCCAGCGGAGGGTCATGACTAAAATCCTATTTTCTGACCAATCTTACCTAACCTAACCTAACAAAATAAATTATCTGAAGCCTCGTATATAGTCTAAAGCAATAATTTATATTATACAGTATGATAGGGTTAATATATGAAATTATTAAAACGAATTTAGCATTAGAATAGTTAAATATGTAAAACTGATACCTAGCATACTCACGATGGTACACACACACAATTATGCGATTAAAAAAAAAGCCGGAAGAGTTAAATAAACTATTTTTAAATGCAAAAGTGTGGAGAAGATGCAGCTGGCTTTATGCTGAACCTTGGATACCACAACAAGATAAAGTAAAATATGTGACGGTTCGTGGGGTGTTTGTGGTTCCTGCTGCGCTTGTCGTTCCTGTGATGCTCGAGTTTCTTGTAGTGATTGTGCTTCCTGGAATGCTTGTGCTTCCTGGAATGCTTGTGCTTCCTGGAATGCTTGTGCTTCCTGGAATGCTTGTGCTTCCTGGAGTGTTTGTGATTCCTCAGGTACTAGTACTTGTGGTTTCTGGACTACCTCTTCCACTATCTCCACTTCCTTCTTTTATTTTTCTTCCTCTCTCTCCCGTCCCTGCCTTTCTTTCGTATAAACACTGGCTCCCTTACCTGCGTGTGTTAGTGTGTCTGGTTAATAGTGTAACTCGGACAAAAACGCCATCATAGGTTTTAGTCTCTTATGTGCTGGTTATTTGTGTATTGTACAAGTCACGGTATTGTGTCTTTCTATTCTTCACAACTAACACCGATTCATGTCTCTGTCTGGTTTTGTCTCTCTTCCCTTCCTTCGTTTACTTCCCCTGCTCCCTCCCTTCCTATCTCCATTGCCCACTCTCGGCTAATCAACTCCTCTCTCTTCCCCCATCACTTACTCTCACCCATGCTCCCCTTCATCATTTTCTCGATCCATCACCCACTCTTAACTGTTTCATCGCTACTTCCCTTCCTCATCCACTCGCATAACCTCCCGTCCATCCTTCCTTCCATCACACTCTCGAATAACTATACCGACCATCCCTCCTTCCATCACACTCTCGACTAACTACCCCGACCATCCCTCCTTCCATCACACTCTCGACTAACTACCCCGACCATCCCTCTTTCCATCACACTCTCGACTAACTATCACGACCATCCCTCCGTCCATCACACTCTCGACTAACTTCCCCGACCATCCCTCCTTCCATCACACACTCGACTAACTACCCCGACCATCCCTCCTTCCATCACACACTCGACTAACTATCCCGACCATCCCTCCTTCCATCACACTCTCGACTAACTACCCCGACCATCCCTCCTTCCATCACACTTTCGACTAACTACCCCGACCATCCCTCCTTCCATCACACACTCGACTAACTACCCCGACCATCCCTCCTTCCATCACACACTCGACTAACTACCCCGACCATCCTTCCTTCCATCACACTCTCGACTAACTATCCCGGCCATCCCTCCTTCCATCACACTTTCGACTAACTACCCCGACCATCCCTCCTTCCATCACACACTCGACTAACTACCCCGACCATCCCTCCTTCCATCACACTTTCATCTAACCACTTCAACCGTTCTTCATTCCATCACACAGTGTCGACTAATCCTTCCATCCATCTCTACAGCCATCAACCATATTATGGATTTATGCCTTTACCATTGCATTGGATTCCATAAACCGAATCACTGACATATCTACACTATATGCAGGCCATAATTAATGTTTCTAAAATAATATTTTTTCACCAAGGGTGAACCTGAGTACTTAATAAACCCCTTAAAAAATTGTTCAGAGGGTAACAACATTAAACATAAACACTGTACTTAAAACTAGTTTATTATACTAGAGGATATATGCATCTCAGTATATTAAGAATACATGCAAAAATCAGTGTTCTTCCTCATATACCAAACACTTGAGACAATGAGGAAATGGTATGGTGATACCGACAAGATGTGGAAAAAGACACTTATGTACAGTTCAGGACATTTATTAAAGGAAACGTTTCGCCACAGAGTGGCTTCTTCAGTCCTAATACAGAGAAAACTAAGAAAACATGTATATATATAGTGGCAGGAGTCACCTCACCTGACTCCTGCCACTATATATACAAATGTTTTCTTAGTTTTCTCTGTATTAGGACTGAAGAAGCCACTCGTGGCGAAACGTTTCCTTTAATAAATGTCCTGAACTGTACATAAGTGTCTTTTTCCACACTTGAGACAATATTATTTTTTTATAAGTAATAATAATTGGAGGGAATATAAATGTATATGGTATACTCATGATATGAGATAACAGGATTCCATTATCCAAGGCACTCTAACTATACTATCCAAGATAGATACAGCGTTGTAAAACTGTAGTCAACACCTTAAACATGGAAGAAGAAAAGCAACCATCAAACACCCAAAGATGAACATACAGAGGACCTAAAACTTTAACAAAGTTCCAGTTAGAATACTGGGCAGTGTATTTCCATGTGCCACGGCTCTGATAGTCAGTCAATAACGTAGAAATATCAGAAGCCAGCCTCTGAACAGAAAGATATCATGACAGGAAATTCCAGTACACTCTCTGACTCACCACCAGAGAAATTTAAGGATATAGGAAACCATAGACGAACGCTTAGAAGCAAAGAGAAGGTGAGAATCAGCTAGCTAGCAAGTCCACACTAACCACTGACAAAATATGGCAGACGGAAGGACAGAGAGAGAGAGAGAGAGAGAGAGAGAGAGAGAGAGAGAGAGAGAGAAAGAGAAACACAGTCAAAAAGTCAAAAAGACTGACAAACATTGACAGAGGCAGTTCTCATCTCTAGGCGATTTCTAGATTTTTTTGAGTAACTAGCATGCGTAAGCAATACTCAGAAATATTATTCATTCAGATATAAAAGTATAATTAATTGGTGACATACAACAATGAATAATGACACACAGACGTGACAGTGGTGAGAAGGTCACACCCCTTACTGGACTCAATCAATAGTGAAAAGCACAGGGAAGTCTAAAACACAGGTTGCATCTATTGAATCTGGCCAGTAGTCACGTCTACGACCCACTCAACAAATTAACCTACACAAAATAAATTTACTACGATCCTACTCACACAACGGAACACTGATACAACAAATATTACTTTTGTAATTCCGGCTTTGAATAATAAAAGCACCAATTTTATGATGTTGGGTAAACAAATCTTGTGCACGAGGGGGAAAACCTTATAGATAATAATAAAAAAAAAGAATTTTTATATTAAAAAGTAGTATTTCAACTTCAGAAATGTTTGTATTGTGTTTGTCTGAAACTAACACTAATACTTTCAACAGTGATATGCATACATAATAGAAAATTGTACGAGTATATCATACCTACTTTTGATTAACCACAACCTCCCTCACTGATGTTAGATTATCTCCCTCCCTTCTCAAACGACCCATTCTCGTCTAACCACCATCCCTCTCCCTCCCACACCACCACAGATCTCCCCGCAGCACACGAGACTGGTGACGCCTGAAGCCCGACTGAGGAGCTCAGCTATGGGGTTGGGCGTGATTGAGGATGGTCGTGGTGGGTTGTCGCAGACGTCGGAGCTCACACTGGTGCTCAGGCCGACACACTTCAACCCCGGGGGTCAGGCCACACTCACCTGCGCTGCCACCGTTCCTGATGTCTATCATATGTAAGTGTGACCCTTGCTGCTGACATCATTGATGCTATTAACAGGATTATGTTTGCTTATACCTTACCACTAACACACCAATACCACATCATTACCACACCACAACATTACTACAACACTATCATGCCACTAACTTATCACTATCACATCAATACCACACCACTACCGCAACAATAAAATATCACCATACAACTAGCACATTATTACTACTATCATACCACTTACACCACTAGTATACCACGACACTACTATCACATCACTACAGTGCTGCCACTACATTACCACAATACCACCAAACCGCAACACAACCACCAAATTTTAACACCACTACCATACCACCACAATACTACCATATCATCACACAACTACCATATCACACCACTACACTACTAACATACTACATCACTACCATACCATCACATCGCTACCATACCGCCACACAACTTCCATACCATTACTAAACAATACCACCATACTGCTATACCACCACACTACTACCACACCACCACTACCATATGTATAATCATACCACTGCCATACCGCCAAAGGACTACCATACCATACCATTACACGACTATCATGCACCACATCGCTACCATACCGCTACACCACTACAACTGCACCACACCACTACCAAACCAATACACCACTACCATACCACCACTTCATTACTATAAGACCACGCCACTACCAATGCACCACACGTCTACCATGCTACCACACCGCTACCATACCACACCACTACCATTGCACCACAGCACTACCAAATAATAACGTTACTGCCATACCACCACAACACTGCCATACCACTACACCAATACCATACTACCACGCTACTACCATACCAACACACCACTGCCATATCAACACACCTCTGCCATACCACCACACCACTAACATACCACCACACCACTAACATACCACCACACCACTAACTTACCACCACACCACTAACATACCACCACACCACTAACATACCACCACACCACTAACATGCCACCACACCACTAACATATCACCACACCACTACCATTCCACTACACCACAACCATTCCACTACACCACAGCCATACTACCACACCACAACCATAATACTACACAAACATATAACTATGCTAGGACCATACCACCACACCACTGCCACACCACTACCATACCGCAACCATACCACTACACTATTACCATAGGAACACACCACTACCACACCGCTACACCACTACCATACCACTACGCCACTACCACAGCACCACCAATACCCCACTACCACATTACTATACCGCTACCCTACCACCACACCAATACAATAGCAGCACACAACCACCATACCAGTGCCATCCTACCTACAATACTGCCACATCACTACCATACCACAAAACTACCATACTACCTCACCATACCACAGCACATCACTACCATACTACTACCATACCAGCACATAACTACGGTACTACTACACTAACAAACCACTTCACTAAAATAGCGCACCACTACCATACCACTACACCACTACCATGTCACCACACCACTTCCATACCACTACACGACTACCATAGCACCATACCACTACCATAGCACTCCACCACTTCCATGCCACTACACCACTAAAATAACACCACACCACTACCATAACACCACACCACTACCATAACACCACATCACTACCATAACACCACACCACTACCATAACACCACACCATTACCATAACACCACACCACTACCATAACACCACACCACTACCATAACACCACACCACTACCATAACAATCACACCACTACCATAACACCACACCACTACCATAACACCACACCACTACCATAACACCACACCACTACCATAACATCACACCACTACCATAACACCACACCACTACCATAACACCACACCACTACCATAACACCACACCACTACCATAACACCACACCACTACCATAACACCACACCACTACCATAACACCACACCACTACCATAACACCACACCACTACCATAACACCACACCACTACCATAACACCATACCACTACCATAACACCACACCACTACCATAACACCACACCACTACCATAACACCACACCACTACCATAACACCACACCACTACCATAACACCACACCACTACCATACCACTACCATAACACCATACCACTACCATAACACCACACCACTACCATAACACCACACCACTACCATAACACCACACCACTACCATAACACCACACCACTACCATACCACTACCATACCTCTACCATACATCTTTTCATCTGAATACATAAATGATTTATTACATGTTTCCTGTCAGGATATAAAGGGCGTAATATGTGGCACTTCCCCTCACTGCCTTCCTAGTCTTCTTCTCCTCTTCTTCCACTTCATCATCTTTTCTTCTATCTAGTCACATTCTTATAATCATTTTTTTGCTCTCGTGTTTCTATTCCATGTATTTTCTCTCCTATCATTCTCCACATTTTCTTCCTTTTCTCTTTTTCTTAACACATTTTTCTCTTTTTCTCATTCTCTTCTTTTTGTTTCCTTTTCATTCTGTTTGTCATCCCATACTCTCATCTTTCTTTCCTCCTTCTCATCTTTTTCCTCTTTCTCCTCCTGATTTCTCTTCTTTATATATTTCCTCGTATCTCTTTTATCCTGCCCTTCTCTTTCCTCCTCCTCGTTTGTCTCTTTTCTTTTATCTAATCCTCTTTTTTTCTCATTTCCGACTTCGTACTCTTCATTTTTCCACTGATTCTCTTATTCCTGTTGTTCCCTTTCACTTTCTTCCCCTTATTCCCTCGCTCTCATTATGCTCCTCCTCATTGCATCCTCAACTTTTTTTTCTCCTACTAATTTATTCGTTATGTTCTTGTCTCTTTCCTCCCCCTCCTCTTCCCATTCTCATCCCCCTTTCCTCTCCCTCCGTTGTTCTATCATAACACACACATTTAGAACGAATTCAAGGTAATTAGTGTTTGGTCTTCTAGACTCATCCTTGACATAGATAACAGAGTCTCCTGGTGTTAGCCTCTGGCATGTGCTCTGTTTCCTGGTGTTAGCCTCTGGCATGTGCTCTGTCTCCTGGTGTAAGCTTCTGGCATGTGCTCTGTCTCCTGGTGTTAGTCTCTAGCATGTGCTCTGTCTCCTGGTGTTAGCCTCTGGCAAGTGCTATGTATCCTGTTGTAAGCGTCTGGCATGTGCTCTGTCTCCTGGTGTTAGCCTCTGCCATGTGCTCTGTCTCCTGGTGTTAGCCTCTGGCACGTGCTCTGCCTCCTGGTGTTAGTCTCTGGCATGTGCTCTGTCTCCTGGTGTCAGCCTCTGGCATGTGCTCTGTCTCCTCGTGTTAGCCTCTGGCATGTGCTCTGTTTCCTGGTGTAAGCTTCTGGCATGTGATCTGTCTCCTGGTGTCAGCCTCTGGCATGTGCTCTGTCTCCTGGTGTTAGCCTCTGCCATGTGCTCTGTTTCCTGGTGTAAGCTTCTGGCATGTGCTCTATCTCCTGGTGTAAGCTTCTGGCATGTGCTCTGTCTCCTGGTGTTAGCCTCTGGCATGTGCTCTGTCTCCTGGTGTTAGCCTCTGCCATGTGCTCTGTTTCCTGGTGTAAGCTTCTGGCATGTGCTCTATCTCCTGGTGTAAGCTTCTGGCATGTGCTCTGTCTCCTGGTGTCAGCCTCTGGCATGTGCTCTGTCTTATGCTCTTCTTGTCTGCTTCTCAGGACAACGGAGGTGTACCTCGCCTTGCCAGGCTTCAAGACAGCGGCTCCCTCGCAAAAACTGTATGGTTCTGCCCGACGCCATGGAGGGAGGGTGACTCATCTAATGGCTGCCACCTTCTCCCTGCTGGTGCTACTACTCTTGTAGGTGACTCTGGAGTGAGAGTAACTCACCTCGCAAGAAATGGTGGACTTCTTCTCTCATCCCACTACCCCCAACTGAAGCATGAACTGTAGCCCCAGTAATGGCAGTTTCAACAGGAATAGCAGCACAAGCAAGTTCACTTGCAGAAAGCACAATAACATAACACGAGGCGGGAAAAGTGAAGCGAGCAATTGCAGCTCTAGCAAGAAGACTACCAGTAGCATCAGCAATATACAGAGATGGAAGATTACGCTTCCTTGTAATAGTTACCATCCCACATGCTTCACTTTGCAATTACTGGAACTCCGTGTGTAAATATATACAGACGGAACATTTACGGGGACGTAGTGCTCACATCACCAATATACAAACAATCGTTAGTGTACCAAAAACACACACACGTGTAGCTCGTCATTTCATTTGTCATATTTTGAGTAGAGTGAACGTTTCGGCAGGATTTGTAATGGTATTTACAAGTTGATGTACATAACACACTTTCTCCCAGTGTATGAGAAAATAAACAAATAATCCTATATAGTATGTAAATACCGTTTGGAATAAACGCCTATGGAGTGAATTCAGGGTTTTAGCTTATAAGTGAATATATATGTCGTGCCAAATAGGTAAAACTTGAGATTTTGGATTAAATAGCAACGCACTTCTTGCCGAATAAGGCAAGCGAAAATTTGTGTATGCAATAATTTTGCGAAAATCAATCTGAGCCTACGAAAAAAAATATATTTCACTGTGCTGGTTTATTATTAAATTATTGTAAACTTATTTAAAATATATTTAGTTGGATTAGGCTAAATTAAATTGGGCTTGTTATAATAAGGTTAGGTAAATTTTCTAAGGTTCTTTTGTACAAAATTAATAATTTTTACACTCACTTAAATGAAAAACATATATATTTAAACGTATAAGAGAAAAATTTAGAAATGATTTAATTTAAAATGTGTTCTTGCTAACTGACCAATTTTACCTATTCGGCACGACACACACACACACACACACACACACACACACACATTCAATGCCCTTTTCATAAACAAGCGAAAGTATATACAAAGAAATATCGCAGCCAGCAGAATCCTTCACGACTGCAGAAAATTTCATTAGTGGAGAGCTGAAGATCTAGGTTCGAATCCTGCTGGTTGAGATTTTTCTTCATATATATATATATATATATATATATATATATATATATATATAAATATATATATATATATATATATATATATATATATATATATATATATATATAATGATTAAATTACATGAAAGTGTATGCTAAACACTGTATATTAAGACTTAACGTACTATCACTGAGGTGCATCACATCCTCTTCAGATGTGATGAACAGAGAGGAGAAAAGCATTACTAAGATGTGGCCTGACCTGCCATGCAATTAGTATAGGATTACCCTAAGTGACCTGATTACCAAATGTTATTTAGAGATTACCTCTGTCCCAGCTGTGAATTACTGTGTTGAAATTAAATTGGCCTTCAGACAAACAGGTGTGTGGAAATGAAGTTTTCTCTTCAATAATCTCTCTCTCTCTTTAACTATCATATATATATATATATATATATATATATATATATATATATATATATATATATATATATATATATATATATATATATATATATATATATATATATATATTTATATTTAACACTTGGTTAGCGATTAGTTACAATATGCACAATACCATCTGAGTACAAAATTAATATTCATTTCAAACTAATCTGGACTTGGTCACCTCGCCATCACGACTCATGTCACAACTAGTGCATCATGGTTGTACTAGTGCAATATTGCTAACACTGTACATATAGCCAGGCTTCTACACAATAACTGTGAGGCAAAATCTCGTTGTGACACATTGTCTTTACATCATATCACTTTCAAATACATGATAGATCTGACCAGCGGCGGGTTTACTGATAAACAGATTGAACGGCCACTTAGTTAAGGCCCCATTACTAAGGAAACCCTAAATCATTATCCGTTTGTTTCTTAACTCTCGTAGGTTGGATTCTTATCTATAATGTTTGCGTTGTGGTCGCAAGGGGTACACAGATGTTTATTTACATATTATTCAAATATTTTTGATTCTGAAATGAAAACGCGATTTTTTTTCAAGGTCTCATATTTTGTTGAATATTTATGTCTGAAAGAATAAATCTATATGACGACGTGCTCACAAAGGTCCAGTAGGAGTCATGCAGTCAGTAGGGTCTTATATTAAACGTTTATGACCTTAAATGTGTAGACACTGTTGTGTAAGTGTTTAAATAGGAGGTGAAGACAATGAGTGTCTGGAGGCCACAACCAACCATTTAATGCTGCTCCATCACATCCATATGGCAGAGTTACAAGTTGACGTCCCTTGGGTCACAATAGCTCTTGAAAGGAAGTCAACACTTCTCAGTCTCGTATGACAGGAAACGATAGTGTATTTCACTAGAATCATTCTTAGCTCCTTCAACATACACATCATGTTCACCAATGGTACATTACTGAGGGACATCTCTGAAGAGACAAACATATTAGGATATTAAGTACTTAATATCATGGATTTTCTCCACCGAAAGCGTATCTAATAATATGTCTAGAGAATCTAATGCCTGTGAATTCTCTGGATGAACTTCCACAGCTTTTGTGTGGATGTTCATTTAAATAACCCAAGAGAAAGACAAGTACAAGCAAGGTACAGTTGTAATATAGTGATGTTTCATACTTTCTGTTATTCCCCAAGATTTTCTGTTGCTTCTACCAACCTATTTAAATCTTTCTATGATAACATATGAAGATGTAGACAATGACTAGCATAACCAAGCTAGATCACTGTCAAAATTAGTAAAAGAGTGTGGACTCTGTTGTCCAAAAATCGGTTGGAAAGGGTTATAGCCTAGTGACTCTCACTCTTGTGATGAATGGTTTGAAAAACCGACAAGTTGAAGATTGAGACACTTATGCAGCATATGGGAATCTTTATTCAGGAAACGTTTCGCCACACAGTGGCTTCATCAGTCCAATACAAAGAGGAAGGCGTAAGGAGAGGAGGAGTATGAGGTAACCAGTCCCTCAGCCTGAACACATCGACTCCAGGCTGAGGGACTGATTACCTCATACTCCTCTCCTTACGCCTTCCTCTTTGTATTGGACTGATGAAGCCACTGTGTGGCGAAACGTTTCCTGAATAAAGATTCCCATATGCTGCATAAGTGTCTCAATCTTCGACTCTCACTCTCACGAACCAAAAATGACAATAGTGGTATATCCTAACCCAATCACTAAGATAACCTTTATGGTATTTTTGAGTGTCTGGAGGAATGGCTTTAAAACCTCCTGTGATTTTCATTCATAACTAGAAAGTATCATGTTAGTGATCCTAAGATACTTCAAGAAATATCTTTAAAGTAAAGTTGGAAACTTATTCTGAGAAGCACCACTTAAGAGAAAAATTTCACTAGAACACAGACACGGGCTTGTGAATTAATATTCCTTAAGGGAATTGCTTTTGTATATCTAGTTGTTAGTCACATGATAGTGAATAAATAATGAGATCACCGTTTTGTGAGATGTAGTGGACTCATACAATCAAAATCTGAAGATTTGGTCTTCAAAGCAGCAATACGCAACAGTATTTGTAAAGTGCAGTACAAGTACACAAAGAGACCGTGGAAGAATTATTCTTTACAGTACGGTCTCTGTTCTGCAGTCAAGTGTAGAACGAGGTGTGCATTTCTCCATCAGTGCAACTTTTCAATAACAAAACCAAGAATTTAACTTCTTTGAAGCCTTCTACAGTCCTGCAACTTCCTCAAGTGACTGAGCACTAAATTGTTCGTGAACAAGACCATTTGTAAGTGTTATTTTAACTATCTCATTCATCTTAGTAAGAGAACAAAGTGAAAAATTTACTTCTTGTGATGCTGGTAAAATTTCCTCACTAAATAAGCTTAAAACAGACTCATTATTTTCTATTGAATAAGATAAAGGTTGTGAAACCTTGTATCTTTGACATGACACTTGACTATTGCACTCTGAGGAAATATATGATCTTTTACTACAGGTTCCTCGCATATACAAGCTGCTAAAATTACGCTGTTTCCAATTTAAAGTTGGGCATCCTTCGAAAGAAATTCTCCGGAAAATCCAAATGCATTTTTCCGTGTAAAATACTTACTTTTCATAAGTTTCCCATATACCCAAATGTTTTTAACAGTGTTTCTATATTTGCATATAGAAACTCATTCCTTTGCGACAAGAAATAAATTCCAATGTATCTATAAGAAATCACTTCCTTCACCGTCTTTTCTTAATTTAAGGCAGCACGTGATTAGTATAAAAATATCTCTTAGCCTTCCTTATACTTTCCTGAGAGTGGAATCGCAAAGCAAGGATGTATCATGTGTTTGAGATGTTATCTACTGCGAATATTGTGGTCTCACCCCAAACATCTGAATTTTCAGCACTGTTTCCTACATATATTCTGTGGAAGTAGTGAACCTCCTCAAGCCACCAGGATTATCCGAATTCTCCCGCTGTTCTTTAAGACACTGATTACTGGTATAACTTTTTTCTTCTACATTACGTACGATTTTTTTCCATTCTTTCAAGAAAAGTCTTGGATTTAACTGTAGGTGGAAAAGCACTTCGTATGTGAGGTGGAGTGTGAGAAGGTGGCGTTGGGCTGTAACCTCCTTGTGTACTGGCTAAGAGGTAAATTAGATTTGTTCATCTCTTATTATTATTATTATTATTATTATTATTATTATTATTATTATTATTATTATTATTATTATTATTCAAGAACCGGTTCTGATGGAAAATGTTTTACCTCGTAAGTGTGAATCAGTATCCCACCATCTCCCGTATCAGTAAAAAATCCGTAAATAAAAAAAAAATTATGTCGGTGGGTATATATAACGGTTATAATCCTTGTGTAATGCTATCTGTCATAATGCTACACTTGTGTAATGATGCTGTCTGCTTAAAGTTGGCACAGCCAAGGTTGGTCTACCTAGGTATATACAGTCTATTGTAAACAACAAAATGTGTATTGGTAGCCTGGTGTTACCAGTTCGTAAGAGTCAAACTCACTTGTTTTGATTGTTTCATAGTCATCATATTCCTCTGCTGATACAATGAATGTGTGTGTTCCAGTTAGTGGAGTACTAAACAGAGGAGCCAAAACATTATTGTTAAAAATCTTGAAATGTGTGTCAGGATCATTCTTCATACACCTGGATACCACAGCAGCTGCCTCTTGTACAATGAATCCCATCCTGGGTGAGGGTGACTCTTCTAAACCATTTCTCATTCATCCTTGGCTGCTTACCTGCATTTCTGTTAACTCAAGATAAAGCTGAACGTTCCTCCCCATTTCTTCATAACCACGAATGGTAAATGATTTATTGGACATACTCTGTAATAATGCTGGAGTTTGTGGTGTTATTTAAAAACAGAATTAGGATCTTTCTTTTGCGGAAGCTTTAGCAACTCATTTCAATTATTAGGAGAATCGTGGTCTACTGCATTCGGAACTTTCATGCTTAACAGAATCTCTAAGAGTGTTGACATGGGATCGTCCCTATTGAAAGCAACGCCTCTCTAACCACTCCCTTCACAGTGTGAAGATACATGTATACCTTCTACCCAGGAAATTATGCTAAACTTCAACACTAATGTGAACAAAAAAGTTTATGGTAAATCGTTAATAATGTCATGCAGTAAGACAAACAATATGGGAAACGTAACGCGCGTAATACATTGACGATGATCGTGGTGCTGGCTTCCAGACAGTCTTTTAATTGTGTTGTTTACTGCTGAACGGTAACCACCTAGGATACCAGCAGCCTGTTATTGGCAACCGCAAGAAGGTCCAATAATCATATAAATTCCAAGAGCTCAGGTACACAAAACAAAGGTAAACACAAGATCCAGGAATGGGAAAGATTTCGGTGAACCTTTAATTAATGTCAAGGTACACAAGATAGCAAATGATAAAGAAAACATTAAGTTCTTTTAGATCTTCAAAATGTTATCTCAATAGTGTAAAATCCATTTATACATTAAATTATACAATACATACGAGCAATATATTAAATCAGACAAATCCGAAGCTTGACTAACATTATACCATAATCAATGAAAACTAAAATCCTCACTTTGGACTAAGTTCTACACAGATACTGCATTAACACTAAATCATATAAGGTCCTTTGGGAAGAGTATTACTCCACAAACACGTACTAAGTACACAACAATGTCCTCAAGAGATAGACGAAACTTCAACAGCAAACTTTGAAGTCCACACACAAGCTCTGCAGGCGATGTCTCGTGAACGTCACAACGAGCATAAAAAGTATATCTCCAGAAATGGCACAAAATATGTCCGAGTCCACAAACTCTACCTGTAAATAGTCTCACATTACTTATCGCGCGGGAGCGAGCATGTGTGTTTGTGTGTGTGTGTGTGTGTGTGTGTGTGTGTGTGTGTGTGTGTGTGTGTGTGTGTGTGTGTGTGTCCATATGAGAAGTTTTTACAATGTAGAAGTGATGCAAGGAGGGACGAGTATACGGAGAAAAAAAGAGAGGTTGAGAGAATGATACAGCAATGTAAAAAGAGGGCAAATGAGAAAGTTTGTGAGACGTTATAAACAAATTTTGTTGAAAATAAGAACAAATTTTGGAGTGAGATTAATAAGTTGAGGAAGCCTAGGGAACGAATGGATTTCATAATTATAAATAGGAGAGGATAGCTATTAAATGGAGAGTTTAAGGTATCGGGAAGAAGGAGGAATATTCTAAGGAATTGTTAAATGTTGAAGAAGATAGGGAAGCTGTGATTTCGTGTATAGGGGAAGGAGGAATAACATCTTGTAGGAGTGAGGAAGAGCCAGTTGTGAGTGTGGGGGAAGTTCGTGAGGCAGTAGGTAAAATGAAAGGGGGTAAGGCAGCCGGGATTGATGGGATAAAGATAGAAATGTTAAGAGCAGGTGGAAATATAGTTTTGGAGTCGTTAGTGCTTTTTCATTTGACAAATGTATGGAAGAGGGAAAGGTACCTAGGAACTGGCAGAGAGTATGAATATCTTTGTATTAAGGCAAAGGGGACAAAAGAGAGAGTAAAAATTATAGGGGAATGTCTGTTGAGTATACTAGGTAAAGTGTATGATGAGTTATTATTGAAAGAGTTAAGGGTAAGTTGTACAAGGAGGCTTTAGGAAAGGTAGGGGGTGTGTGGACCAAGTGTTTACAGTAAAACATACTGCTGAACAGAATTTAGATAAGGGTAAAAAGGTTTTTGTGGCATTTATGGATTTGGAAAAGGCTTATGATAGGGTGTATAGGGAGGCAATGTGGCAGATGATGCAAATGTATGGAATAGGAGGTAGATTATTGAAAGCAGTGAAGAGTTTTTACGAGGATAGTGAGGCTCTGGTTAGAGTATGTAAGAGAGAAGGAAGTTTTTTCCCAGTATGAGTAGGCCTTAGATATGGATGTGTGATGTCACCATGGTTGTTCAATATATTTATAGATGGAGTTGTAAGAGAAGTAAATACTCGGGTGTTGGCAAGAGGTGTGGGATCAAATGATAAAGAATCTAACACAAAGTGGGAGTTGTCACATTTGTTCTATGCTGATGACACTGTGCTTTTGGGAGATTATGTAGAGAAGTTGCAGAGTTTGGTAAGGTATGTAAAAGAAGGAAATTAAAGGTGATTATAGTAAAGAGTAAGGTGATGAGGATGACAGATAAATAGAAACGAAAGACTGGAAATCAGATTAGAGAGAGAAAGGAAGAGGTAAATGTATTCAGACATTTTTGGGAGTGCATGTGTCAGTAGATGGGTCCATGAAAGATGAGCTGAATCATAGAATTGATGAGGGGAAAAATGTGAGTGGTGCACTGAGGAGTCTGTGGAGACAAAGAACTTTATTCATGAAAGCAAAGAAGGAAATGTATGAGAGCATAGTTATAGCAACGCTCTTCTATGGATGTGAAGTATGGGTGGTGAATGTTGGAACAAGGAGAAGGCTGGGGACTGTGAAGATGTCATGTCTGAGAGCAATGTGTGGTGTGGATATAATACAGAGAATATGCAGTTTGGAGATGAGGAGGAAGTGTAGGATTACCAAAACTATTATCCAGAGGGCTGAGGAGGGGTTGTTGAGGTGATTTGGACATCTAAAGTGGATGGAACAGTGTATAAATCTGTAGTAGAGGGTAGGTTGGGATAGGGTTCGGTCTTAGGAAAGGCTGGTGTTAGGGGGGTAAAGGAGGTTTTGTGTGCGAGGGGCTTGGACTTCCAGCAAGTATGCGTGAGTGTGTTAGATAGGAGCAAATGGATACAAATGGTTTTTAGGTCTTGACGTGCTGTTGGAGTGTGAGCAAGGTAACATTTATGAAGGGATTCAGGGAAACCGGCAGGCCGGACTTGAGTCCTGGAGATGGGAAGTACAGTGTCTGCACTCTGAAGGAGGGGTGTTAATGTTGCAGTTTTATAACTGTAGTGTAAACGAGCCTCTGGCAAGACAGTGATGGAGTGAAAGATGGTAAAGTTTTCGTTTTTCGGGCCACCCTGCCTTGGTGGGAAACGGCCGATGTGTTAATAAAAACTCTAAATAAAAATAACATGTTAATACAATATTTCTGCACAGTTCAGGGTACTACTGATTATAAATCATTCTAATTTCACGGAACAATGTACTCACAGTGTCTCATTTTACAAGTTCATTTTAAAAGTTCATTTCAACCAAAAGAAATATGAGTTTTATGTGTGCAAGCTGGTATAGTATAACGAACACGGGTACAAACAGAAGACCTGTGGTACCTGGATATATGGCAATTCACCAATAAAGGAACGATCACAGAGTAACAAAATCGACGGTAAAAAAGAAAGGAAGTTTTTAAGTATTAATATATTGCCACCACCAGCAGTTGCAATATGCACAGAGTGAGCAACAGAACATCAGTGTAGGCAGATACAATACTAATAAATATCATCATACGAGAGAGAGAGAGAGAGAGAGCAAGCAAACTGAGTTCACTCACTGCCATTGGCCTAATAACTAATAGAAAATACCTGTCTGGTTGACATTTAAACTAGCAGCCATTTACAGTACCGGGAGCCCCTATTACTGCCAACTTGGCTGATTATAGGAAATGCAAGAAGTGTTTGTGTGATGTAGGCCAAATAAATGTAACGTTCTCACCCTACGTAAGCACATGCATTTAGAACAACAATAACAACAGATCAGTAATAAATACAAATTAAGAGTATTTTCTTTGTAAAAATTACTATTTTCTAATTTGCAAGCAGAGTCCAACAAAGGTGCAAATTAGTACATCAAGTACCAATGTTAAATAAGTAAGAGTTTAACCTGAAAAATTATGTTAGAAATGGAAATAAGCGCAGTGATTTATTCTGTAATATTGAAGTCTACTTACAAAAAATGGTCTTTCCTTACTTGTGTTTAATCTGACACACATATTTTGGTGATTTGTTGAATTTATCATGTTATTAAAATTTCCAAATTTTCTCAGTCTGTTGAAACTGAAAACGCTAAATCGTTGCAAGTCCAGAAGAAACGTTTAAAAACCTTGCTAGATCAGGTCTTTCCCGGCGACCGTAGCCCCACTGAACGTCAGTTGACGCAGTGCCTTTGTAATACATCTCTCTCCACTGTTTATGATAGCACAAGAGGATAACTGATACGATACAGTGATAATTACTAAGTTCTTCATTTCTAGTGGTTATTCA
This sequence comes from Cherax quadricarinatus, assembly GCF_038502225.1. NCBI lineage: Eukaryota > Metazoa > Arthropoda > Malacostraca > Decapoda > Parastacidae > Cherax > Cherax quadricarinatus. The sequence goes on along the minus strand of NC_091303.1, from coordinate 51,601,019 downwards.
TACACACATTTAAGGACACACACACACACACACACACACACACACACACACACACACACACGCACACACACACACACACATACATACACACAATTTATATATATGAATATACATACTCAAATAAAATCACAGTGTCAGCATCCTCATTTGTACTTTGTATAAGGGTCATCAAAATCATCATCATCGTCATCGTCGTCAATATAATCGTCATCAGTATGACACAATTCGATCTAATTTTAAACAATGTCTGTATCAAAAGTATGTCTGGCAACTAAGTTCCTGGTCAAACTGCTAACGTTAATTATTGTAGATGAAAACGTTAATTAAAAATCAATAAGGTGTGGATGACAAAAATATGCATATAAATATTATAGTGATACTTACAAATATATATATATATATATATATATATATATATATATATATATATATATATATATATATATATATATATATATATATATATATATATGATGAAATTAAGACACATGTGCAACATCTGCGTATCTTTATTGTAGACGTTTCGCCATCCAGTGGCTTTATCAATACAAATTCTAGGACATAACTTGAAGACAGTAGAACTATGTACAGAAGATGAGGTAATCAGTCCCTCAACCTAGGAGTAGGTGCGAAGAGCACCATAGTCTTGGAGAATCTGAAGCAGAAGAAAGGAGCCTGGCGCTTATATAGTAACGTTAGGTGTAGCAGATAAGGGCATAGTCACTGGTAGGCGGGATTCCCCAGTGGAAGTAGGTCCTTCCCAAAGAGATGGGTTAGTTGTAATAGTATTTGTCGTAGCAGTGAAGGTTATGTACATGTCCTCAGAATCAAGATCCCATGATATATTGTTTTCATTTACGTTAATGTAAACATTAATAATTTTGTACCAGAATCTTAGAAAACTTACTTAACCTTATCATAAGAAGCGCAATTTAATTTAGCTTAATCCAACTAAATATATTTTAGATAAGTTTACAATAATTTATTAATAAACAAACACAATGAAATATATTTTTTTCGTAGGTTCAGAATGATTTTTTCGAAATCGTTGCAAACACAAATTCTCGCTTGCCTTATTCGGCAAAAAGAGCGTTGCTATTTAAGCCAAAATCGCATGTTTTACCTATTCGTCACGACATATGCATATGCAAACTAAATTTCAGAAAATATCAGAACTTTTCTTCTAGTAATTTACCGTCACCAGAAATCGAAAATGTGACACCAGAAATGTTCAGTTTTTCATTAAGTTTGTTCAAGTATTTTTTATCAACTATGATCAAAAATACAAGAACCTTGAAGAATGTAAAAGTGAATACAGTAAAATAGACTAAGGAAAGCATGGGAGAAGTGGAACCTGGCAGGAGTTGGCTTCACTTTACAAGTGGAACAAGAGGAACCAGGCAGGGGTTGGCTTCACTTTACAAGTGGAACCAGACACGGGTTGGCTTCACTCTACAAGTGGAACTAGGCAGGAGTTGGCTTCACTCTACAAGTGGAACTAGGCAGGAGTTGGCTTCACTCTACAAGTGGAACTAGGCAGGAGTTGGCTTCACTCTACAAGTGGAACCAGACACGGGTTGGCTTCACTCTACAAGTGGAACTAGGCAGGGGTTGGCTTCACTCTACAAGTGGAACCAGACACGGGTTGGCTTCACTCTACAAGTGGAACTAGGCAGGAGTTGGCTTCACTCTATAAGTGGAACTAGGAAGGGGTTGGCTTCACTTTACAAGTGGAACCAAGCACGGGTTAGCTTCACTCTACAAATGGAACTAGGCAAGGGTTGGCTTCACTCTGCAAGTGGAACTAGACAGGGATTGGCTTCACTCTACAAGTGGAACCAGGCACAAGTTAGCTTCACTATACAAGTGGAACCAGGCAAGGGTTGGCTTCACTCTGCAAGTGGAACTAGACAGGGGTTGGCTTCACTCTACAAGTGGAACAAGGCAAAGTTTGGCTTCACTAAACAAGTGGAACCAGGCAGGGGTTGGTTTCACTTTGCAAGTGGAACCAGACACGGGTTGGCTTCACTCTACAAGTGGAATCAGGCACGGGTTGGCTTTACTCTGCAAGTGGAACCAGGCACGGGTTGGCTTCACTCGACAAGTAGAACCAGGCAGGGGTTGGCTTCACTCTACAAGTGGAACCAGGCAGGAGTTGGCTTCACTCTACAAATGGAATTAGGCAGGGTTTGGCTTCACTCTACATGTGGAACCAGCAGTGGTTGGCTTCACTCTACAAAAAGTGGAACCAGGCAGAGGTTGGCTTCACTCTACAACAAGTGGAACCAGGCAGAGGTTGGCTTCACTCTGAAACAGGTGGAACCATGCACAGGTTGGCTTCACTCTACAAAAAGTGGAACCAGGCAGAGGTTGGCTTCACTCTACAACAAGTGGAACCAGGCAGAGGTTGGCTTCACTCTGAAACAGGTGGAACCATGCACAGGTTGGCTTCACTCTACAAAAAGTGGAACCAGGCAGAGGTTGGCTTCACTCTACAACAAGTGGAACCAGGCAGAGGTTGGCTTCACTCTACAACAAGTGGAACCAGGCAGGGGTTGGCATCACTCTACGAAAATGTGGAACCAGACAGGTGCTGGCTTCACTCTACTACAAGTGGAATAAGGCAGGGCTTAGCTTCACTCTACAAATAGTGGAACCAGGCATGGATTGGCTTCACTCTACAGCAAGTGGAACCAAGCAGGTGTTGGTTCCATTCAAGAAGTGGAACCAGGCAGGGGTTGGTTTCACTCTACAACAAGTGGAACCAAGCAGGTGTTGACTTCACCCTACAAGTGGAACCAGGCAAGGGTTGCCTTCAGTCGACAAGTAGAGCCAGGCAGGGGTTGGCTTCACTCTACAAGTGGAACCAGGCAGGAGGTTGGCTTCACTCTACAACAAGTGGAACCAAGCAGATGTTGGTTTCATTCAAGAAGTGGAACCAGGCAGGGGTTGGTTTCACTCTATAACAAGTGGAACAAAGCAGGTGTTGACTTCACTCTACAAGTGGAACCAGGCAAGGGATGCATTCAATCGACAAGTAGTACCAGGCAGGGGTTGGTTTAACTCTACAACAACTGGAAACAAGCAGGTGTTGACTTCACTCTACAACAAGTGGAACCAATAAAGGTGTTGACTTCACTCTACAAGTGGAACCAGGCAAGGGTTACCTTCAATCGACAAGTTGAACCAGGCAGGGGTTGTTTTCACTCTACAAGTGGAACCAGGGAAGGGTTGGCTTCATTTTACAAGTGGAACCACGTTTGCTTCACTCTACAAGTGTAATCAGGTTGGCTGCACTCTACAAGTGCAACCAGGCAAGGGTGGTTTCACTCTACAACAAGTGGAACCAGGCAGGCGATAGCTTCACTCTAAAAAAAGTGGAACCAAGAAGGGGTCGGCTTCACTCTAATACAAGTGGAACCAGGTAAGGGTTGGCTTCACTCAACAAGTCGAACTAGGCATGGGTTGGTTTCACTATACAGGTGGAACTAGGTAGGGGATGGCTTCACTCTACAGGAAGTAGAACCAGGCAGGGATTGGCCTCACTTTACAAGTGGAACCAGGCAGGGGTTTGCTTCACTCTACAAGTGGAATCAGACATCGGTTGGCTTCACTCTGCAACAAATGGAACCAGGCTGGGGATGGTTCACTTTACAAACAAGTGCAACCAGGCAGCGGCTGGCTTCACACTACAACAAGTCGAACCACGCAGCGGTTGGTTTCATTCTACATATGGAACCAGGCAGGAGCTTTTTTCACTCTACAACAAGTGGAACCTAGCAGCGACTGGCTTCAGTCTACAACAAGTGGAAACAGGAAGCGGCTGGCTCCAGTCTACAACAAATGGAACCAGGCAGAGGTTGGCTTCACTCTACAAGTGGAACAAGGTAGAGGTTGGCTTCACTCTACAACAAGTGGAACCAGGCATAGGTTCGCTTCACTCTACAACAAGTGGAACCAGGTAGAGGTGGACTTCACCCTACAACAAGTGGAGCCAGGCAGAGGTTGGCTTCACTCTACAACAAGTGGAACCAGGCATAGGTTCGCTTCACTCTACAACAAGTGGAACCAGGTAGAGGTGGACTTCACCCTACAACAAGTGGAGCCAGGCAGAGGTTGGCTTCACTCTACAACAAGTGGAACCAGGCAGAGGTTCGCCTCACTCTACAACAAGTGGAACCAGGTAGAGGTTGGCTTCACTCTAAAAAAGTGCAACACGGCAGAGGTTGGCTTCACTCTACAACAAGTGAAACCAGCCAGTGGTTGGCTTTACTCTACAACAAGTGGAACCAGGCAGAGGTTGGCTTCACTCTACAACAAGTGGAACCAGGCAGGGATTGGCTTTACTCTACAACAAGTGGAACAAGGTAGAGGTTGGTTTCACTCGTCAACAAGTGGAAACAGCAAGGGGTCGGCTTCACTCTACAACAAATGGAACCAGGCACAGGTTGGCTTAACTCTACAAGTTGAACCAGTCAGAGGTTGGCTTCCTCTACAAGTTGAACCAGGTAGAGGTTGACTTCACTCTACAAAAAGTGGAACCCGGCAGAGGTTGGCTTCACTCTACAAAAAGTGGAACCAGGCAGAGATTGGCTTCACTCTACAGCAAGTGGAACAAGGTAGAGGTTGGCTTCATTCTACAACAAGTGGAACCAGGCAGGGGATGGTTCACTTTACAACAAGTGGAACCAGGCAGCGGCTGGCTTCACTCTACATGTGGAACCAGGCAGGCGATGGCTTCACTCTACAGCAAGTGGAACAACGTAGAGGTTGGCTTCACTCTACAACAAGTGGAAACAGCAAGGGGTCGGCTTCACTCTACCACAAGTGGAACCAGGTAAGGGTTGGCTTCACTCAGCAAGTCGAACAAGGCAGGGGTTGGCTTCACTCTACAGGTGGAACTAGGCAGGGAATGGCTTCACTCTTCAGGAAGTAGAAAAAGGCACGGGATGGCCTCACTTCAAAAGTGGAACCAGGCAGGGGTTTGCTTCACTTTACAAACAAGTGTAGCCAGGCAGGGGTTGACTTCACTCTACAAATGGAATCAGACATCAGTTGGCTTCAATCTGCAACAAATGGAAGCAGGCAGGGGTTGGCTTCACTTTACAACAAGTAGAACTAGGCGGGGGATGGTTCACTTTACAAACAAGTGTAGCCAGGCAGCGGCTGGCTTCAGTCTACAACAATTGGAACCAGCAGCGGCTGGTTAGAGTCTACAACAAATGTAACCAGGAAGAGGTTGGCTTCACTCTACAACAAGTGAAACCAGGCAGAGGTTGGCTTCATTCTACAAGTGGAACCAGGCAGGGGTTGGCTTCACTCTACAAGTGGAACCAGGAAAAGGTTGGCTTCACTCTACACAGGAGGAACCAGGCAGAGGTTGCCTTCACTCTACAACAAGTGGAACCAGGCAGAAGTTGGTTTCACACTACAACAAGTGGAGTCAGGCAGAGGCTGGCGTCACTCTACAACAAGTGGAACCAGGCAGAGGTTGGCTTCACTCTACAACAAGTGGAACCAGGCAGGGGTTTGCTTCACCCTACAACAAGTGGAACCAGGCCGAGGTTAGCTTCACTCTACAACAAGTGGAACCAGGCAGAGGTTAGCTTCACTCTACAACAAGTGGAACCAGGCTTGGGATGGTTCACTTTACAAACAAGTGGAACCAGGCAGCGGCTGGCTTCACTCTACAACAAATCGAACCACGCAGCGGCTAGCTTCACTCTACATGTGGAACCAGGCAGGGGCTGGCTTCACTCTACAACAAATGGAACCATGCAGCGGCTGGCTTCAGTCTACAACAAGTGGAACCAGGCAGCGGCTAGTTCCAGTCTACAACAAATGGAACCAGGAAGAGGTTGGCTTCACTCTACAACAAGTGGAACCAGGCAGAGGTTGGCTTCACTCTACAAGTGGAACCAGACACGGGTTGGCTTCACTCTACAACAAGTGGAACAAGGCAGAGGTTGGCTTCACTCTACAACAAGTGGAACCAGGCAGGGGATGGCTTCACTGTGCAAGTGGAACCAGACACGGGTTGGCTTCACTCTACTTACAAATTGAACCAAGCAGGTTTTGGTTCCATTCAACAAGGGGAAGTAGGCAGGAGTTGGTTTCATTCTACTACAAGTGGAACCAAGCAGGTGTTGGCTTCACTCTGCAAGTGGAACCAGGCATAGGTTGGCTTCAATCGACAAGTGGAACCAGGCAGGGTCTGGCTTCACCCTACAAGTGGAACAAGGTTGGCTTCACTCTACAAGTGGAACCAGGCAGTGGTTGGCTTCACTGTACAACAAGTGGAACCAGGCAGGCGATGGCTTCACTCTACAACAAGTGGAATCAGGAAGGGGTCGGCTTCACTCTACAACAAGTGGAACCAGGCAAGGGTTGACTTCACTCTACAACAAGTGGAACCAGGCAGAAGTTGGTTTCACACTACAACAAGTGGAGTCAGGCAGAGGCTGGCGTCACTCTTCAACAAGTGGAACCAGGCAGAGGTTGGCTTCACTCTACAACAAGTGGAACCAGGCAGGGGTTGGCTTCACTCTACAACAAGTGGAACCAGGCAGAGGTTAGCTTCACTCTACAACAAGTGGAACCAGGCTTGGGATGGTTCACTTTACAAACAAGTGGAACCAGGCAGCGGCTGGCTTCACTCTACAACAAATCGAACCACGCAGCGGCTAGCTTCACTCTACATGTGGAACCAGGCAGGGGCTGGCTTCACTCTACAACAAATGGAACCATGCAGCGGCTGGCTTCAGTCTACAACAAGTGGAAAAAGGCAGCGGCTAGTTCCAGTCTACAACAAATGGAACCAGGAAGAGGTTGGCTTCACTCTACAACAAGTGGAACCAGGCAGAGGTTGGCTTCACTCTACAAGTGGAACCAGACACGGGTTGGCTTCACTCTACAACAAGTGGAACAAGGCAGAGGTTGGCTTCACTCTACAACAAGTGGAACCAGGCAGGGGATGGCTTCACTGTGCAAGTGGAACCAGACACGGGTTGGCTTCATTCTACTTACAAATTGAACCAAGCAGGTTTTGGTTCCATTCAACAAGGGGAAGTAGGCAGGAGTTGGTTTCATTCTACTACAAGTGGAACCAAGCAGGTGTTGGCTTCACTCTGCAAGTGGAACCAGGCATGGGTTGGCTTCAATCGACAAGTGGAACCAGGCAGGGTCTGGCTTCACCCTACAAGTGGAACAAGGTTGGCTTCACTCTACAAGTGGAACCAGGCAGTGGTTGGCTTCACTGTACAACAAGTGGAACCAGGCAGGCGATGGCTTCACTCTACAACAAGTGGAATCAGGAAGGGGTCGGCTTCACTCTACAACAAGTGGAACCAGGCAAGGGTTGACTTCACTCTACAACAAGTGGAACCAGGCAGAGGTTGACTTCACTCTACAACAAGTGGAACCAGGCAGAGGTTGACTTCACTCTACAACAAGTGGAACCAGGCAGAGGTTGGCTTCAATCTACAACAAGTGGAACCAGGGAGGGGTTGGCTTCGCTCTACAACATCCCCAAAGGATCTTAGCAAAGATTTGTTTGTTTTAAATTCTCTTTGAATTATTCTTTGAACATTCTCCCCTTTGGAAATGGAGATTCTAGTCCTTTCTGCGCTGACCCAAATGGGTTTAGCGCTTCACCAATGAAAATATTATTATGCTTTTATATAATCAGAACAAATGAACTGGTGGAAGGATTAACTTAAATATGGTGGAATTATTTTGTGGATAACCAGTTTGTAATTACTTTTAACATTGTTCTAAATACTGAAACTGGAAAGTTCGTGTAAACAAAGTTTAGTGAGAGTCAGTACCTGCCAGGTTCCACCTGTGGTAGTGAGAGTCAGTACCTGCCAGGTTCCACCTGTGGTAGTGAGAGTCAGTACCTGCCAGGTTCCACCTTTGGTAGTGAGAGTCAGTACCTGCCAGGTTCCACCTGTGGTAGTGAGAGTCAGTACCTGCCAGGTTCCACCTGTGGTAGTGAGAGTCAGTACCTGCCAGGTTCCACCTGTGGTAGTGAGAGTCAGTACCTGCCAGGTTCCACCTGTGGTAGTGAGAGTCAGTACCTGCCAGGTTCCACCTGTGGTAGTGAGAGTCAGTACCTGCCAGGTTCCACCTGTGGTAGTGAGAGTCAGTACCTGCCAGGTTCCACCTGTGGTAGTGAGAGTCAGTACCTGCCAGGTTCCACCTGTGGTAGTGAGAGTCAGTACCTGCCAGGTTCCACCTGTGGTAGTGAGAGTCAGTACCTGCCAAGTTCCACCTGTGGTAGTGAGAGTCAGTACCTGCCAGGTTCCACCTGTGGTAGTGAGAGTCAGTACCTGCCAGGTTCCACCTGTGGTAGTGAGAGTCAGTACCTGCCAGGTTCCACCTGTGGTAGTTAGAGTCAGTATCTGCCAGGTTCCACCTGTGGTAGTGAGAGTCAGTACCTGCCAGGTTCCACCTGTGGTAGTGAGAGTCAGTACCTGCCAGGTTCCACCTGTGGTAGTGAGAGTCAGTACCTGCCAGGTTCCACCTGTGGTAGTGAGAGTCAGTACCTGCCAGGTTCCACCTGTGGTAGTGAGAGTCAGTACCTGCCAGGTTCCACCTGTGGTAGTGAGAGTCAGTACCTGCCAGGTTCCACCTGTGGTAGTGAGAGTCAGTAAATGCCACGTTCCACCTGTGGTAGTGGTAGTCAGTACGTGCCAGGCTCCACCTGTGGTAGTGATAGTCAGTGCCTGCCAGGCTCCCCCTGTGGTAGTGGTAGTCAGTACGTGCCAGGTTCCACCTGTGGTAGTGTGAATCAGTACCTGCCAGGTTCCACCTGTGGTAGTGTGAGTCAGTACCTGCTTGGTTCCGCCTCTGTTAGTAGTACTGAGTACCTGCGAGGCTCCACCTGTGGTAGTGGTAGTCAGTACCTGTAAAGTTCAACCTGTGGTAGTGGTAGTCAGTACCTGTAAAGTTCAACCTGTGGTAGTGTGAGTCAGTACGTGCCAGGCTCCGCATGTGGAAGTGAGAGTCACTACCTATCAGGCTCCACATGTGGCAGTGTGAGTCAGTATCTGCCAGGCTCCACATGTGGCAGTGTGAGTCAGTACCTGCCAGGCTCCACATGTGGCAGAGTCAGTACCTGCCAGGCTCCACATGTGGCAGTGTGAGTCAGTATCTGCCTGGTTCCACCTGTGGTAGTGAGAGTCAGTACCTGCCAGGCTCCACCTGTGGTAGTGAGAGTCAGTACCTGCCAGGCTCCACCTGTGGCAGTGTGAGTCAGTACCTGCCAGGCTCCACCTGTGGCAGTGTGAGTCAGTACCTGCCAGGCTCCACATGTGGCAGTGTGAGTCAGTACCTGCCAGGCTCCACCTCTGGTACCAAGCTTTCCTTGGTATGCTTTAATATTTTAATTTAGCCATCTATAATTAATTTTAACAATATCATATTTGTAATTATTATTATAAAAAAAATGTCGAGCTAGACCTTAATACTTGTAAACACATAAACGTTTATTAAATGGCTTTATCAATATGTTACTGCTGAAGGCCTTTCGCAATGACCTCAGGAGCTACACTGAGAGGAATTTGAAAATTCCTCTCAGTGTAGGTAGGAGTGGTGGCAGGCACATGTAAGTACATACAGACATTAACAAAATGTGTGAGAATGATATATGTCTCTCAGAGTCATCAGCATATTCCGAGAGTTAACTTTAATTTCTACCTGATGAAGTATTCTTGACTGGTGGTAATCAGGTTATTATATCCGGCCTTAAGTTCACACGTGTAGGTGATGAGTTTCGAAGCTATTTAACGAAAATATATTTCATATTTATTATTATTATAATGAAAATAAGAGAAATAATGGGGCACCATAGAGAATGAGGAAAGGACAGAGCACAGAAATTAATCCAAAATTACGATAAACGAGCCTCGTGTATACGATAAACGTATAATTTAAGGATACCTTTAAAACACAAGTCATCACTCATGGCAGGGAACAGGAGAGAGACAGATTCGCTCCAAGGGAGAATTTTTTTAATTTCTTGCATAACGAGCCATTCAAATATACCAAAGGAGCGTCCTTGAAGGATATATACTAAAGCATCAGTGATGTAACATCTTCTAAGAGAGTTCTCTCGAATTATTGATATTTTTTGAAGAATTTCTTTGCGTACTCTTCAGAATTTTCAGCCGCAAAGTATAATATATATGTCGTGCCGAATAGGTAAAACTTGCGATTTGGGCTTAAATAGCAACACTTTTCTTGCCGAATAAGGCAAGAATTTGTGTATGCAATAATTTCGCAAAAAATCATTCAGAACCTAACAAAAAATTTATTTTTCGTTAATAACTTTGTACAAAAAGAACCTTAGAAAATTTACCTAACCTCATTATAAGCGCAATATAATTTAGCCTAATCCAGTTAAATATATTTTAGATAAGTTTACAATAATTTAATAATAAATATAATGAAATGTATTATTCTGGTTAGGTTCAGAATGATTTTTGCGGAATTATTGCATACACAAATTTTCACTTACCTTATCTGGCAAGAAGAGAGTTGCTATTTAAGCCAAAATAGCAAGGTTTACCTATTCAACACGACATATATATATATATATATATATATATATATATATATATATATATATATATATATATATATATATATATATATATATATATATATACCCCTCAATTGCACTTGTGATGGACTCCACCTATTATCTTTTTTTACGCATCATAATTAAATTATTTTTTAATGTTAATGTGTAAAATAAATGCATTTCTTCGTCTTTATGTATATATATATATATATATATATATATATATATATATATATATATATATATATATATATATATATATATATATATATATATGAAAAAAGTGAACTGAACACATGCCGGTGCTAGGTAATAACCCACACGGAGACAGAAACACATAATATAAAATTTCTGCATATATTTCAACCCCAACTGGAGTCCTCTTCAGCAGGAGTGAAAGCCAATATTAACTGAAAACATTATCTCCATGGAACTTAATTCTCTTCAGGATGTCACAATTCAAGGTACCCATCCACCAAGGATCAATTAATAAACTCAGCAAAGTGATTAAAATTATCACTTTCTGTCCTGACATACTGAGGATGTTCATTTCCAAGAATCACAATCAGTCAGGTACACAAGATACATCAGAAGCCTATCAGGTTCCGTGTGAGGCATCCGTCAGGCACACTGGTAAGATACATCAACAGGAAGACTGGAACGACATATAAACGAGAAGACTGGAACGACACATCAACGAGAAAACTGGAACGATTCATCAACAAGAAGGCTGGAATGACACATCAACGAGAAGACTGGAACGACACATCAACGAGAAGACTGGAACGACACATCACCGAGAAGACTGGAACGACATACCAACGAGAAGACTGGAACGTCACATCAACTTGAAAACTAAAACAACACATTAACGAGAAGACTGGAACACCACATCAACGAGAAGACTGGAACACATCGAGAAGATTGGAACGACATATCAACGAGAAGACTGGAACGACACTTCAACGAGAAGACTGGAACGACACTTCAACGAGAAAACTGAACACAAGAGGACAATTTCCTATGGACAAGAAAGAGTTTGACCGTCTTTCAGCGTGTGAACAATAACAACCATAATATTCACCGAGAGGCTGGTGCTAGCACATTCAACTCTAACTGCAGCTACAGATGGAAGATCATGGAATCAGTTCTCATTACCTCTACTCTTAACTATAGTATCTAACAATAAAAATGAAAATAATGTGTTGTTTCAAATTTTGCTCTTAAAAGGAACCAATCAGCGCCCAACTTAAATCAGAAGTCTGTACCGGAATTGGAATAACAGTGAAGCACTGCAGTAGGTCTGTTGGCCTATATGAGAGGTACTTGCATTCATCTCCCTGACCTAAAGTTCCACACTCACCTGCTCTCCGATACGAATGACATGATGTTATGATCTCTACCTGAGGGATGAAAGTTAAGACACATGTGCAACATCTGGATATCTTTATTGTAGTAGACGTTTCGCCATCCAGTGGCTTTATCAATACAGATTCTAGGACATAATAGGAAGACAGTAGAACTATATACAAAAGATGAGGTAATCAGTCCCTCGGCCTTGGAGTTAGTGTTCACAGCATCGTGGTGGAGGAGACTGATTACCTCATCTTTTGTATATAGTTCTGTCTTCCTATTATGTCCTAGAATCTGTATTGATAAAGACACTGGATGGCGAAACGTCTACTACAATAAAGATATCCAGATGTTGCACATGTGTCTTAACTTTCATATTGTCGGTATTTTATACCTTTCTTGCACCACCTGAGGGATGCACATTCCCTGTATAAATACATTTCTATCTTACATTTTGTATCTGCTTAACAGGACTCCAGCTGGGAGTCGAAATATACAGACCAGCCGTATCTTCTGTGTTTTTGTTTCCATGTGGAATATTTTGTTTAGCATGCATATATATATATATATATATATATATATATATATATATATATATATATATATATATATATATATATATATATATATATATATATATATATGTACGCGCAATAAAATCACAGTAAGCAAGTGATATCACAGGAAATATAAACACATATGCAGTATAATGTGATTCTTTATTGACTACGTTTCGCCCACACAGTGGGCTTTTTCAAGTCACAAACAGAACTACCTGGGGTGGAAGGAACGCGAGTATTTATAGACCGGTTCAGAATGCTGAGGTCAGGTGGAGAATGCTGCATCTGATGGTGTACCGAGTGGGGTTATAGAGTCTAAAAACTTGGGTAGCTTGGAAAGGAGATTGGATAAGTTTGTGAGCAGACCTTCTACAGTGTTCTTATGTGGGATAGCGATGAAGTTTCTTGGCAAGTGGTTCAGCTATGTTATAGAAGCCACTGTGTGGGTGAAACGTAGTCAATAAAGGATCACATTATACTGCATATGTGTTTATATTTCCATTGTGTCGGTATTTTATACCATTTATTTCCAAGTGATATCACAATTTGCAGAACAATCACTGTGAAAAAATAGTGAAATTCCAGGCACTTTCGTGATTTCTCACACTGTCGTTGATAATATGAGAAGCCACGAAAGCACTTGGAATTTCACTATTTTTTTCACAGTGGTTGTTCTGTATATATATATATATATATATATATATATATATATATATATATATATATATATATATATATATATATATATATATATATATATGTCGTGCCGAATAGATAAAACTTGCGATTTTGGCTTATATTGCAACGCTCTTCTTGCCGAATAAGGCAAGTGAAAATTTGTGTATGCAATAATTTTGCAAAAATCATTCTGAACCTAATGAAAAAATATATTTCATTACATTTGTTTATAATTAAATTACTGTAAACTTACCTAAAATACATTTAGTTTGATTAGGCTAAATTAATTGCGCTTGTTACATTAAGGTAGGTAAGTTTTCTAAGGTTCTTTGAGTAAAAAATATTAATTTTTAAATTAACATAAATGAAAAAATATATCTTTAAACAAGTGAAAATTTTAGAAAGGACTTAATTTTTAATGAGTTCTTGATAATTGACCAATTTTACCTGTTCGGCACGACATTATATATATATATATATATATATATATATATATATATATATATATATATATATATATATATATATATATATATATATATATATATATATATATAACAACACTGCACTAACCAAAGACTCGAACCCATGCTGCTTTGGCCTGCCTCATGGTGGGCGAAAACTCATGACGCCCTAATCCACTGGACCATACGATCCTTAAGAGTTATCCACACCATCGTGTGTCCTTGGGTAGGGAGTACGACATCCAGTTCCGCTGGATGCCCTACTCTTATGGTCCAGTGGATTAGGGCGTCATGTGTTTTCGCCCACCATGAGGCAAGCCAAAGCAGTATGGGTTCGAGTTCTTGGCTAGTGCAGTGTTGTTATTGATCAATACCACTCGTTCGTGGTCACAATAATATATATATATATATATATATATATATATATATATATATATATATCTATATATATATATATATATATATATATATATATGTCGTGCCGAATAGGCAGAACTTGCGATCTTGGCTTAAATAGCAACGCTCATCTTGCCATATAGGACAAGTGAAAATTGGTGGATGCAATAATTTCGCCAAAATCATTCTGAACCTAACAAAAAAAATTATATTTCACTGTGTTTGTTTAGTATTAAATTATTGTAAACAAATCTAAAATATATTTAGTAGGGTTAGGCTAAAATAAATTGCGCTTGTTAGAATAAGGTCAGGTAAGTTTTCTAACTTCCTTTTAGTGCAAAATTAAAAATTTTTACATAAGCATTAATGAAAAATATATATCTTTAAATGTATAAGAGAAAATTTTAGAAAAGACTTAATTTTAAATGAGTTCTTGCTAATTGACCAGTTTTACATATCCGGCACGACATAATATATATATATATATATATATATATGTATATATATATATATGTATATATATATATATATGTATATATATATATATGTGGAAGGAAGGCGGGGTAGGGGTCGGCCTAGGAAGGGTTGGAGGGAGGGGGTAAAGGAGGTTTTGTGTGCGAGGGGCTTGGACTTCCAGCAGGCATGCGTGAGCGTGTTTGATAGGAGTGAATGGAGACAAATGGTTTTTAATACTTGACGTGCTGTTGGAGTGTGAGCAAAGTAACATTTATGAAGGGATTCAGGGAAACCGGCAGGCCGGACTTGAGTCCTGGAGATGGGAAGTACAGTGCCTGCACTCTGAAGGAGGGGTGTTAATGTTGCAGTTTAAAAACTGTAGTGTAAAGCACCCTTCTGGCAAGACAGTGATGGAGTGAATGATGGTGAAAGTTTTTCTTTTTCGGGCCACCCTGCCTTGGTGGGAGTCGGCCGGTGTGATAATAAAAATAAAAAAATATATATATAATATTTGTTTATATGTCAGTGGTTCGCCTTCCCTGGAGAGAGAGGATTAAATTTTGTAGAAAGATGTGCTCATGAGATAAACAGTGAACGAAGATTTATGTTACATATTTTGTCTTCTCTTACACTCAGAAAATGTTGAGTAACAATTCACATCCTGTTTTTAATGTGAAACACTGACATGTTGAGTGATCATTAACAGCTTGTTGTCAGTGTCGAACGCTAAAGTGATCATAGATAAAGAAATTTGTCATCTGATGCATGCAAGTTATAACTTCATATTAACAAATCTGATTCTTAATGGAGGGGTGGAGGAATAGCCTCCAGGCACTTAGTACACTGCAGACACGCAACACACCCAAGACACTCACACTCCAGACAGTCAATCACTCCAAACACACATCAAACTCCATACAGTCAACACTCCATCCACCCAACACTTAAGATAATACACTTAATGCACACAACACACTGTAGACACACATGAAAATTAACTTACTCCAACCCAGAATGATGACAGTCACGATGAACATAGGAAACGTAGTGAAGATCTGACCATGTAAATGAGCTAAAGATTTAGGAGAGCAGACTAGCTGAATATTTAACAGAAAAGTTGGAGTGCAGATGTAACAGAACAACAACATTGAAGACCTGAGTAATAGTAGTGAAAACCAAGCAAGACAGAAGTAGTGAAGATCTAACAGAGCAGAATGGTAAACAAAACAGATGGAGCGAATATCTAACAAAATATATGGAAAGTGAAGATCAAACAAAGGAGAGGTAGTGAAAATCTGACAGTTCAGCTGCATAGATTGCAGTCACATATTTATAATACTCACCTCAACAGCATCATCATCACGGTTCTGAGTGGGAACTTGCATGTGCTGCCACCAACCACCACTACCTATGAATTCCAAAGAATACCTGAAACACTGAGCAGTCTTAGTGTATGAGTGTGTGTACGTGTGTGCAATGAGTACATGTTTACATACCGTCAAGATTGTCTTCCTTAATTCTTAAAAAAAGGTAGAGATATATTGTAAACTAGGGAAGTGTTCCACTGTTCAAAGTGGGAATATACTTAGTTTACATACTAGAATATATATGTTTCCGATTACCGCATCACCAGCAAGGTAAGATCGTTGATATAAATAAAGTATTAATTAAAAACCTGCAAATTCTAACTCTAAATCCTGTCTTAAACTTGAACCCGAGAAAAAAAGACAAACACATCTGTTCGTAAACTCATTTCTTAATGTCATTCTCTATCACTTTTGTCAAGCTTCTTACAGTGGGTGTGGTGGATCATCAGAAGCCAAGCAGACCTTCGCTTTGACACACACTAAAATCTTTTGGCTGCAAGTTTTAGACAAACTGAATTTCCCTCATCACTAAGAGAAGGACACATTCTCATAACTTTTTTCCAGAGATATGTACAGTCTTCCTCAACTGAGATTTGCTGTCTTCCTCGATGGAGATCAAACATTTTTCTTACCACACAAAGAAATAAGCAAATTCTAGGTATAGAAAAAACTTCAATTAGCGTGTAGCTGTCAATAAAGTCCAGAGGAGACAGCCCGTAGAGCGGGTATAATTTATATAGTGTCTGTCTCTGCAACGCCGCTGTGCCATCTGCGCTTATTGAGAAACACATTTACATACGGGAAGACTGCAATGCTGCCTGCAGTTGTAAATTCAGGCTAACGTAGCAGTAAACAGCCTCATTAAGTCATCCTAAGACTTGCTGAGTCATTCATCAGTTCCGTTTTAAATGTTAATAAAAAGATGTGGACAAAATAACACTTATGTCCAGTTCGGGACATTTATTAAAGGAAACGTTTAGCCACGAGTGGCTTCGTCAGTTTTATTGATTGAAGAAGCTACTCGGGGTGAAACGTTTATCTGAAAAAAAATGTCTTGAACTGCACATAACTGACTTTTTCTCCAAGAACACAAATATACCACACATTTGAGACCGATCCTCGGACGACGTTTTGTTCTGACTTGGACCATTAACTTGTAGCAAAGACTAGTTATTGGTCCAATTTGGACCGAAACGTTGGGAGTTCCAATCTCCCATGTGCGGGTTGTGTATTGTTCCTGTCACTATACTGTGCCTTTTATTCCGTTTGTCCACAGTTTGGTTTGTTCTCTTCGATAGCTGCGATACGTGTGATCCAGTTCATAATAATAACGTTATTCAATATTATATTTTTCAGAGCAAAGGTTAAATAAATAGATATGAATATCAGCTAAGCTACCATCCCCTCCTTCCCTTCATCTCTATTCCTAACTTCGTTCTTTTCCAACACAATCTTCACATTTGCTCTCTCCACAATTACTCTTCGCTGCTTCTCCCTCCTTTATAACTTACCACAACACGCCTCCTGCTGCTGCTGCTTGACTTACTGAGCTCAGAAAGACACAGCGCTCTTCCTCCGGGGAAAGTGGAGGTAACGGAAGCACAGCCTAACTCACGCATTAACCACCTGCTGCAGGTGTTGGGTTGCTGGGGGTGTTGAGATGCTGCAGGTGTTGGGATGCTGGGGATGTAGGGTTGCTGGGGGTGTAGGGATGCTGCAGGTGTTGGGATGCTGGGGGTGTAGGGTTGCTGGGGGTGTAGGGATGCTGCAGGTGTTGGGTTGCTTCAGACGTTGGGTTGCTTCAGATGTTGGGTTGCTTCAGATGTTGGGTTGCTTCAGGTGTTGGGACGCTTCAGATGTTAGATGCTTCAGGTGTTGGGATGCTTCAGATGCTGGGATGCTTCAGATTTTGGGATGCTTCAGGTGTTGGAATGCTGCAGGTTTTGGGTTGCTTCAGGTGTTGGGAGGCTTCAGGTGTTGGGAGGCTTCAGGTGTAGGGATGGCTCAGGTTTTGGGATGTTTCAGGTGTTGCGTTGCATCAGGTGTTGGAATACTTCAGGTGTTGGGATGCTGATGGAGACATGGTTTGAAAGGTGAAGGTGTTAATGAAGAAATTATTTAGTGATGGAGGTATTGATGATGGAGGTGTTTTTGATGGAGGTGTTTAATAATGAAGATGCTTGGTGATGCAGGTGTTTATTGATGAGGTGTTTAATAATGAAGATGCTTGGTGATGGAGGTGATTAAGGTGTGATGGAGTTGTTTAAGTTGATGGAGGTACTGAGAATGGTAGAGGAATTGATGATGATGGAGGTTGTGAGGTTGATGCAAGTGATTAAAGGGATGCAAATCTTGAGATTTATAGAAGAGAAAAGGGTGATGGAGGTGTGTTTAGTGTGATGGAGGTGTGTTTAGTGTGATGGAGGTGTGTTTAGGGTGATGGAGGTGTCTAGGGTAATGGAAGTGTTTAAGTTGTCATTGAGAGTGATGGAGCAATTTATGATGATGGAGGTTTTGAGGTTGATGCAAGTGATTAAAGGGATGGAAGTCTTGAGAATGATACAGAGCCTGATGGAAGCGATTAAAGTGATGGAGATGCTAATTAAGGGCGATGGAGCTGTGGGTTCATGCAGCTGTATGATGGAGCTGTGGGTTCATGCAGCTGTATGATGGAGCTGTGGGTTCATGCAGCTGTATGATGGAGCTGTGGGTTCATGCAGCTGTATGATGGAGCTGTGTTATAATGGAGTTGTGGGTTGATTGAGCTGTGGGTTGATGGAGCTGTGGGTTGATGGAGCTCTGCTTTGATGAAGCAGTGGCATGATGAAACAGTGGGTTGATGAAGCAGTGGGTTGATGAAGCAGTGGGTTGATGAAGCAGCGGGTTGATGAAGCAGTGGGTTGACGAAGCAGTGGGTTGGTGAAGCAGTGGGTTGGTGAAGCAGTGGGTTGGTGAAGCAGTGGGTTGGTGAAGCAGTGGGTTGGTGAAGCAGTGGGTTGATGAAGCAGTGGGTTGATGAAGCAATGGGTTGATGAATTGAAGCTGAAGGTCAGTGCAACAAGCAGTGGTGCTAATGGAGTCAGCATTGTTGTGTAGGAGTGTTGGGGTCGAGTGTGACGGCTAGTGATGGGTGGTTGATGATGGGTGGCTGGTGATGGGTGGCTGGGGATGGGTGGCTAGTGATAGGTGGCTGGTAATGAGTGGCTGGTGATGGGTGGCTGGTGATGGGTGGCTGGTGATGGGTGGCTGGGGATGGGTGGCTAGTGATAGGTGGCTGGTAATGAGTGGCTGGTGATGGGTGGCTGGTGATGGGTGGCTAGGGATGGGTGGCTGGTAATGAGTGGCTGGTAATGAGTGGCTGGTAATGAGTGGCTGGTGATGGGTGGCTGGTAATGAGTGGCTGGTGATGGGTGGCTGAGGATGGGTGGCTGAGGATGGGTGGCTGAGGATGGGTGGCTGAGGATGGGTGGCTGTGATAGGTGGTTAGTGATGGGTGGCTGGGGATGGGTGGCTAGTGATGGGTGGTTGGTGATGAGTGGCTAGTGATGGGTGGTTGGTGATGGGTGACAGGGGATGGGTGGCTGGTGATGAATGGTTCGTGAGGGGTGGCTGGGGATGGGGGGCTGGTGATGGATGGCTTGGGATGGATGGCTGGTGATGGATGGCTGGGGATAAGTGACTGGTAATGGGTGGCTGATAATGGGTGGCTGATAATGGGTAGCTGGTAATGGGTGGCTGGTAATGGGTAGCTGGTGATGGGTGGCTGGTGATGGATTGTTGGTGATGGGTGGCTGGTGATACGTGGCTGGTGATGGTTGGCTGGTGATGGGTGGCTGGTGATGGTTGGCTGGTGATGGGTGGCTGGTGATGGGTGGCTGGTGATGGATGGCTGGTGATGGGGAAACTGATTTATTAAAAAAAAGTGAAACATGAGAAAGAGAAAGGAAGCATACGGGAAGACATGACACTAATGAAGGATGCATACGGGAAGACATTGCTGATGTAGGATGCACACGGGAAAGTTCTGATAGGATTCCCATACGGTGTGTGGCATAAGCTGCTTTACATCTACTTATGACTTCGGTAATTTTCACGAATTTTATTCGTTGCTGTAAAATGACTTGAGAAGCACTCTGGTCTCAAAATACTTACAAAATATAATACATCAGTCCATTACATGTATGTACCTCACTGTAATAAGGAGTCTGTTGGCTCCTTTTGTTGCCCATCTTTGTGGTAGCTGAGTATACGATGTAGACTTCCAGGTGTCTGGTAACTTTCATTATTGACTTTCCCGAGTGCGTCCGGACACTAATCTGATGTGTCTTCGCTAGTCTGTCTTAAATATCTAGATGGGTGTGGCCAGACTGAGATTTCACTTGTTTTCGTTAGACTGTCTCGGACCTCGGCTAAAATTGTAATCTCTTGCGACTGTGATCTTAACCTACCAACTATGTCCGCTCTCGATGAAGTGTTTGGTTGTAGTCTGCCAGGTCTCGTTGAAAGTGCTATATTACATTATCTACTTTGAATGGATTTGGCCTCGCTTGACCGACTTTGGCATTATCAGCCTTTATCATGATCTACACTAACTCGCTGAAATCTTATTTGTTTGACTTTCATGGCTCACGAAATCGTAATAATACGATTGCAAACAAATCCCGGAATGAAATTTATGGTTCATTTGCCATGGGTTCAAAGTCCCACCCGTTCCATGATTTATTTGACCGCAATTTTCCCCACTTGATTATCATTTAACCTGCTGTGTTTTTCCCTGGTATGTTGCTTGGATCAGCGACTCCAGCCTCCGTACTGAACTGATCGCTGCTATCTTGCACCTCCATAGCGACACTCAGAACACTGAGTCCGGTACTTGTAAGCTAGTGATTACTGCTGTCCAGGCTTAGTATAGTGACGTTCACTAAGTCCGGTACTTGTAAGCCAGTGATTACTGCTGTCCAGGCTTATTATAGTGACGTTCACTGAGTCCGGTACTTGTAAGCCAGTGATTACTGCTGTCCAGGCTTATTATAGTGCCGTTCACTGAGTCCGGTACTTGTAAGCCAGTGATTACTGCTGTCCAGGCTTATTATAGTGACGTTCACTGAGTCCAGTACTTGTAAGCCAGTGATTGCTGCTGTCCAAGCTTATTATGGTGACGTTCACTAAGTCCGGTACTAGTAAGCCAGTGATTACTGCTGCCCAGGCTTATTATAGTGACGGTCAGATGACTGAGGACGGTGTGTCCTCAGTCCCAGTCTCGTCGCGAGACAGCCATCGTACCGGCACCACTCAACAAGGTCTCTTCTAGTTTCAGTGATCCGTTTCATGTTTTTGTCCTTGATTAATAAGCTAACAGCAACAACATGAAATGTCATGACCTCGCCTGACCCATTGTGATCTGCCATTACTAGTAGCTTAATTATATTCATAAAAATTAGGAATTAAAAGGAAAAAACGAAAGTTCCCCATCGCATTTACCCATTTTCTAAAATGTTTTTGTCGAAGCATATTAATTCGTTTGATGAGAAGCCTCGCTCAGAGAATATCACTGATTAGTATCTACCAGTGAAAAAAAATAGAAACACAGACACGCATAAACACATCTGTATATACTCGTATATACACATACACTCATACAGTATTATACAATATATGAACGTAGTAACGCTAAAAAAAAAAATTCTATTTACAACATTGTTTATGACAAAATAATAAAATTACTGGATAAGTTTGACGAGGTTGAAGATTATTCTTATTATTATTATTATTATTATTATTATTATTATTATTATTATTATTATTATTAACAAAATTAAGTGCTAAACCCACAAGGGACAGTTGAAGGAAAAGCTACCAAAAACGAGAAAAAAGCAATGACTTATAACGAAAGTTTTGAGAACACTAAATAAGCCGATGGTGACTGATGGGAGGAAAAGAGAGATGATAATAATACGTCGTGAAACATTTGCTACAGATTTCTTCGTATCAAGAGGAATAACAAGAGACTACAGTTGCAAGTTGAGGAAAATAATGGAGCTGAAGGGATACTAGAACAAATTTATTCTTGCATGTGAAATGGCAGACTAACAAAAGGAATTATAAGAGGAGGAATCAAGGGCTACCCTCTGCAAATTTTAAATAAATATTTTATATTTCTGAAAATGGGAGAATACGCGTATAACTTTGTTCCCATATCTTAAAATAGATAAATATGGATAGGTAATTACACACTTTTTGTATACATATACAAACACGTATCCTCATAAAACATTAGTTTGTGTATGTACGTGTATGCAGGTGTGCATGCGTTTTTATGTATATGTGAAAATGAAATTATGTATGAATGTATGTATTTCAGACGTTTAAATATGAGACTGTATGAACCCTGCAACACCAATTGTAGCCCATGTATACAATGTATACACGTCTTTTATACAACATGTACGAATTATGTATGCAGCATGTATACTGTATAAACTCTTCACAATGCAGCATAAAACGTGAGAGATGAGCGGAAAACGAAAGAGCAAGGCAGTGGTAGTCATGGCAAACTTTACCTCGTCTCCCCAAGAGATAAAAATCATAACAGCTGCTGCTATGGTAGGAGTGACGAACCATCTACCCATCCAGGATAGAGTAAGAACTGTAGAAGCGTAAATTGCATTTATGTGAGGCCGCCAAACTATGATAGGAATGAAGATCTCTGGATCTTTTTGTGAGTTAGGATTAAATTTTTTTTGCTATCTGGTCTAAACTGTGGTAGGAATGGAAATCCTTTCTTGCCAGCTGGCTACAACCTTTCAGCTAGGTGGTCACAGCCATGGGGTAAATGTTTTTTCCCCAAATGGTATGGTATTTATTCATGGCCATAGATGATATTGTAATATATGTTTTTACCATGAGACCGAGTTCATGGTAAACTGTAAAATATTTTGATCATGTGATCAGAAAAATATATAAGGCTTTGTAAAATATTTCTTCCATGTGGCTAGAACCATGGTAGACAAACTATGTATATATTTCTACCATGTGGCTAGAACTATGGTAGACTATAATAAATTTCTAGCATTTGGCGACAACCATTATGGAAATTTATAATATGCTGCTACCAATGATGAATTGTCTGTAGGTCACTCGATACACATAGAGTGATGTGATGTTTGGTGTAGTGGCGCTATGATTTTTGTGCCAGAGCACAATAGTTCTGTGAGAGGGCAAACTAAAGCTGTGTGAGAGTAGTTTAGTGCTGTGTGAGAGGAGCAGAGAGCTGAGTGAGACTAGAATTGCACTGTGAGATTAGCTTTGAGCTGTGCGAGAAAAGAATTTTAAGTGTAGTACAGTGTGAGGTGAGCATGTCACTCTGTCAAGAAAAGATCCCAGTGCCCACTGCAAACCAAGAACAACAACTATTATGGGCGAATTTAACTCGTATACCAACCAAATCTAAACTGAAAACTACAGCAACACAGACCTCTAAAACAAAAACACAGCCTTTTAAAACACCTGCACAGGTATCAAAACAAAAAAAATGCTATTTTCCAGACATTAATACTTTAAACCATACAGTCCTGGAAAGCAGCAACACTAACTTCTAAAACCGACACATGTCTCTAAAATAGGAACGTAGCCATTGCAATAAGAATACAGCCTTCTAAAACAAGAGCCCATTTTACCAATAACACAAAGAGCAATGTTCTGAAAGAGCAACACTGCTTTCAAAAACAGCAATACAGTCCTCTATAATGACAACACAACTCTCTAAAAACTAACAAGAAAACTCATTATCTCTAAAACGCAAAACACAGTGTTGCTTAGGGTAATACGTTGCTGTCAAGTGAAACATGACGAAGTATAAGGAAATACAGTGTTGTGTGTGGCTTAGGCATCACTGTGTAAGGGAGGTGTAGGAGGTGCAAAATATCACATTTAATATTAAAAGTTGCAGAGAATCACAGTGCTACCAGCAATTACACGGTGCGATGCTGAGAACCATTTG
Organism: Cherax quadricarinatus; assembly: GCF_038502225.1. Taxonomy (NCBI): domain Eukaryota; kingdom Metazoa; phylum Arthropoda; class Malacostraca; order Decapoda; family Parastacidae; genus Cherax; species Cherax quadricarinatus. The sequence goes on along the minus strand of NC_091303.1, from coordinate 51,577,161 downwards.
GACAACATCGCTCAGTGCCAGATAAAATAGCCTTATATAGGGGCAATATATCTGTGTGTACATCGTATTGTGAGGACCAACATAGCGTTATATAGAGAGCAGCTTATTGCGATGTGAGTTTATATGCCGCTATGTAGGGAATAACAGTGTGGTAAAGCAACACAGTGTAGTTTGAGAGAGAGAGAGAGAGAGAGAGAGAGAGAGAGAGAGAGAGAGAGAGAGAGAGAGAGAGAGAGAGAGAGCAGGAAGGGAGCGCCATACACCAGCTCATGTAGTGTGTTTTGTACAAACTTCAGAATAAAGCTCATCGAGAAGCTTCCATTTGTTTTACTGAGCCTTCCTGAAATTCATTGGTAATTTATTATACATAACTGCTGAGTTTACGTTTATCTGTAATATTAAAAAATGTATAAAATATCCTCTAAATTCAAGATATTTAGAAATTACCTAATTTTTCTAAAAGTTCTTGAACGTTCTTGTTTTATTCTTCCCCCTAAACCACCACCAAACAAACAAAATAAAAACCTGAACAGGTTTTCCTCCGAGTAGTTTAAACTGAACAATTCCCTTATATCAACTCTATACATGAGGAAAAACTTCAAATACGTAGTGAGTTTAACATCGCCTAAGGAAAGGTAGGTATGACCCGAGGAAGGGAAGGACGTCTCAGATTCCTTGGATGAAGAGCATCCCTCAAGGGTCTAGAGGGATGTTCTTCATCCAATATTCCTGAACGTCTTGTAAACCTGAATTCCAAAACTGGATGTATTTCGATCGTTTGTGGGATCTAAGATGGTATCCCCGTGTTGCACAACCCTTGTCCCCATTATTATAATCACGGGGGAGCACTAAACCTGTAGGATTATACAGCGCATGTGGGGGGATGGAAAGCATTCAGGCTCAATTTAGGGAACCACAGCACTGATCCAATTCCCTAGATCAAGAACCCCTCACCAAGGAACCTCCCTTGAGGAGCTCCTGTTCCCAGAGTCTCAATGCACGCGACTGGAATTATGCATAAGTTGATTATTAAGTTAACTATTAACTATGAAGACATGAAGAAAATGAGAACAGACATTCCCAAGTCAACATAAGGAAAACTATTATCCATTTTTATCGGTATAAATGGTAAATTACTATATCACAAAATGTGTGATAAAAGAATAACAGGAAAAATTGATAGCTGGATCTACCATTTCCTCACAAACAGAACACAAAGAGTAGTAGTCAACAGAGTAAAGTTTGAGGCGGCTACGGCGAAAAGCTCTGTTCCACAAGGCACAGTACTCGCTCCCATCTTGTTCCTCATCCTCATATCTGACATAGACAGGGATATAAGCCACAGCGCCGTGTCTTCCTTTGCCGAAGACACCCGAATTTACATGACAATGTGCACCACTGAAGACACTGCAAGACTCCAGGTGGACATCAACCAAATCTTTAAATGGGCCTCAGAAAACAATATGAAGTTCAACGATGAGAAATTTCAACTACTCAGATATGGAAAACGTGAAGAAATTAAAACTACATAGGAGTATAAAACAAATTCCAACCACACATTAGAGCGAAAAACTAATGTAAAAGACCTGGGAGTGATCATGTCAGAAGATCTCACCTTCAAAGACCATAACATTGTATCAAACGCATCTGCTAGAAAAATGACAGGATGGATAATGAAAGCATTCAAAACTATGGATGCCAAGCCCATGATGACACTCTTCAGGTCACTTGTTCTGTCTAGGCTGGAATATTGCTGCACACTAACAGTATATTTCAAGGCAGGTGAAATTGCTGATCTAGAAAATGTACAGAGAACCTCACACAGCACACGTAACTACGATGAAACACCTCAGTTACTGAGAACGTTTGAAGTTCCTCAACCTGTACTCCCTAGAACGCAGGCAGGAGAGATACGTGATTATATACACTTCGATAATCCAAACTTGCACACGACAATCACTCCCTATGAAAGCAAAAGACTTGGCAGACGATGCAACATCCCCCCAATGAAAAGCAGGGGCGCCACTAGCACAATAAGAGACAACACAATAAGTATCAGGGATACAAGACTGCCTCCCAGCATACATACGGGGGATTACCAATAGACCCCCGGCTGTCTTCAAGAAAGCGCTGGACAGGCACCTAAAGACAGTACCTGACCAGCCGGGCTGTGATTCGTACGTCCGGTTGCGTGCGGCCAACAGTAACAGCCTGGTTGATCAGGCCCTGATCCACCATGAGGCCTGGTCACATACCCCCCGGAACCCTCTCCAGGTATACTCCAGGTATACTTTCCCCTCTTTGCTTTCATGGATAAAGTTCTTTGTCTCCACAGACTCCTCAGTGCACCAGTCACCTTTTTCTCATCTAATCTATTATTCAACTCATTTTTCATAGACCCATCTACTGACACGTCCACTCCCAAACACCTGAATACATTCACCTCCTCCATACTCTTTCCCTCCAACCTGATATCCGATCTTCCGTTACCTATTTTTTTTATCCTCATTACCTTACTCTTTCCTATATTCATTTTTAATTTCCTTCTTTTACCTACCCTACCAAACTCATCCATCAACCTCTGCAACTTCTCTTCAGAATCTCCCAAAAGTACCTCTTCATACAAAGCAAAAAACAAAAGAAAACTCCCGAATTACTGAATGTGAGTTTAGCAACTTCCAAGCCATTACTTCGACAGTGCCAGTCATAACAAGTTAAGTTTAGAGTTAGACTAAGAATCTAAAGCACATGGAGTATATCTTAAAACAGCTATAAAATTTAAAAAATCACTAATTCTAAATAAGGTTCAGTAAACAGAATTGCACAGAGTACCAGATGTTTGTTCCTGCTCACCTACGTGAACTTAAGCAACCACAAAACTGAATTTATCTAACAAGATCGAAGGGAAACAGCGTTCTCCCAGAGGCAGGAGACGAGGTCTTCTCTGGGCGACGGCCAGAAAGCAAGAGAGAAAGAGAAGCGGCAACTGCAGGTTCCAGGTCAGATTCCCTCCCAGCTTGCCACACGTCCCAGAAGGCAAACTTGCGAAGCAATTAGCAGCCCAGGAAGCAAATCAGACTTCCGAATCTGCCAGCACAGAACGTGCAGTTTATGTGGAACAGCTTACACTGTACATAAATATATAACACAAAAACGTTATATAAAATTGTACTTATATATATATATATATATATATATATATATATATATATATATATATATATATATATATATATATATATATATATATATATATATATATATATATATATATATATATATATATATATATATATATATATATATATATATATTATTATCACACTGGCCGATTCCCACCAAGGAAGGGTGGCCCGAAAAAGAAAAACTTTCACCATCATTCACTCCATCACTGTCTTGCCAGAAGGGTGCTTTACACTACAGATTTTAAACTGCAACATTTACACCCCTCATATATATATATATATATATATATATATATATATATATATATATATATATATATATATATATATATATATATATATATATATACAATTGGTGTGTTTGCGTCTATTTTTCTGAAGACTACAATTAATAAAATTGATACTTGATTGTAACTTACACAACTTAATATTAAGAGATTTTTTCCTGAGAGGATAACACATCAACGCTTAAAGTTGACCAGAGGTTGAATTTTCAGTTACTGAACAGAACCCAACAAAATTAGTAACTACACAGCCTTAAAATATGGAACCTTCCCTCCATTTCATTCGATACATCAGCCATTGAAGACTGATGCCATTCACGATAGTTATATTTTGATTAGTGGAACTAAACCCGTAGGAGTTATATAGCGCCTGTGGAATGGAAGGCACTCAGTGATGATCTAACAAAAAAGTGAAGTCCAGTCCTTAGATCAAGAGCCGTCACAAGCATCAAGGCAAAATAATTCAATAAGGCAAAATTATACTATACAATTTCGAGATTAAATATAATAAAATAACATCAATACACTCTATTAATTATACCGACCTTCGTCTAAGAAAAATTCACGAGCGCTGGACTTCTGAAAACAATTAGAGCCCGTCTCCACTTATCACACTGTAACAAAATTTGGGCATGGCCTATGCAGCATTCTCCATAAGGCACCCATGTGAATAGTCCCATGGTGCAGTGCACAAGTGTTCAAATTATTAAATAGATCGAATAAGACGTTCTCGAGTAATAAACGAAAATTTATGAGAAGGCAAAAATAGTGCTGAGAATGCTCGGAAAAATCGGAGTCTCCCCTAATTAAACTTGAAAAACCACCATAAAACTGTTTTTTTTTTTTAGTTTCCTTTTCTCATTTACATTCTTTTTAAAGTTCTCTACAATCTGGAAAGAAAAATATTTATTTCTGATAATTTAAAAAAATATATTTTAATAAAATACTCAAAAAATGGCAAATTGGTATACACAGAGCACAAAATTAATTAAAAAATACTTCCTATTAAGAAAGATTTTGGGTTTGAAGCTGATCAGAAGAGGAGTTCTCGAGTTATTACATGGTAAAAAATGAGAATAACACTAGCAAATGGAAATTTACACAACACAAATTGAGTAACAAGTTGTGTTCTAATAAACCCATAAATGGTAAAAGTTTGAAGCTGTTCAGAAAAGGTATTCTCGAGTATTTGATCTGATTCCAACGATTCCAATGTATTTTTTAACATTTTGTAGGTAAAATTTCAAAATTTTCCCATACTCGGATAAAACATATGGGGTACCATCCTTCTTAAAACGCCCTTTCAATAATATTTCCAAGGCAGTTAGAAGTAGCATTCTCTATTGAATAAAAAAATTAAAATGACTATTCAGTAAAATTAGCAAATTGGGACTTACGCTACTCAATGGCAGCTGTTCAGGAAACCACACCAGTGGTAAAAATTTGAAGCCGATCACAAGAGTCATTCTTCAGTTACGGCAAAAACTGCACTGATTTCAAACGTATTTCATGCTACTATTTTACTGCATCATAAGGTACTATCATGGTCCTATGATGCATCATTCAGTACTGAAGCTGTTCAGAAGAAAACTGGTAATTGTTTTGCCTGAATCAACGTGTATAAAACGTGTATAAAATCAACGTGTATAAAAAATCCACAGTTTTACCAACCCGTCCTTTAAATAACTGTCACACTTTCACAGAGGCGTCTAGAGTCCGTTTTTAATTTTTGTTAGATTAGGTAAGTTAAGCTAGGTTAGATTACAATGGAAAATCTGTAAATATATAAATAGACGGAGATGACATAGTCTGTTGTGGGAACAGAAAAAGGACAGTCACTGATACTTATAACTATGTAATATTTCGACTGTTCAAGGTTACGTCAACAGTCACCCATTTCACTGTTTATATATTATTGTCATGTGGTTTGTGGTCAAGAGGAAGAACTTGTTTTACACAAAGTGGTCAAATTGGACACCTACATATTTGAATTTCATTTTACTTTGTCATCAAATTTTCTCCATTTTTTGAACATCTGAAGCTGTGCCTCTGAAAACTTTAGAAGTTATCCGAATCATTCCATGAGGACGAGAATCAGATCAAAGGTCGCATGAACATGTAAATTGTTCAAAGAATTTGGTTCTGGCAAACACTTAATGGCGCGATTACCGGACTCTGTAAATGATTTAGGTTTTCAAGAATTTTCATTGAAGTCGACTGGATGAAGCGTTCTAGAGTTCTGACCGAAATAAAATGAAAAAGTTGAAGGAAGAAAAAGATGAACACAACAATTCTGGCCACTTCTTAAAGGTATCTCTTCCGAGATTCCTAAATAAGCTGAATATTCATTACAGTTCTCTGTAAAAATATTTCAAAACTTCTCAAGCACTTGTAAAAGTCAATGAGCATTCCTGAAAATTTCAAGGAATGAGGAAATAAAGTGTATCAATAAAAATTCTTGAAAATCTAAATTATTAGGGAGCCCAGAAAGTGGGCCATTAAGTGTTTGGTGGAATTTTTTTTTCATCCAACTTCTCGTTTCTTTTCCTCACAACAGGAGAAAGCCTCATCTGACTGGCTTCAAATTTCTAACGCTGCTGTATGGTTTCTAGAGAAAGATTCTAGGAACAATTGGCCTGTACACGTGCCCTTTGATCCGGGCTGTAGAATCCGTTCAAGCATCCTGGAATAACTCTGATAACTTCCAAAATAATTCCCACCGCCCATTACAACTTCGCTTCAAACGCTGAAGGTGCTTACTGATTCGACGACAGAAGAGTGTAAAATTAAAAATTTTGATTGTATTAGTAGTGTATTAATATCAAGTCATAACGGTTTGATAAAGCTCCTGGAGAGCGAAACGTTGCCACAATAAAATGTCACATTAGTTGCATTTGTGTCCTTTTACTTAAAAGTTTGATTCTATATTACGTGTCAAACAGAATCAAAATTTGAATCAGGGGTAAATATGTTAAAACGCTTGAGTTTTCCCTCTTCTGAATGGCTTGAATATTTTATAGCTGATGAGTCACATGGTCAGGACAGTACCAATTAATTTTATTTATGTGCAGACAAATTAATCAATGCACAAAATTAGTCTATGAAATTTTCAATAGTTGTAACAGGTGAGATAAATGGAGGTGGTACTTCCCTATATATATATATATATATATATATATATATATATATATATATATATATATATATATATATATATATATATATATATATATATAATCACACTGGCCGATTCCCACCAAGGCAGGGTGGCCCGAAAAAGAAAAACTTTCACCATCATTCACTCCATCACTGTCTTGCCAGAAGGGTGCTTTACACTACAGTTTTTAAACTGCAACATTAACACCCCTCCTTCAGAGTGTAGGCACTGTACTTCCCATCTCCAGGACTCAAGTCCGGCCTGCCGGTTTCCCTGAACCCCTTCATAAATGTTACTTTGCTCACACTCCAACAGCACGTCAAGTAGTAAAAACCATTTGTCTCCATTCACTATCAAACACGCTCACGCACGCCTGCTGGAAGTCCAAGCCCCTCGCACACAAAACCTCCTTTACCCCCTCCCTCCAACCTTTCCTAGGCCGACCCCTACCCCGCCTTCCTTCCACTACAGACTGATACACTCTTGAAGTCACTCTGTTTCGCTCCATTCTCTCTACATGTCCGAACCACCTCAACAACCCTTCCTCAGCCCTCTGGACAATAGTTTTGGTAATCCCGCACCTCCTCCTAACTTCCAAACTCTGCATTATATTCACACCACACATTGCCCTCAGACATGACATCTCCACTGCCTCCAGCCTTCTCCTCGCTGCAACATTCATCACCCATGCTTCACACCCATATAAGAGCGTTGGTAAAACTATAATCTCATACATTCCCCTCTTTGCCTCCAAGGACAAAGTTCTTTGTCTCCACAGACTCCTAAGTGCACCCCTCACCCTTTTCCCCTCATCAATTCTATGATTCACTTCATCTTTCATTGACCCATCCGCTGACATGTCCACTCCCAAATATCTGAATACATTCACCTCCTCCATACTCTCTCCCTCCAATCTGATATCCAATCTTTCATCACCTAATCTTTTTGTTATCCTCATAACCTTACTTTTTCCTGTATTCACTTTTAATTTTCTTCTTTTGCACACCCTACCAAATTCATCTACCAATCTCTGCAACTTCTCTTCAGAATCTCTCAAGAGCACAGTGTCATCAGCAAAGAGCAACTGTGACAACTCCCACTTTATGTGTGATTCTTTATCTTTTAACTCCACGCCTCTTGCCAAGACCCTCGCATTTACTTCTCCTACAACCCCATCTATAAATATATTAAACAACCACGGTGACATCACACATCCTTGTCTAAGGCCTACTTTTACTGGGAAATAATTTCCCTCTTTCCTACATACTCTAACTTGAGCCTCACTATCCTCGTAAAAACTCTTCACTGCTTTCAGTAACCTACCTCCTACACCATACACCTGCAACAACTGCCACATTGCCCCCCTATCCACCCTGTCATACGCCTTTTCCAAATCCATAAATGCCACAAAGACCTCTTTAGCCTTATCTAAATACTGTTCACTTATATGTTTCACTGTAAACACCTGGTCCACCCTATAAAATATAAGGAGGTACCACCTCTAGAACTGTCCTAGGGACCCTCATCCTCAGAGAAAAGAATAAACTTGCTTCAGGGAAAACTCAAGGTTCTCCCTGAAGCTGTTTGAGAATTTTCTCCTACCACCCCCTGTATTTAATATAAATTTTATTTAAAGACAAAATACATTGACAAAACATTCACAAAGATACAATAGAAAGAAAAACAACATATGTAACTCAGAGCTACATCTCGAATACTTCGTCCAGCTCCCTGGCGGTGGGCCGTGTGCCCAGAATGCTGCAGGCATTTCCTCTCTGGATCGCAACACTGAGTCTCTGAAAGAGGAAGCTGGTCGCCCTGTGGTCCTTGGTTTCTATGATGAACTTTTCACCCAGTTCTTTGAGGAACGTTCGAGCACACTTGCCCCATGCTCCAAGGGTCCCCGACACTATTGGGATGAAGTTATAGCAAGGGAGAAGGTCTTCATATTTGCGGATCTTCTGGGTCTCCCTGTGGCTGGCAGCTCCATCCCCTTCCACTATGGAGTATGGCAAGTAGGTGTCTACCAATGTGACGGCACAGGTGTAGTCCCAGGCAATCTGCTTTCCATCCTTCCAAGGTAGCATAGTGGCTCCATCAGGACGCTTTTGACTTCTGTCAGACCTCTGCACTTGGGGTTCCCGTTGAGCTGGGCAATAGGCTGTGGCGAGGCTTCTCTTTATGTCATTGACCTCCTCATGCCTGGCATACTTCCCTTCTGCTGTGTGACACACGAGACCATGAGTCAGAATTGATCAGCTGTCGCCCTGCCGCAGATACACCCATGTTCGGTGAGGATGGGGACGGCTAGGCGAAGAGCAACACCAATCCGAATGGCCTGTGGGTCTAGTCGAGTGCCCAAGGAGGAACTGGGAACAGCTAACAGGAAATCTCCTGAGTGTGGTGCCTTCACTGCCAGGAGACGAGCTTTGATATGCTTTCAGAGATCACAAGGTTCGTCAACAATTCCTTGGCTGGTCTGATTCCTGATGAAATTAGACCTTTCTTTTTTGGTGCAACACTTTGTGCACTTAAAAAGAAGGATGGAGGAATTCGGCCAATTGCAGTAGGCAACACGTCACGCCGCCTCGTATCCAAAGCTGTTGTCCGAGGTATTCATGCACAGGCAGCCATGATGCTTCAACCAAACCAGCTTGGCTTTGGGGTCTCTCAAGGAAGTGAAGCAGCGGTTCATGCAACAAGGGCGTATATCAACAATCTGCCTGAGGACAATGCAGTGGTAAAATTAGATTTCAAGAATGCATTCAATCTCCTGAAAAGAGACGTGGCAATAGCAGCAGTACAAGAACATTTCCCTGGTCTCTTCCCTTTTCTTTCAGCTGGGTATAGCAAGGAATCAATGCTTCTCTTTGGAGAGCATGAAATCACATCATCGGAGGGTGTTCAACAAGGAGATCCTCTTGCACCATTTCTCTTCTGTATAGCAGTTAGGGAAATCACAGTCAGACTGACCAGCGAGCTAAACATCTGGTTCTTAGATGATGGCACACTAGCAGGTACAAAGGAGTCCCTCCTACATGATCTTACACAGGTAATGACACGGGGACAGGAAATGGGTTTCATCCTGAATCCATCCAAATGTGAAATCATCTCAGTCAATCAACAAGTGATAAATGCAGTGAGATCAAAACTACCAGGAGCAGCAGTCATTGCCCCCACAAATAGTGTCTTGCTAGGAGCACCTCTGGGAAGCAATGCCATTGACACAATTCTCAGGAAGAAATTGGAAGAGTTAAGAAGAATGGAAGAACGAATAGGCAATCTGGACACCCACGATGGCCTTGTACCTTCTCACAAAGTGCTTTTGAGTCTGCCCAGGTTGACATATTTCCTAAGATATGCACCTTCATATGATAACCTAATACAGCACGAATATGACAGTATCCTGAGGCAGATTTTTACGAAAGTACTTAACCTTATTCTAGAAGACGGGCAGTGGAACCAAGCTACACTTCCAGTCAGACTAGGAGGCATTGGTGTCCGCAAGTCATCACAGATTGCGCTGCCTGCTTTTCTGTCATCATGTATTGCATCCAGAGAGCTTGTAGCAGCGATTCTCCCTGAACATCTTAGGGACAAGATTGGAGTCCAGGACCAAAAGTTCATTGACGGAGCCATGATCTGGGATAATCTAACGGGCTCTGAAACCAGACCTGCTCCCCCCTCCCCCAACACCCAACAACTACAAACAATCGCACTGAGATGGTCCAATAGTGGAAAATATAACCTAAACAATGCTTCAGTGTCAGAGAAGGATAGAGCCTGCCTCCTGGCAGTGAGAGCTGCTCATGCAGGGGACTTTCTGTTGGCTGTTCCGAACTCCAGCCTTGGCACACGCCTCGACCCACAGACCATCCGCATCGGTGTTGCCCTTCGACTTGCCGCCCCTATCCTCGCCGAACACAGGTGTATTTGTGGCAGTGAAGCAGCAGACCGATTCGGGTACCATGGTCTTGTGTGCCGTAAATCCGAGGGAAAGATTGCAAGACATGAGGAGGTTAATAACATTATCAAGAGGAGCCTCACAACAGCTGGATGCCCAGCAGTAAGGGAGCCACCCCAGCTATGCAGATCTGATGGCAGACAGAAGCGTCCAGATGGCATCACCCTTCAAGCCTGGACAGAGGGGAAGCAGGTGGTGTGGGACTATACATGTGGATCTACCTTGGCTGATACCCATCTCCAATACACCAGGGCGTAAGGAGGGGCAGCCGCCAGCTTCAGGGAGTCACAAAAGTCTAGAAAATAAGGTGAACTTGCCCATTATTAAATGTTTGTTCCCATAGGCTCAGAGACTCTTGGCTCATGGGGAAAGAATGCATCTAAATTCCTTAAGGAGCTGGGAAAAAGACTCATCAGGGTAACTAGGGATCCAAGGGTAGCTAGTTTTCTATTCAAGCGCCTCAGTGCGGCTGTTCAAAGGGATAATGCCTGCTGTATTTTGGGCACACGCCCCAGCTCTGAGGAACTGGATGAGATTTTCGCCTTATAATCGGCGATACACACGTAACAACATGTACCGTATATGCCACCTTTATATCAATAATGTATCTCTTAAATCTTTTGTACCATATTATGTAATAAAATATTCCTATTGGTAAAAAAAATACGAAAAGATGGTGTGGTAGGTGAAGTTGAATATTCAAACGGCTTCAGGAAGAAATCCAAATATTCATCCTCGAAGCCTTTTTATCCACTTCTCCGAGGCTATGGGTCCCACAATTTACACCAGAGGTGGACCCCATCCTATATATAAATATATATATATATATATATATATATATATATATATATATATATATATATATACATATATGTCGTGCCGAATAGGCAGAACTTGCCATCTTGGCTTAAATAGCAACGCTCATCTTGCCATATAGGACAAGCGAAAATTTGTGTATGCAATAATTTCGCCAAAATCACTCTGAACCTAACGAAAAAAATATATTTCATTGTGTTTGTTTAGTATTAAATTATTGTCAACAAATCTAAAATATATTTAGTTGGGTTAGGCTAAAATAAATTGTTGTTGTTATAATAAGGTTAGGTAAGTTTTCTAAGATTCTTTTGGAGCAAAATTAAAAAATTTTACATTAACATTAATGAAAAAAATATATCTTTAAACGTATAAGAGAAAATTTTAGAATGGACTTAATTTTAAATGAGTTCTTGCTAATTGAGCAGTTTTACATATTCGGCACGATATATCTATATATCTATATATATATATATATATATATATATATATATATATATATATATATATATATATATATATATCCTCCCCGAACATAGGTGTATTTGCGGCAGGGCGACAGCTGATCAATTCGGACTTCATGGTCTCGTGTGTCACACAGCAGAAGGGAAGTATGCCAGGCATGAGGAGGTCAATGATATCATAAAGAGAAGCCTCGCCACAGCCCGTTGCCCAGCTCAACGGGAACCCCAAGTGCAGAGGTCTGACGGAAGTCTAAAGCGTCCTGATGGAGCCACTATGCTACCTTGGAAGGATGGAAAGCAGATTGCCTGGGACTACACATATGCCGCCACATTGGCAGACACCTACTTGCCATACTCCGTAGTGGAAGGGGGTGGAGCTGCCAGCCACAGGGAGACTCAGAAAATCCGCAAATATGAAGACCTTTCCCCTTGCTATAACTTCATCCCAAAAGGGTCAGAGACCCTTGGAGCATGGGGCAAGTGTGCTCTAAAGTTCCTAATAGAGCTGGGTGAAAAGCTCGTCATAGAAACAAAGGACCACAGGGCGACCAGCTTCCTCTTCCAGAGACTCAGTGTTGCGATCCAGAGAGGAAATGCCTGCAGCATTCTGGGCACGCGGCCCACCGCCGGGGAGCTGGACGAAGTATTCGAGATGTAGCTCTGAGTTACCTATGTTATTTTACTTTGTATCGTATTTTTGTGAATGTTTTGTCAATGTATTTTGTCTTTAAATAATATATATATATATATATCTTTCTTTCAACACACCGGCCGTATCCCACCGAGGCGGGGTGGCCCAAAAGGAAAAACGAAAGTTTCTCCTTTTACATTTAGTAATATATACAGGAGAAGGGGTTAGTAGCCCCTTGCTCCCGGCATTTTAGTTGCCTTTTACAACACGCATGGCTTACGGAGGAAGAATTCTGTTCCACTTTATATATATATATATATATATATATATATATATATATATATATATATATATGTATATATATATATATATATATATATATATATATATATATATATATATATATATATATATATATATATATATATATATATTATATATTCATACATACAAGCGTACATTCTTTCTCTAGACTATACAAAAAAGATACAAATGATTAAAGTTTATATCTAACTTTTCTGTGTAAAAAGTCATAAAAACTATTTGCCTCCACTCCTATCTAACATGCGTGTGCGTGCTTGATGGATGTCCAAGCCCCCTAGCATACAAAACCTTCTTTACTTCCTCCCCTCCAATTTTAATAGGACTACTTCTACCCAGTCTTTTTTCCACTACAGATTTAAATGTCTTCAAAGTCATTCAATTTTGTATCATCCTCTTTCAATGCCTGAACCACCTCAACAGCTCCTCCTCAGCCCTCTGGATAATGCTTTTAGAAACCTCACACCCTCTAATTTCCAAGTTATGGATTCTCTGCATTATATTCACACAACACATTACGATCAGACACGAAATCTCCAATGCCTCCAGCCTTCTCCTTGTTGCAATATTCACCACCCATGCTTCACACCCATATAAGAGCGTTGGTATAACTATACTCTCATACAGTCCCCTCTTTGTGTCCATGGATAGCGTTGTCTCCACTGACTCCTCAGTGCACCACACACCCTTTTCCTCAAGTCAATTCTCTGGTTCACCTCGTCATTCATAGACCCATCTGCTGACAAATCAGCTCACAAATATCTGAACACAATCACTTCCTCCATTCTCCCTCCAATATGATATCCAATCATTCATTACCTATGTTCACTTGCAATTTCTTTCTTTTACACACCCTCCTAAATTTGTCCTCCAATCTCTGAAACTTCTCTCTATAATCTTCCAAAAGCAGTGTGTCATGAGGAAAAAGCAACTACAACAACTCCCACTGCGTGGTAGATTCTTCATAATTTAATTCCACACCTCTCCTCAACACCCAAGCATTCCCTTCTCTTACAACCTTATCTACAAATGTATTAAACAACCGTTGTGACATCAAGCATCCCTGTCTAAGACCTACTTTTACTGGGAAATAATCTCTCTCTCTCTCTTACTTACTCTAACTTGAGCCTCACTATCTTCGAAATATCTCTCAACGTACAATCTATTTTGTTGAGAAATGGCATTACCAGCTAAGTTTAAATACGTATAGGGAAAACTTAACTTAGAAAGATAACTCATCGCCTGCACAGCCGCCCCTGCAGACGAGGTCTTGAGAAGCTGTCGAAGTCATTCCTCAACGGGCTGAAATGAGTTATAACTCGTAAGATTACAAATTACTCCTAGGGGGTGTTATGTCAGCATATTTCATTCACTGATTGCTGACAAACTTACGTGTGTGGACTCAAAGGTCCGCATATCACCGGGGTTTATGATAAGTGACTAACTCACGATTTTATACTCAACTGCGCAGTCAATAGTAGCACATCACGAGTTAGAACACTTACCTGGGTATATGTATCTGACCCGTAATTACGCCCGGATATCCGTTGAGTTGATTGAAGAATAGTGTTCTTTCAAGAATGTCGCACTACACTCTGTTGGATCGCAACACTCATTGTTACACTGTTCGTCAATAATTGTTCACACAATATCACTGAAGAAGCTGATCACACTTCTCTGTAAGTGTTTATTGTGTTTTTTGTGAGACACTTTGTTCACACTAACGCATAGATCGTTCTTTGTTGGTTATCCTGGCGTCAGTGTCACTCTCAGTAGAGTCAAAAGTAATCTGAAGACGCCACAACGCCCCACGCCGTCACTGCCCCAGCACAAAGGAAAAGCTGACCTAGTACTTTTGCTTCCTTGCCACTTCCTCCATGAAGCAAAGCAGAATGTTTGTTCCTTGCTGTCTTAAGCATAGACAACAATGTCCACTATCTTTACCATGGTAATAAAGTGGGAGCAGGATTTTCCTTAATTGTCCTGCTAAGGAAGAGATGTACTGTCTCTTATTAAAATACACTCTGCAACACTGGACCGCACGGAGCGGCGGTCGCTTGACCACAGGTCGTATACTGGTACTGCATCTGGGATCAATTACTCACTGTAGTAGTAAACAAGATGCTTGCCCCTTCTGAGAGGGCTGGGCTCCTCAGGGCTGAAAGGGCTGAAAGGGGCTGAAGGGGGCTGATACAGCCCTCCTGGAGAAAATTTCTCCACATATTTCATACACTTGCAACATCTGACACATTGCTACTTTATCCATCCTATCATGCGCCTTTTCCAAATTCAAAAATGTAACGAAAACCTCTTTACACTTATCTAATTGCTGTTTATTTTTCACTATAAATCCTTGTTTATCTGCGATCCTGCTCTCCATCTTACTCCTAATTAAATAAATGCACCAACAATTTCAAAACTATATCCTCACCTGCTTTAAATATTTCTGTCCTGATCCTATCAATCCCAGCTACTTTACTCCCTTTCATTCTACCTACAGCTTTATGTATCTCCCCCATAATCACATCTGCCTCTTACTCACTCGTAAAAGATGTTTTACCTCCATGGGTTATGAACAAAATCACAGCTTCCCTTTCTTCATCAACATTTAGCAGTTCCTCAAAATATTGCCTCCATGTTCCTGATACCTCTAACTCTCCATTTAATAACTCTCCTTTTCTATTTTTAACTATTAACCTTACTCGTTTCCTACGCTTTCTCATTTTATTAATCTCACTACAAACCTTTTTCTTATTCTCAGCAAAATTTATTGACAGCATGTCACTCACTCTTACATTTAGTCTCCTTACACATTCCTTCAATACTCTCTTAACCTCTTTATATCACTTTGTAAATATCTCTCATATGTCAACTTTTCTTTCCCTCATCATTCCACCAGTCATTCTTTTTCCCTCCCATACCCACCCTCCTATATCCACAAACTTCCACTGAATACTAATAAAGCATGCTTATATTTACCCCATTCGTCTTCAGTCTCATTGCCTATATTCTCACTATCCCATCTTTCTTCCAATAGTTGTTTATATCTTACCCTAAGTGCCTCCTCCTTTAGTTTATAAACCTTCACCTCTCTTTCTTTCTTACATCTGATACCATTCACCTTGCATCACATCAGCCTTTTACTTTCACTGTAGCTACAACCAAAGAATTACTGGTATATCTGTGGCCCCTCTATAAGTATGCACATCCTGCAGTCTATTCATCCAATGTGACATTTTATTGTGGCAACGTTTCGCTCTCCAGGAGCTTTGTCAAGCAGTTACAAACAGTACAAAGCTCCTGGAGAGCGAAACGTTGCCACAATAAAATGTCACATTAGTAGCACTTGTGTCCTTTTACTTTACATATTGTCGGTAATTCTGCCAACCTTATTAGTCTATTCATCAACCATTTATGCACGAATACATAGTCCAACAAACTACTGTCATTACACCATGTATCATATCTCGCATCGTTTTTTCTTAAAATGCGTATTACATGTTACCAAACCGCTTTCCACACAAAGTTCAGTCAAAGGCTCACCATTATCGTTTACCTCTGGCACTCCAACTTTACCTACCACGCCCTCTTTAATCGTTTCTTCTAATTAGAATCCAGGTTCCCAGCTACAATTACTCTCTCACTTGGTTCAAAACTCCCTAAACACTCAATTAACGTCTCTAAAAACCTTTCTCGCTCCTCTACACTCCTTTCTTCTCCAGGTGCATACATATTAATTATAACTTTTCGTATCCGACTCTTATTACATTCCACATAATCCTTGAATTTATACATTTATATTTCCTCTTCTCCTGCCGTAACTAACTCTTCAACATTATTGCTACTCCGTCCTTAGCTCTGATGATAAATTAGACACATGTGCAACTCTTGGGTTTCTTTATTGAGGAAACGTTTCGCCACACAGTGGCTTCATCACTCCATACAAAGGAGAATCTTGAAGAACAGGAGTAGAATGAGGTAATTAGTCCCTCAACCTTCAGTCGATGTGGTCAGTCCATCAATCTTGAATAGAATACGGCATACGTGCGGAGAAGGAGCTTATAAACCGTTGGTAGGAGAGGTGCAGCAGTCATAGGCGGCGTCACATTTGTTCAATGTGGAAGTAGGTCGTGCCCAAGAATTAGGCAAGCGAAGAATTCCCAAGTATTAAGATCCCAAGAAGTTGCAGTGTCTGACAGGTTTGTAGATGAATGGCTCAGAGAACTGACATGTTGATAAATTAGACACATGTGCAACTCTTGGGTATCTTTATTGAGGAAACGTTTCGCCACACAGTGGCTTCATCAGTCCATACAAAGGAGAATCTTGAAGAACAGGAGTAGAATGAGGTAATCAGTCCGTCAACCTTCAGTCGATGCACCTCTCCTACCAACGGTTTAAAAGCTCCTTCTCCGCACGTATGCCGTATTCTATTCAAGATTGATGGACTGACCACATCGACTGAAGGTTGAGGGACTGATTACCTCATTCTACTCCTGTTCTTCAAGATTCTCCTTTGTATGGACTGATGAAGCCACTGTGTGACGAAACGTTTCCTCAATAAAGATACCCAAGAGTTGCACATGTGTCTAATTTATCAACATGTCAGTTCTCTGAACCATTCATCTACAGTCCTTAGCTCTCTCAGATACTCCTCCCCTAATCCCATTTATTTCTCCCCAATGAAACTTCCCTACCTCCTTCAGCTTTGTTTCCCTTAGACCAAGGACATCCAACTCCTTTTCATTCATAACATTGGCAATGGTCTCCTTGCATGCACTACATACACACACATTCATACATTCCAGGTTTATGAAGGCTTTGTTCTATTTTTTAGTAATTTATACAGATAAAGGGATTCCTACCATTTTAAGTCCCCTCTTACGACACGCATGGCTAACGGAGGAAAGATTCTTTTCCACTTCCCCATTAAGATGAAAGGAAATTGATAAGAACAAGATCTATTAAGAAAACAGAAGAAAATTCAGATAGGTATGTATACTTATACATGTACATGTATATGTAGTGTGATCGAAGTATGCGTAGAAGTGGCAAGATGTACGTATTTTCTTTCATGTTTGTGATAAAGGAAACACACCAGCAATTATACCAGTGTGTAAAATGTTTCATATTTTACAGGCATATACATGTCGTGCCTAATAAGCCGAATCGTACAGTTTGGCTTATTTAGCCATGGTTCACTTTGCCGAATAAGTGGAATGAAAATTTGTATTTTGCTATAAATCAGCGGAAATTGATCCGAGCATTACGAAAAAGTATATATATCATTGATTTTAATGAATAGTAAAGTTAAATTAACCTAAGATATGTATAGTAGAATTTAACAAACAAAAAGTACGTCAGTTTATGGGAGGTTAGGTGAGGTACATGTGTTAGTTTTAGACCAGAAATATAAGTCTTTATATCATTGTTAATGAAAAATAATTAGCTATCAATCTGTAAAAAATATTTTTGCGAGAAGTTTAATTTTAAAGGGAGTTCCGCCTATTAGGCAATAAGTGCATTATAAAAAGAAAATATAATGTTTGTCGTTTTGTGCTTAAAATTTTCAACTCGGAAACCTGTCATTCTGTTCGCCGTGTTACTCCCATATATGTATTGCTTGGAATTTTTGAAGACGTTGTGTACGCTTAATACATGGCCATTTTATTATCCTGTTCCGATTATTTTGTTGCTGATTATTTTGTATTCATATTTGAGATTATTATTCTCACAATGCATTACTTTGTAACTAATTGGAGGAGAAGGTGGAAGAGGAGGAGTAGGAGTTGGAGGAGGAGGTGGAGGAAGAAGAAGAAGAGAAGGGAGAGGACGTGGAGAAAGATGGGGATGGGAGAGAGGAGGAGGAGGCGGAAAAGCGATCATAGTCGAGTCTCAAGGAGGTCGAAGCGTATGAGTGAAATACTAGGCTGACTCCCACAACGTTGTCAGTGGATCTTCTAGTACGGTAACCAGTCCTCAGTGAAGGTGTTCACAACGTTGTCAGTGGATCTTCTAGTACGGTAACCAGTCCTCAGTGAAGGTGTTCACAACGTTGTCAGTGGATCTTCTTGTATGGTAACCAGTCCTCAGTGAAGGTGTTCACGACGTTGTCAGTGGATCTTCTAGTATGGTAACCAGTCCTCAGTGAAGGTGTTCACAACGTTGTCAGTGGATCTTCTAGTATGGTAACCAGTCCTCAGTGAAGGTGTTCACAACATTGTCAGTGGATCTTCCAGTACGGTAACCAGTCCTCAGTGAAGGTGTAGAAACAAAGTCAGGAGGTTCAATCATAGTTCATATTAGGAACGTCAAATTTTTAACGTTCTGAACAAGTCCAGGATGGAGAAGGGGACAGGCCGGTGGGGGAGGGATGTGTGGGATACCCAAGCCGGCATCTATCTCTTCTCTTAAGGATTCTCAGCCCAAATCCTATGATGGATTTGGGCAAGCGGTGAAAGATGAGACACGACGGAGTGGAGCCTGTGAACCTCGTTACTGTGCTCTGGCATCCTCAGAATATCGTAACCTTCCCTAGAAAATGAACCATCGAAGTAATATGACGCCCTCCCATACTTGACTAAGTCTTATAATTTTATCATTTCTCTATAATCGGGCAATTATATGGATATTTAGGTATATAAAGTATACATTTAACGATTAGTTATGAATGAGAGGAGCTGCTACGTAGTAATGGAGGTTTATATCTCTAGGTTCCAGCCTAGGCTTTCCTTAGGCTAGTAAATTTACGGCAGGACCAATAGTTTTAATAATTATAAAACTTGTTTCTAGTTAACGTGGCAGCTGGTGGGAAAAAGAAGACATAGCTTGCGAGTTCTTTTTTAATTAGTAAATCATGCTCAAAAAATCACATAGATATTAATGTTCGAGTAATAACTTTTATGTTTCCATTGTCATTATCTTTAGGTAATTTTTAAATATCTGCATTATAATATATATATATATATATATATATATATATATATATATATATATATATATATATATATATATATATATATATATATATATGTCGTGCCGAATAGGCAGAATTTGCGATCTTGGCTTAAATAGCAACGCTCATCTTGCCATATAGGACAAGTGAAAATTTGTGTATGCAATAATTTCGCCAAAATCATTGTGAACCTAACGGAAAAAATATATTTGATTGTGTTTGTTTAGTACTAAATTACTGTAAACGTATTTAAATATATTTAGTTGGGTTAGGCTAAAATAAATTGCTCTTGTTATAATAAGGTTAGGTAAGTTTTCTAAGATTCTTTTGGAGCAAAATTAAAAATTTTTACATTAACATTAATGAAAGGGCTTAATTTTAAATGAGTTCTTGCAAATTGACCGGTTTAACATATTCAGCACGACATATATATACATATACATATATGTCGTGCCGAATAGGTAAAACTGGACAATTAGCAAGAACTCATTTAAAATTAAGTCCTTTCTAAAAATTTCTCTTATACGTTTAAAGATATATTTTTTTCATTAATGTTTATGTAAAAATTTATAATTTTGCACCAAAAGAATCTTAGAAAACTTACCTAACCTTATTATAACAAGAGCAATTTATTTTAGCCTAACCAACTCAATATATTTTAAATACGTTCACAGTAATTTAGTACTAAACAAACACAATCAAATATATTTTTTTCGTTAGGTTCAGAATGGTTTTGGAGAAATTATTGCATACACAAATTTTCACTTGTCCTATATGGCAAGATGAGCGTTGCTATTTAAGCCAAAATCGCAAGTTCTGCCTATTCGGCACGACATATATATATATATATATATATATATATATATATATATATATATATATATATATATATATATATATATATATATATATATATATATATATACGGAAGAAAATTTTAGAGAGGACTTAATTTTAAATGAGTTCTTGCTAATTGACACCGCGACTAGCCGTTGTTTTAACCCACCTTATTATAAGCGAAAATTCACGACGCTCTAACCCACTGGACCATACAATCCTACAAGAATCATGCATCCAGCAGAGCTATGTGTTCTACCATGACCCGAGGATATACAATGGTGTGGGTGCCTCAGAGCTAATTTCATTCTACTCCCCGTTTGGTGTAGGATTGTAGAATTGTATGGTCCAGTGGGTTAGAACATCATGAGTTTTCGCTCACCGTAATGCTGGCTAAAACAACACGGGTTCGATCCTCCAGCTAGTTTCAGTGTTGTTGATTAAATACCTCTCGTTCGTGATTACAATACTATATATACTAATCGTGGAGGCTAGTACACCAAATGGGGAGTAGAATAAAATTAGCTCCGAGGCACCCACTTCATCGTATGTCCTCGGATCACGGTACAACATCTAGCTCTGCTGGGTGCGTGATTCTTGTACGACTGTATGGTCCAGTGGGTTAGAGCGTCGTGAATTTTCGCTCGCCATGAGGCAGGCTAAAACATCACAGGTTCGATCCCCCGGCTAGTCGCATCGTTATTGATTAAATTCCACTCATTCAGGTTACAATACGGTGGGATATGGTCAGTATGTTGAAAGATGAAAGATATACATATATATATATATATATATATATATATATATATATATATATATATATATATATATATATATATATATATATATATATATATATATATATATATAATGTATATCTTTCTTCTTTCAACATACTGACCATATCCCACCAAGGCAGGGTGGCCCAAAAAGAAAAACAATTTTTTTTTCTCTTTTTAACTTGAGTAATGTATACAGGAGAAGGGGTTACTAGCTCTTTGCTCCCGGCATTTTAGTCGCCTCTTACGACACGCATGGCTTACGGAGGAAAAATTCTGTTCCACTTCCCCATGGAGAAAGATGAAATAAATAAGAACAATAACGAGTAAGAAACTCGAAGAAAACTCAGAGGTGTGTGTATATATATGCTTGTATATGTATGTGTAGTGTGACCTAAGTGTAAGTAGAAGTAGCAAGATATACCTAAACTCTTACCTGGTTATGAGACAGAGAAAACACACTAGTAATCCTACCATCATGTAAAGCAATTATATACATATACATATACACAAAACATACAATGACTTTCAGTTCAAAATAAAAAAAATACGTTTCCCAGCTGCAGGCGGCCCGAGCCATTGTATATGTATGTAAATGTGGCGAGGTGATGGCCTCACCTGTCCTCCCCTATATTCTATATCGGATTTTCTGCTCCACCTTATAGTTCACAACACAAAGAACCTTAAATAAAAAGTGAAATGCATGGATAGGGGACATTTGTAACACATCTTTACTTCTGTAATAAAATACCAGTGGAATATATAGTATCAGGATATTCCATATTGAACATTTAAAATGGTATAAAATACCGACAGATTGTTAGGTAAGACACATATGCATCAGTTAGGTATCTTTATTTCGAAACGTTTCGCCTACACAGTAGGCTTCTTCAGTCGAGTACAGAAAAGTGGATAGAAGCAGAAGATACTTGAAGACGATGTAATCAGTCCATCACCCATCACCCTCTCCATTACATCGTCTTCAAGTATCTTCTGCTTCTATCCACTTTTCTGTACTCGACTGAAGAAGCTTACTGTGTAGGCGAAACGTTTCGAAATAAAGATACCTAACTGTTGCATATGTGTCTTACCTAACATATTCCATATTGTTAGCATTTAGTAAGATGTATCTTCTACAATTTCCCGTGTGTCTTAGATAAAATGTTGACACATTGATTCTGAAATATGATGTCATAAGGTTTCTTAAAATACATGTGTATCATGAAATAAGTTATGAATCATAATTTATTGATATTCATGTCGGGTCGAATATTCTCGTTATTATTATTGCTATTAGGCAAGGGTTACTTTATAATGTTGTTTATATTAAGGATTTTTTTGATTTTCTAAGTCGGATGAGAGTGTTAAAGTGTTTAATTAGACCTATGCTTGATATGTGTTCTATTTACAATAGTTAAAGTGTTGAACAGATAGGACGCCCGTAACTTACTCAAGGCTCTCTAGCTTTGCTCGAAATTGTAATAAAGTTGGTAGAATTACCGACAATATGTAAAGTAAAAGGACACAAGTGCAACTAATGTGACATTTATTGTGGCAACGTTTCGTAATGGCTTGATAAAGCTCCTGGAGAACGAAACGTTGCCACAATAAATGTCACATTAGTTGCACTTGTGTCCTTTTACTTTACATATTGCTCGAAATTGTTCTCACACGCTTATCTACAAAAAAATGATGAGGATAATAATAATAAAAATAATAATTATAATAATAATAATAATAATAATAATAATAATAATAATAAATTATTATAATTTTATTTTTCCACGAATCGACCGTTTCCCACCGATTCAACGTGCTCAAAAAAAAAAAAATGATTTTCACCATCACTCACTTAACCACTGTCTTGCCGGAGTAACGCCGAAACTGCAGTTCAGAATTGCAAGTATCCTCTATCCCTCGTTCAGAGTGGAGGAACTGTATTTCCCACCTCCAGAACCAGCTAACTTGCTTCTCTGAATTCCTCCATAAATGTTACCTTACCCACACTCCAACAGTAGGTCAGGTCATAAAAACTACTTGTCTCCACTCCTATTTGACACGCAGGATGTCAAACCCTCTTGCGCTCGTTGCCCCCTCTCTCCATTCCTAGGACGACTCTTACCCCGCCTTCCTTCCACTACAGATTTATACCCTCTCTAAGTCATTTTTTTTCGTTCCATCTTCTCTAAACGTCCGAACCACCTCAACAAGCCCTGCTCAGCCCTCTGGATAATACTTTTATTAACCCCGTACCTCCTTCTAATCTCCAAGACACGAATTCTCTGCATAATACAATTATTTTATGTAACACGACGTATGATGAATTTAACACGGTTCAGTTTGAGGGAAGGAAAAAAAACTTCCCTTTTCCTCAAGCGGCCGCCTTGTTGTGGTTCAGCTGGGGAGACCTCCCGCCTGGGGAGACCACCCCACCATCCTAGCATTTGTACTTCATACGTGTCCAGTCCAACTTCTCTGTACAAGCTGTGATTGTGAATTGTGTTTTGATCTTTTAATTGCTATATCTTGTATCTGTCAAGCAATCATGTCACCCAGAAGGCATACCAGTGTTGTTCAAAGTGCCAAGAAAAGGTGTAAGCATTTAATTAAGTCTTAGAATTAACGAAGGAAACAAAGATATTAGACAAGACATCCTGATGCCATGTTGAAGGGTTACTTTGTACACATAAATAGAGGTAAACATAAGTTTATGTGACTGACTGACTGACTGACTGACTGAATGACTGACTGAATGACTGACTGAATGACTGACTGAATGAATGATTTGACTGAACAACTTGACTGACTTACTGAACAACTTGACTGATTTACTGAACGACTTGACGGACTGATCGACTTGACTGATTTACTGAACGACTTGACTGACTTACTGAATCACTTTACTGACTTACTGAATGACTTAACTGACAGAATGACTTCAAGTTAGACACTCCAGTACAACCATCAACTTCAGTACCAGAACCTCTACCATCCACCTCAGCCCAGTAGGACCACAACATAACTCTCCACTCTCTTCACAATCATCCACAAACACCAGCAACCACAATTTAAGATAAAAAATATTGTTATTTCTGTTACATTTGTAGTCTTAAAGTTGTTTGGCTTTTTTGGGGCTCTCTGGAACGTAACTCTATTTTTGCCCATAAGTTATTCAGTTCATCTAACACGGTTTTTATCTCACACGGTGTTTCCAGGAACGTAACTACTGTTAAATGACGGTCTACTGTATTCACACAGCACAGTACCCTCAAACACGATATCTCCGCCGGTTGAATTCAGCCACTTCCTTGTTGGAGAGGAGAAGTTTGAGATAATCAGTCCCTCAACCTGGAATCGATGTGTTCAGTCCATCACTGCAGTATATAAGCCACCTCTCTGGCCCTATGCTGCACTTCCTACAAGAGTGATGGACTGAACATATCGATTCCAGGTTGAAGGACTGATTACCTCAAACTTCTCCTCTCCTTACTCATTTCTACTTTGTATTGGACTGATGAAGCCACTGTGTGTCGAAACGTTTCTTCAATAAAGATTCCTATGAGTTGCGTAAGTGTCTCAGTTCTTCAACTTGTCGGTTTTCAAAACCATTCATCACATCTGTCAGACACTGCAACATCATGGGATCTTGGTACAAAGACTTCAGCGCTTGCCCAACCTTTGGACGTTGACCTACTTACACTAGTGGTAGGTCCCACTGTCATCCCGCCTCCTCCTGCTTCAACTCATCTGACTGCAGGATATAAGCCACCTCTCTGGCCCTATGCTGCACTTCCTACAAGAGTGATGGACTGAACACACTTCCTTGTTGCAACATTCACAACCGATGCTTAACACACATATAAGGGCTTTGGTAGTACTATACTCTCACACATTTCTGTTTTGCTTCTATGTATAATATTCTTTGTTTCCACAGATGCATCAGCTATTAATATTTTTGGTGTTACTATTAGCAGTAATAGCAATAACAATAGTATTAGCAGTAACAGTAATAAGAACATAATAACATAAGAAAGAAGGAACTCTGCAACAGGCCTACTGACCCATGAGGAGCAGGTCCATGTCCCCCCCCCGGATTAGACCAATGACCCACCCCCCGGATTATCCCAATGACCCGCCCAGTCTGGTCATCCCCACTCAAGGATGGAGAACTGCATCAGACCCAGCAGCACAAGCTAGTCAGGTCCAACTCACACCCACCCACACCCACTCATGTATTTATCTAACCTATTTTTAAAACTACACAACGTTTTAGCCTCAATAACTGTTCTCGGGAGCTTGTTCCACTCATCCACAACTCTATTACCAAACCAGTACTTTCCTATATCCTTCCTGAATCTGAATTTTTCCAACTTGAAACCATTGCTGCGAGTCCTGTCTTGGCTGGAAATTTTCATCACACTATTTACATCCCCTTCATTTATTCCTGTTTTCCATTTATACACCTCGATCATATCCCCCCTAATTCTACGCCTTTCGAGAGAGTGCAGATTCAGGGCCTTCAGTCTATCCTCATAGGGAAGATTTCTGATACATGGGATCATCTTTGCCATCCTCCTTTGTACGTTTTCCAGAGCATTTATATCCATTCTGTAATACGGTGACCAGAACTGAGCAGCATAATCTAAATGAGGCCTAACCAAGGATATATAGAGTTGAAGAACAACCTGAGGACTTCTATTATTTATACTTCTAGATATGAAGCCAAGAATTTTGTAAGCTTTATTGCAAACAATAATGCACTGTTGTCTTGGTTTTAGGTTACTGCTAACCAGAACTCCTAAATCCTTTTCGCAATCGGTAGTATTAAGATCTACATTTAGTTTGTATGTGGCATGGTTATTTAACTGTCCAACATTTAGAACTTTGCATTTGTCAATATTAAACTGCATCTGCCACTTCCCCGACCATTGCGTCAGTCTATTCAAATCCTGGAGTGCTCTAATGTCCTCATTAGAATGAATTGGACGGCCTATTTTGGTGTCATCAGCAAATTTGCTTATGTCGCTATTTATTCCCTCATCTATGTCGTTTATGCAAATTGTGAACAACAACGGGACTAACACTGACCCCTGAGGAACACCGCTTGTGACGTGCCCCCATTCTGATTTCTCCCCATTTATGCAAACTCTCTGCTGTCTATTTGTCAGGAAAAAATTTCTCCTCCTATTCCGTGTGCCCTAAGTTTCCTCAATAGCCTCTGGTGTGGAACTCTATCGAAAGCCTTACTGAAGTCCATATACACAATATCATATTCATTACCATGATCTACCTCCTCAAACACCTTAGTGAAAAAAATTAGTAAATTCGTAAGACAGGAACGCCCCTTTGTAAAACCGTGTTGAGAATCATTAATCAATCTGTGCCTGTCAAGATGGCTACGAATTGCTTCGGCAATTATTGATTCCATAAATTTTCCCACTATGGAGGTAAGGCTTATTGGTCTATAGTTCGAAGCCAAGGACCTGTCACCTGCCTTGTAAATAGGTATTACATTTGCCATTTTCCACTTATCAGGCACTATGCAAGTTTCTAGTAATATGTTAAAAAGATTAGCCAAAGGTATGCTAAGTTCCTCTTTACATTCCTTTAACACCCTTGCAAACAGTTCATCAGGACCTGGGGATTTGTTAGGTTTTAGTTTCTCTATTTGTCTGAGGACCATGTCACTAGTTACTGCAATCGTACATAGTTTATTAACATCCTGTTCTACGTAATCTATTATTTCAGGAATATCGCTAGTATTTTCCTGGGTGAAAACTGAGAGGAAGTAGGTATTTAGAATTTCACACATATCCTTATCACTGTCAGTGATCTGACCAGTGTTACTCTTAAGTGGGCCAATCTTGTCCCTAATCTTACTTCTGTATACCTGAAGGAACCCTTTTGGGTTAGTCTTTGAATCCCTTGCGACCTTAGCCTCATAATCTCTTTATGCTTTTCTTATTCCTTTCTTTATTTCTCTCTTTAATTGAATATATTGATTTCTTAACTGCCCATCCCCTCTTTTGATACGCCTATATATGCCTCTCTTTTGACCAATGAGATGTTTTAATCTATTGTTCATCCATTTGGGATCATTTTTGTTAGATCTAATTTCCCTACTCGGAACAAAAGTTGTCTGGGCAGCTAGAACTATGCTCCGAACAACGTCATATTGGCAACCAAGATCACCTACCTGGCCCATAGTCAGGACATCCCAATTTAGCCCACCCAAGTAATAGCAGTAGTATTAGCAGTAATAGTACTAGTATTAGTAGCAACAGTAGTAGTAGTAGTACCTATAGTAGTATTAGTAGTAGCAGTGGTAGTAGTAGTAGTAGCAGTTTAAGCAGTAGTAGTTTTAGCAGTAGTAGTTTTAGCAGTATTAATAGTAGTAGTAGTACTAGTAGTAGTTATAAGTAAAAGGTATACTTAGAAGGTGAAAAGAATGAGGGAGGAGAATAAAGGGAATTAAATCTTTCAGTCATAAAAAAAGGCCAGATGAAACAATGACAAAAATAATTCAAAACGTGGAGGAGGTTGTTACATATCAACATCCACAAATGACGGTAAACCATACAGCAGGAAGGGGAAAACAATCTGATGATTTTTAAACTGCCAGAATTACAAGAAGTGAGAAGTGAATGAAAGAGACAAGAAGCAAAATATATGGAAGCGTGGTTAATATCTACAAGTTCAGAGAAGGCACAAATTGAGATGACAGATTTTTTCAGGAAGGTTCTGTTCAAAGGAGTGGAACTATGTCCAGTAAATGCGACCTTTGTGCCAAATGGATCAAGTATTTGAGTAGCACTAAATTGGAAATCAGTCTTCAGGAAGAGGGACAGAGACTATGGAATATTTATACTGAGGGATCGAACATTAGGAGAGAAAACCTGTTAAGCTGATATGGAAGGAGAAGAAAACATGAAGACAATCATCTCTATCTCTGAGAGAGTTTTTACAGGGATAGGTTAAGAGTTCCTACCTTCATTCACAAGCTAAGAGTTTTTGTCTACGTAACTTTATTTGAAAGCCATTTCATTTTTATAAACTTACAAATAAGAAACAGGATGAAGTTGGATCTGTCTATGGGTCAGCAATTTCCTTTGGTCAACTGCCTTCATCTCATGATGGACTAGGACCGGGCCGTGGGAGCAGTCACCATCATAAGCAACTCTAGGTAAACATCGATGTTGTTATGCTGTACGAATATGTTCCACACTCGAGTCATTGTAGGAATGAATGAACTCAGATGAAGTGATGTCCTTGAGAACGCTACAGCCAGTGTGAAGGTGCTGTTTGCTGCTCTTGTTGTAACGAAGGTATCTTCTCGCTGTCTGTACATGAAGTGGAGCCAAGTGTAGTACCTGGGCAACATTGGTCTTGTACATAACTGTATAACCACCCACATCTTTCCTGTGCTAAAGGCACTGCTGAAATGACATCTATTCTTGCCAGGTCTGCGCGAGAGATAAGCAGTCTTGCTCTGTTTTCTGTTATTTCAAGAAGTCGAAGATGAAACTAGGGGTACTCAGTGTAAGAAAGAAGAGTATAGACAAGATGTGAGCGTACGTGTGCCTCGTACTGTCAGGCAGGTACGAGATATACCTTAGTGCTGTTAGCTTCTTGGCTACCTTGCTCGCAAGATTTACTATGTGCTTCGTCACAGTTTAAAATCAAATTTCACTCTTAGGGTATCCACGCCATCTTCGGGTTCCAACGCTCACCTATTTATTCGTATCACTGCTCCACATTTATCGTCATGGTGCCTAAAAATCAGCATGATTTGCGTTTTCGCAGAAGGAAATATTAGCTCTCATCATTGTCCCCAAGCTGATATAGCTGTAAGCTCGTGATTGTACCCGAGAGCAGCTAGCATTTCCTTTCTTGGAAAAGTAAATGTCACAGAACAGAATTATTCGAGAATCCCATGCATCAGCATGGGATTCTGGGATAAGTTGAAAAAAATCATTAGACATTCTGTAACAAAGGCCTAAGCTCATTTCCCTGTGGAACACTAGTACAGACTGAGTGTTTTGGAGACTGTTCCACTGAGAATTATTCTTAGGAATCATAGTGCAGAGTCAGAGACTCCTAGTACTTGCAGTTTCGCCAGGAGTCGTTGGTGCTATATTCGGTCGAAAGCAACAACAATACACAGTGATATTACAAAGCTGGCCTTGGAAGAGGATTAATAGCAGAGCAGCAGCAGGATAACCTTTTCTGAAGCCATATTGACGGTCACAAACAAGCGAGTAGTAGTCAAAAAACGCTGTCATCTACTGTGAGATTATTGTCTGAAGAATCTTACCAGTGATAGACAGGAGTGATACTGGTTTGTAGCTACTGATTTACTGCCTGGTCTTCCTTTGGGGAACAGGGACTTCATTTGCCTCTTCTCACAGAGAAGGCCAGATATTGCTGAAAGATGAGTTAGAGGTGACTTTAGCTGGTCTGCAAATTATAAAATGTGCAATCTTGGGCTCACCTTATCTGGACTCTTTGCCTTTTCTTGGTCCAGGAGTTTAAGGAGGCAATATGCTTCACCCTGCCTCATTGTCACTTCTGACAACTTTGACAGTTCTTGCTGATCTTGCTAGATCAGGGACTTGCATCTCAGTAGCAAAGGTTTCAGCAAAACTGTCACCTTTCTCCTGATTGCTAGTAGAGACAATCCCATAATGTCGATTTAGAGTTAAAATAATTTCATCAGGTGAATAACCTCCTCGTTTTTTGACCAAGGGCCACCAGGTTTTGGAGCCAACTATTACTGAAGCAATTTTTTTTTGTGTCAGCCTCCCATACACGGATGATCCGGGATACAGGATGATTCGTTGCCTCTCGGCAACGAAAGCCAAACCATGGCTGATCTGAAGGCTTTATCTCACTGCCGGAGAGGGATGCATCTGTGTTGGAGATTAAAGAAGATATGTATAATGAAGGCATTCACTTGGATATCAACATCACCTTGGAGTAGGACATTCCAAACGGAGGCGGTAAGTTCCGAGCGAAACACCGACCAGTTTTCTCTTTCCAAAATTTCCTCCGCCCATGGAGCTTATGCAAAATGAAGCCTTCAGAATTATTCTTGGCTGTCCTAAGTTTACCAAAGTTCTTTATATGAGGAAGGAGCTTGGTACATAGAATTAGATCGCAAGAAATGAACCAACCACTATAACTACAATTCTTACGAAATGTCTGGAACCCTCCATGGAAGGAGTGTTCATTTAATATTACATACTAATAAACCCTTCCCAAAAAAACTCATCACTAGTGCAAGAAGAAATTTCTCGCTTAACTGTTAGTAATAATTTAATTCGTATATCCATGAATGTAGACTCCTACATACATGGATGTATGTAGAAGTCTACTGGCAGAACTGCATCTCCTCTTGTTGCCACCTCCATAGTTAAGAACGATAGAAATTATATGGAAAAAAGACACTTATGTGTCTTTTATGCGGAACGAGGAAACGTTCCGCCTCGACTGATTTCTTCAGTCCTAATACAGGGAAAACCAAGAAAATGAGAATATATAGTGGCAGAACTCAGGTGGAGTGACGCGTGGGTAGAGGTAGTAGTGGTGGTAGTAGTGGTGGTAGTAGTGGTGGTAGTAGTGGTGGTGGTAGTGGTGGTGGTAGTGGTGGTGGTAGTGGTGGTGGTAGTGGTGGTGGTAGTAGTGGTGGTAGTAGTGGTGGTAGTAGTGGTGGTAGTAGTAGTAGTGGAGCTAATGTGCTAAGACGGGTTGGGTTAGAGAAGGACCTGTTGACATCATGTTGCAGCAGTCTCCAGAATGGGTAAAATCCTGTTGATTAGCAATTTTCAGATACTGTAACTACCGGACTTTTGATGGATAGTGCTACTGACATCAATTAGGGCAGTTTCTATGCACTTTCGCCGTCTTAAATCGTCTACTTTAGTCACTAGTTTAGTCTCACTGAAATTCAGTGAGATCCTCTGCCAATGATCAAGGATGAATGGGAGAAGACGCCTGCATCGCACTCCAACTCTTCAACTTTCCAGGTGGCACGTCACGTGGCTAAGGCTCAATTAAAATCTGCTCAAAATACTATGAAACAGAGGTATGACAGACAGGCAAAGTTGCGCTCCTTCAATCCTGGAGACAAAGTGTTGGCACAGGAACCTGTACCTGGCCACACCTTAAAAGCAATGCAAATAATAAGTAAAATTTCTTATGTAAATTATGTGGTAGCTCCTCTTGATAAATTCACGGAAAGTAAAATTTGTATACATGTTGGTAGAATTACCGACAATATGTAAAGTAAAAGGACTCAAGTGCAACTAATGTGACATTTTATTGTGGCAACGTTTCGCTCTCCTGGAGCTTTATCAAGCCGTTACAAACAGTACATAGACAGAGGGTATATATAGGCTTAGAGTGAGGTGTAATACTAGTGGTAGTAGTAATATTACTACTACTACTGCTACTGCGTCCATGTATTATTTGTAATGGCTTGACAAAGCTCCTGGAGAGCGAAACGTTGCCAAAGTAAAATTTACCAAACAAATCAGATTAAAATGCTTAATAGCCTACTTGAAGTCCCAGTAGTGACTGTCCTCTACCTCTGTAGATGATCCTGATTCCTTGAACGTCATTCCAGAGACCCAAGTTAAGCTTTCTAATTTTGTCATACTCAACGACCTTAGCTCTTTAATGTTTGGGCTTTCTAAAGATCAAATAAGTCTAAGTGCTAACTACAAACTGCCCTGACCTATTTTCGGATATCTCGAAAAAATGTACATGAGATATCATGATGTAGATGTCGGAAAAACTAAGCCTATTAAATAAAACTTCTTCAACAGGATGTAGCATTTCTTGACTCACGAAATCGTAATGACGCGATTGCAAACAAACCATATCACGGGCGGGATTTGAACCCGCGATCAGAGAGTCTCAAAATTCCAGACCGTCGCGTTAGCCACTGGACCAGCTAGCCACAATAAGATTCGTCGAACTAGGTATATTTCTACACCATAGGAAGGTTAGCATAGGCACCACTGTGACCACAAATGCAAGTTTTTACAGAAGAATCTCCAGCTAGCGTGGCCGTGACGAACTCTAGCTCAAGTCCCCTCAAAGCCGTCAACATGACGGTCTGGAGTTTTGAGACTCTGATTACGGGTTCTTGCCCTGCCCGTGGAATGGTTTGTAGCATTTCTGTTAGAAAACGGATTAGTGGAGGAGTATCCAGTTCGTGGGCTTCACGGTGCATCCTTGTTAAGAAGTCTGATGAAGGCCTTCGAATGTATACAGACAACCGTAACGTGAATAAGGTCACTATTCCAGATGATTACCCTCTGCCACGTTTGGATGATATAGTGGACTTTGTGGGTAAGGTTACTTTTGTTTCCAAACTAGACCTGCTTGAAGCTTACTATCAGGTACCCTAGACACATAAAACAAAGGAAATCTCTGCCTTCTTAATTCCAGGTCACAATCAATATACAGTGCCCCATTCAGGATGCAGAACTCGCCGGCAGCGTTCCAGAAGCTGATTCATCAGGTTATTAAAGGGCTTGAAGACACGACAGTTTATGTGGACGATATAGTAAGTTTCCGAAGTATGGGACCAACAGGTTCCCCGACTAAAGGTTCTCTTTGAAAAGTTGAAGAGGTTTCTGCTAACTGTAAATCTATGTAAATCATCCTTTGGCCAGTCTATCACTTTTTTTTGGGTCATGAAGTTGATAGTGATAAAGTAGCCCCAAAATTTGCTAAAATTCTTGCCTTTAAAATTACCTAGTACTCATGATAGGAAATCCCTCCAAAGACTGTTAGACATCATTTCATTTACTGTTTTTTCCACCAGTTCTCTTTCTCACTGTACCTCATGCAGGAAATTCTTCATGGCTGTGTAGGTCCCTCTCCTGTAGTTTGACTTCTCCCTTCCTACTCTTGCTGTTTCACTCTCCACGTTTAACTCTACAATGTATTCGAAGGACCACGTGATCAGTAGCTCCAAGGGGCCTTTCATATGTGATATCATCAATATCTGAATTGTGTAAGGTGAATATGAAGTCCAATCTTACTGGATCATCCTCCCCTCTCTCTCTTTAGTAGTGTCCCTGACATGTTGATAAATGAGTTTTTCCCAGTACCACCTCCATCATCTTAGCTCTTAACGTTTCAGGTTCCCAATGTGACTCCAGGATTTCCCGGTCAATCTCCTTGTGATTGAAATCACCTACAACTAGCAACTTTGCCCTACCAATCTGGGGCCTTCTGGCCACCTCAGGTAGTGTCTACCATTGCTCTGTTCCTCTCATCATATTCTTCTCTTGGTCTCCTGCTATTCTGTGGCGAGTTGTACATCACTGAAATTATCACCTAGGAACTCTCAGTCTGAATTGTTCCTACTATGTAGTCCCTTGCAACCATTCTGTCCATTCCTTCCATTTCTTTAAATCTCCTCTAGGTTTTGATGAATTGTACAACTCTTCCCACTCTGCTCCCTCTATCTTTCCTCAGGATCTGACATCTGGATGGAAAGATCATATTTATTATTATCCCTTGAGCTTTGTTGACATGAGTACTATGACGTCTAGGAATGTCTCTATGATTCTTTCATGCCACTCCTCACATTTATTATTCTATCTGCATTGGTGTACCAAACCTTCTTTAGTAATGCTGTGGTCTGGGGGGTTTGTTGTGGTTGGGAGTGGGAGACATGGCAAGACACTATGAGGGGCTGCTCTGAAGGTGAAGTTTGTGAGGAAGGGGAGGGGGGTGCTGTGGGAACAGAATGTGGGTTGTTTTGGGTTAATTTGCTTGGTTGCTGTGGGTTTGATTTTATTCTTTAGGTGGTTCTGAAGAAGGCTGTATTTGCTCTTCCTCCTGAGTCTGGGTTGCCCTGCCCATCTCCATCTTTCACTTTCTTTCCTGGTCCTTTCGTCTGTCTTTATCCTCTCTCTCAGGTTCTGACTTTCTTCTCGTGTTCTGTCATGGTCGAGGTACCCCACTGGTAATTTGGTGAGCCCCTGTTTGTGTGTGTACTTACCTATTTGTGGTTGAAGAGGTCGATTCACAGCTCCTGGCCCTGCCTCTTCACTGGCCACTACTAGGTCTGCTCTCTCCCTGCTCCATGAGCTTTATCGTATCTCTTAAAACTGAATGTGGATCTTGCCTCCACTACATCAGTCTTCAGATTTTTCCTCTTCTTGACCAATCAATGACTAAAGAAATACTTCCTAACATTCTTGTGACTCGTCTGAGTCAAGCTTCCAGTTGTGATCCCTTGTTGCTGTGTCCCATCTCTGAAACATCCTGTCCCTATCCACCTTGTCAATTCCTCTCAGCACTTTATATGCTGTAATCATATCCCCCCTATCTCTCCTGTCTTCCAGTGTCATCAGGTCAATTTCCCTTAACCTCTCCTCGACGGACATTCCCCTTTGATAACAAAAAGGCACAATAATGTGCCTTTTTGTTACGACGACGTTTCGGTCTAAGTCGGACTGAAACACCGTCATAAGCTCCCCTTTCCTGTGT
Source organism: Cherax quadricarinatus (assembly GCF_038502225.1). NCBI lineage: Eukaryota > Metazoa > Arthropoda > Malacostraca > Decapoda > Parastacidae > Cherax > Cherax quadricarinatus. The sequence goes on along the minus strand of NC_091303.1, from coordinate 51,542,259 downwards.
GCCGGTTATTTGTGTATGATACCCCTCAGCTCTGGGACTGGCCTTGTTGCAAATTTTATACTTCCTTTAATTTTTTGACATACTTGGCTAGGTGTCGGTTCCATACTGGTGCTGCATACTCGAATATAGGCCTAACGGACGCGGTGTACAGTCTTGAACGATTCCTAAGGTGTGTGTGTGTGTGTGTGTGTGTGTTGTACTCACCTAGTTGTTGTTGCAGGGGTCGATTCATACCTCCTGGCCCCGCCAATTTGTTGGTCGTTACTAGGTCCACTCCCTTCTCCATGAACTTTATCAAACCTCTTCTTAAAGCTATGTATGGATTCTGCCTCCACTATATCACTCTCCAAATTGCTCCACTTCCTGACAACTCTATGACTGAAGAAATACTTCCTAACATCCCTGTGACCCATCTGAATTTAAAACTTCCAGCTGTGACCCCTTGTTGCTGTGTCCCTATACGCCTTGTCAATTCCTCTAAGTATTTTGTATGTCGTTATCATGTCCACAGTATCTCTCCTATCCTCCTGTGTCTTCAGATTAATTTCCTTTAACCTTTCCTCGTAGTGCATAACCCTTAGCTCAAGGACTAGCCGTGTTGTAAACCTTTGCACTTTCTCTAATTTTTTGACTTGCTTGACCAGGTATGGGTTCCATACTGGTGCTGCGTACTCCAATATGGACCTGACGTACACGGTGTACAGTGTCTTGAATTACTCCTTAGTTAGATTCCGAAACGCTATTCTTAAATTTGCCAGGCGCCCGTATGCTACGGCACTCTTATTGGCTGATGTGATCCTCAGGTGATGTGCTCGGTATGATGCTTACCCCAAGAACCTTTTCCTTAAGTGAGGTTTGCAGCATTTGATCTCCTAGGCTGAACTCCGTCTCCGGTCTTCTTTGTCATTCCCCAAACTTCATGACTCTGCACTTACTGTGTTTAAATTCCGGGAGCCACTTGTCGGACCAGGCTTGCTTGTTACTGCTTGTGTGTGTGTACGCGCGCGCGCGCGAGTGCGGCGAATGCGCTTGCATGCATACAGTGAGGCAGGGAGTAGAGATTACTGTCGGGGTGGTCGACCAAGGAAGCGATACCTTCACCCACTTAATAATTCTTGTTTCTAGGTTATTCATTCACTTTCGATCTAATGAAAGTAATAAACACGAGCAACGATGTGTTACAGATGCTCTCTCACCTTGTCTCTCTTTCTCTGTCTTCCTGTCTGTTTTTCTGTGTGTGTGTGTCTGTCTGTCTGTGTCTGTCTGTGTGTGTGTCTCTCTCTCTCTCTCCCTCTCTACCATCTCTTCACCCTCTCACTATTACCCTACCATCCCAATCTCATTCCACCCCTCCATTTTCTTTCCTCCTCATCATTACCACAATTCCACCTCTTCCCACCCTGCTCCTTCCTGTCCTCTCCAATCTAAATTACACTAATGATTTGGCTACTCTCCCTGTCGTCTCTCCTCCTCCACCTCCCTCTCCAGCTTCATTTCCTCCCCTCCCTGTCCCCACCAGTTTTAATAATAACACTTATTTCTCCCCTCTCACGCTATCTTTATTCCTTCCCTGTTTTTCACTTGAATTCCCTCCAGGAACCAGTCCTAGGACCAGTGCACCATCATAAGATGAACGATTGAAGGATCAGAGTGTCGTGCTCTAATGCAGAAGGAATAAAAAGAAGTAAATGAATTAATGGACAGGGTAACAGAAGAACACCAAGATATTATAGATTTAATAGAGACAAAACATTCTGAAAAGATATAATATGCGTTTTTTCGGAAGGGTTACCTCACAGTGAGAAGAGAAAGATAGGACTGAGGAAGAGGCGGGATGGCACTGATGGTAAAGGATCAGTGAAGGTTTGAGGAGAAGAGAAACAAGAAAGTTGGCGATTTCACTGACTGTATAGTGAAGAAATAACAACCAAGAGATCCAAAGTAATAGAAACAGTGCTTGATTATCCCCACAGAAGAGACTGAAACAGTAGTAAGACGAAATCAACAGAACCGCAACACAGATTATAGAAAAAAAAAAACAGCACAGAGAGCAAGTAGTATCAATGCAGAGCAACTATTTGTAGGGTATTTCATCTACATAGAAACAGACCAGAAGAACTGAAATTCATACAGGAAACTGAAGAAATGGTTAGCAAAATTGATGGAGGTAGTTAAAGTAAATTTCCTGACCCAACATGTCAAAGAAGTCACGAGAATGAGGGCAGTTTATGAACCAGTTCAACCTGACCTGATATTCACCTTCAGTAAATCGGACATAGATGAAATTGAATATGGGTTTCCACTAGGAACTAGTGACTACATAGTGATCAGATTAGAATATATGGTAGAAGTGGGAGCGGAGATACAAGGATGTACAAATATTAAACCAGATTGGAGAAGAGGAGACTATGCTGCATGTGTGTGTGGGTGCGTGTGTAAATTCAGTCAATGTTTGTATTCTTTTCGCAGTTTTTAATAAAAATTGTACCGAGTACAATCAATTATAGTGTTTACAATGAATACTTATAGGGGTATAAAATATTTTGTAAATGAATTCCAATGGGACAAGAAATTGAATGGTCAGACGCCCCAAGAGATGATGATAATTTTTTCCACAAAATTGCTGGAGACAAGAGCAGAGTCCATTCCTAGCTGGAGGTATGTGAAGTCGATGAAGTGAATCTTTTCTTGATGATCAAAAACAGGGTTTCAAAACCTACAAATATTCTACAGAAAAAGATAATCTACTACACTAATTACAACTCACACTCACGAGGGGCAGAACCTTCATAAGGATTAATTCGATACTTATAAAGTCTTGCGAGATCTACTTTCATTACTGAATCCATTTATACAAACTTTCTCCGACTGCAGGTAAAAAGACCTTTAAGATCTCTCACACCATAAGACACAGGAAGATTTCAAACTGATGCATTGTTCTCCTGGTAGAGCAGATTTCGGAGAAAACACCCACGTAGTCAGCACTACATCCAACACCATCAAGAATCTAATATCAGTTAAGACACATGTGCAACATCTGGTTATCTTTATTGTAGACGTTTCGCCAACCAGTGGCTTTATCGATACAAATTCTAGGACATAACTAGAAGACAGTAGAACTATATACATTAGATGAGGTAATCAGTCCCTCAGCCTTGGAGTTGGTGTTTACAACACAATTAATACAACTGTAGTATCTACACTATTCCATGTGTTATCTCTGATTATTTATAGAATAAAATAATTATAACTCATTAAATAACTTAATTTCTCTGAGATGTCCTTGACATCACTCGTTATTAATTACAGGTTTTCAGTCTTACAAATGAAAAAAATAAACATCAAATTACTGAAAATATCAAATGTTTATTAAGAAAAAAGTTTGAGTAATTTCCAGTCATATTAAAGAAGAAACTAAATTTTTCAGAATTCGTAATATTAATTTAATGCTTTAAAAATATTTTGAAAATTTAAAAAATCGTAAATTATTTTTATAACTGGAAATTTAAAATTTAAACTTGTATATAAGTTCGGGTCTTGAGCAACATGTGTCAATTATTAAACCAAATTTACTGACTTTGTTGAAATGTGCTGACAAGAGAAAATATACATTATTCTAATACCTGAAAATAAAAATAAACCATACATATGTATACAATTTTATAATAGCTAAAATTAAAAATTCTGAAACACAAATTGAAAAGCATCAACATTTTCCATATTTTGTAGGTTAATTTCTTCCTGTAAAGAGGGACGTCCCCTCCAATGTTAAAAGTATTTAACTTTCTAATGAATAGGGAGTGAACTCAGATATTGACTGGTTAGGTTTGTCACAGATGGAAGAACAATCATATTTACTTTCCACCACTCTAGTGGAGTTCCTTCTTTAGGCTACAACGCTGTTGCCATTTTTTTTTTTTTTATTTTATTTAAAAAACACAATACACATCATACATTTGTGCTATATTTAGGTTACATAAACAAAGAAACGTGATCCATTAAATAATAAAAACAAACAACTTCACATTCCTTATCCCAGCACTAAACTTATACATAAGAAAAACACGTTCAACTGTAAATGCTTAATTCCCCTTCCAAAGTGCCCAACCAGCACACACAACATACATGTAACTAAAAACAGCCCACACCTGAACATACAGGTGGGTTTATTATATCCATAAAATACAGCCAGTATCTTATAACACAAAAAGTAATATTATCCTAAGAATGTCACACTTATTTACATTATATATGAAACTTTATAAACAAAGACATTCTCATATAATCCAATTCGTTGCACACTCATTAATATTGTATATTAAACTTTATACACAAAGACATAATACTAAACACCTCAAAAATTACAATATAATAAAGGTGACAAAATAGCCATTTCCACACCTTACCACAGAGAAACTAAACACACTATTAAAATAACAAAGATACACACTCATGTTACATAGCACATTATTATCAGTGTGTTAACAATGCTCTGAGTGTTCCTTCTTGTAGTTGTCTCACTGACAAAGATCATTTACCTTATTAAAACTATGATCATCAATGACCTCTTGTCTTTCCACACATGGTTAAACTAAAACATTCACACACAAGAAAACTCTCCAGTTACACCACATCTAACATGTCATCCCTCCCATACAACTCTCATGACAATCCTACCACATTTACATATCCTTCATTATGGTCATAACTCGCTCTAGAAAAGGAAAATGGTCCCTTAGTACTTAAGTAGCCAAATTACTGAGTCCCCTTACCGTTATATTTCTATATGCCTCCGGGAACGCAGTTGCCCACCTGTTACCATAAATGAGTTTATTTCTGCATACCGTGCGATAAATTCCTGCCGCAATAGCCCTTACCCTAATCCCCCCACCTTTTTCCTTCAAGCCCCAGGAATAAAACAAGAAATCTGTCACAATGTACAGAATGGCTCTCTTTACAACCTCAGACACCCCCCTTACCTCTAAAGTTAGGGCACGCAGGATCTCTACATTGCCCCCACCCATTAACTTGAAGACTCTAGCCAGCCACACCCGTACCTGCCCCAACTCCCTACAAAAATATACGGCATGAAAAGCTGTTTCCGATTCCTCACAATGTTCGCATTTCGCTTCCTTTACCAAACCCATCACACACAAAGCCTGCTTTGACGCTAAAATCCCCATTACAAACCTATAAACTAACTCCCTTACCCTAGGCATTAATCTAAGTTTCTGGAAATCATGCCAAATCGTACCCCAATCATACAAAGGGTATACCGCCACCCCTTGCATCACTTCTGGTTTCCTACTCATCTCTACTAACCTTCCCACCTTGAGCTTGTTTACCTCACCTATTACTAACATAACCCTTAGCATATTCTCACATTCCATCAAGTCCTTTCCTCCCCACCAACGTCGTACATCCCTCATTACCCTCCCAACCCTCACCCCTTTTACCCCCCCCTCCCTTACGTACTTTTGTTTAACATACATGGCCTTTACCCTCGGCCCTAGCATCAAAAGCCCTACTCCCCCTCGGCGCACATTCGTCATAACCACCTCTTTACTTAGCCATGCTCGTCCAAAACCCCATATATAACGAAGCACCCTTCTCTGTATCTCCTTTATCTCCTGTTCCCGTAAAGGATACACCACTGCCACGTTCCACACTTTACTATAAACCAAAGAATTTATTATTATTGCCCTTTGCATTAGAGTAACATCCTTCGCTCTTAGGTTCCTAATCCGTTGTACAACTTTCTCTCCCACCAATTCTGAATTCCTCCGTCTAGCCTCTTGCTCATCTGCCATATAGATAATCCCACAAATTTTCAGCTGTTCAGTCACATCCCATCCAAACTCCACCCCCATTCTACCCCCCACCCAATCTCCTATCTCTAATAATTTCGATTTAGCCCTGTTGACACGCATGCCTGACGCCTCTCCAAAAAACCTCATTACTCTCTCCACCTTTCGCAAACCTTCGACATCATTGATCAGTATTGTTGTGTCATCTACATAACCAACTACCTCTGTGATCCCCGACCCCTCCTCCTGTAACGTTGTTGCTTCCTCAACCATTCCATAAAACGGGTGTTGCATACATGCAAACAGAATTTGAGACATAGGACACCCTTGTCTCAAACCTTTCTCCATTTTCAACACGCTACCCAACCTACCATTAATTTGCACCTGAATCGTAGCTTCTGCATACAAGGTCTTCACCCATTTTACTATTCCCTCCCCAAAACCCATAAGCCTTAAAGTGTCAACCATGTACTCTCTATTCACACCGTCATAAGCATTCTCCCAATCAATGCCCAAAATTCCACCTCCCTTACAACCCTGCAAAAATTCCCTAATACGACTATGTCCATCCCTCATACTACGACCCGGAATTCCCAACTGACCCTTGTGCACCATACCACCTATTACCTTCTTCATCCTGTTCCCTAAAATCTTCGCAAAAATCTTATAATCCGTACACATTAAAGATATGGCCCTGTACGTGCTCAGTGTTCTCCCCTCGCTTTTTTTCTTTACAAGCACGACCACACCCGTCCTCTGTGACGTTCCCAATTTCCCTTCCTTCAGCATACAATTCAATATCTGAACCAAACAAACATTTATGGTTTCCCAATGCACTCTGTAAAAATCATTGGAAAGCCCATCAATTCCCGGTGCTTTCCCCTTACTTAAATTGAACACTGCCTCTTTCACTTCTTCCATACTTATTATTCCCTCCAATCCCCCTCTGTCCTCCCCACCTTTCCCCAAGACCTTCACCCCTCCTCTTTCTTTATTAACTATCTCCAAATTACCTTTTTCCCATTTCCTTTTAAACCAATAGTCCGCATAATTACTTATCCCCTCAGTTGTCACCAACATTTGCCCCTTAGTATAACCTTCCAAATCGTCACTAACCTCTAAAAGTATTATAGTGGACTCCTGTTGTCTAATGCGAAAACTTCTTAACACACTACCCGACGGTTTATCTCCCCATAGCACGGCATCCATACCTGCCCTTACCCTTAATTCATCAAATCTTTCATTATGTATGTCCCTTAGTCTCCCTCTTAGCCCTGATATTTCTTCAAAAGACTTCTCCTCATCTCTTGCGTAACACTCATTGAGCTGCTGTTCCAAATAATTCTGTAAACCGTACCTCCACCTCGCCTCCTCCCTTCCTTTATATTTATAAAACCCCGCGATACCAGGTTTAGCCCTATTTTCCCACCAATCCAAAATACTCCCTACCCCATCCCTTGCCCTCCACAATTGTCCCCACCAGTCTCTAAACTCTGCGTTCACCACCTCACTCCTCACCAACCTCGCATTTAACTTCCAGAAACTTGAATATACCTTTACCACTCCCTCCCAATCCAGTTCTACCAAAACTGCCCTATGATCCGAAAACCCTATGTCCACTGTTTTTACCCCTCCTACCCTAACTGCCTCCGTTATATAAATCCTATCTAACCTCGCTGAATAATTTCTCCTAACAAAAGTGTAATCCACTCTCCAAGCCCCACTCCCCTCCACGTCCCTCACCCCTACATCCTGTAAAACATTGCGTAACGACCCTAATACACAACCCGCCCCCCTTGGCTCCACGTCCCCCCCCCTTATAACACAGTTCCAGTCCCCCCCAATTACAGTTACTAGAGGTAAACCCCTTAAAAAATACACTAAAACGTCTCTCACAAAATCCTCTTTTACTTTGATTATATTCTCTGCTGGCATATAAACCCCAATGAAACATACTCTAGATGCTCCCCACTCACCATCCACCCTCACTACCCTCCCCCCCCTTCTTCCCACTTTATAATACGTAAGGGACTATTTTCCTTCACAGCCACTGCCACTCCCCCTTTTAACCTAACAGACCCACTTACATACAATTTATAACCCTTTAATGCCAAAGCACAGCCTATCTTATAATTATGTTCTTGTATAAAGCATACATCCACATTATATCTCCTCAAAAACCATTCCATCCATACTCGTTTCACTTCATTCTTCAATCCATTTACATTTACAGTTACTATCGTGAATTATTTTAAAAGTGGTGGTTTACCCTTTCTTCTTGGCACACACCCTCCTATACCGTCCTGCTGTATGGCATCTTTCTTGACAGCTTGCTTATTCACCCCCCCTATCCCTTCATTATCCCTAGAACCATTAAACCCTACATTACCCCTTCCCTCTTTCCCCTTATGACATACATCCTTTCTCCAAGATTTTACTCCTGTTCTTTGTCCTGGAGTAAGAACATCGTCCATCTCAGACGTTCCTGCAGTTCTCTTACGAGAACTCCCCTCCCCACACACCTCGTCACCTGTCTTTTCTGCCCTATGGACCTCTGCCACAACGTTGTGCACATTAACATTAGTGCACACAGTATTCCTAACCTCCTGATCTTGCTGCACAGTTGCCTGCACCAGGTTACACCCTTCATCCACCTGTCCCTCTTCAACGTCATGCAAAAAGGAACTAAGTACTTCCTCCAGCAAGCCATCCTGTTGGCCCGTACCCTCCTCATCAGACGTCGATGTCGTCTGTCCCTTATCAACTGATAGTGTTACACTTTCTTCCATAGTCGCCTCAGCCCTGTCCACTTCGTCACTCCATCGGCAAGGAATCTTGTTTGGCCTTACTCCTTCCTCCGACACCTCCAGAGCATTCCTCTGATGTAAGATCACTGGTTCCTGTTCCCTCCGTCCAGCTTTTTTATAGCATTGGGCCGCCATATGTTCAAAAGAACCACATAATCTGCAAGTCTTTCGCTGCCCTGAGTAGTACACGTAGACCTGCGTTCGGAAGACCTCCATAAATACGTATGATGGAATTGACTGCCTCAACGTCATTTTCAGCGTAAATGAACCTTCAGGTAGCCCCTCATAAGGTCCATTTTGCCACACCCCCATCACTGCTGAGTGGATTTTTCCATAGCTGCTAAACACCGCCGTCACATCATGCTCCGTCGCCTCAAAAGGCACGTTTCGTACTTTCACCCACGTCACATAGCTGGACACATCATGTAAGCAGACTTCCACCATAGTGTTCACTGCCAGCCTCTTCTCTTGATATTTGTTGACTATGCTTGTGTAGAATCCTGCGTCTTTAAACTTGATGAAAATTCTCGACACACCATTGACTGCTACTCCATATAATTCTTCGGTCGGTATTCCATATACCTCACTGATGATGGCATGCAGTAACACGTGCATGGTTGTTCCTGTAAGCGTGCCACGCACCAATTCCACGCAAACAGTGCTCACCCGGCGTCCAATGCGATCCGCCATGTTGTATGCACAAAACAGGAAAACTGCGCAGTAAACCAGTTGTATCAGGAGCCACTGCGCAGCCTGTCCGCACGGCACAATAGCGATGCGAACAATCAACTGTTGCCATTACATGTTCCTGTTTCGTTATTGTATGTGTTAATATGAATGCCATTATGTTTACTTATTTCTTATTTTGTCACTTGCAAAGGATCAAGAAGTAAATGTCTGTGATGTGTTGTTGAAGGGAATACGAGACGCAGTTTTTTTTCACCATTTATCAAAACCAAACTTGCAAAGTTCTTCAATCCTCGTTGCACCATCCTGACTTTCTTCACCAAATTGGATGAGGCTGATGCTGCTAACAAACTACCTGCACATCTGAGTTCCTCAGCTACTCAATTCTCACCTGAGTTTCAGTTCATTCTCAATATTGTCAAAGTTTGTTTTACATGGCTCATCCGCCGCACTGACATTCAAGAAGTTATTCTTATATCACGGATAAATAAATATGCTGAGTATAGTGTTGTAGTCAGTGGTTGATACTGTGAGAACTTATAGTGTGTCACCCGAGTCTGAGACTCTTAGATCACTCGGAAGTTCATCAACGAAATATTTCAAATATAGTGCTTGATACAGTATTTCTGAAACCAGATAATGTCTTTCACTAAGACATAGATGTTTTGAGAAATAGTTTCAACAAAAACAATAACTTGGCAATAAAATTCTGCTTCCACGAAATAATGGAAAGTTAAAAAAAAAAACATTGCAATTGCATATTTCCGAGTGTTTACGAGTGCTTACTCGTACTCTGGTAACTCATTTTGCTCTTGAAGAGCGTCTAGTTTACTGTAGGCTGGAGAAGGGTGGCTGAAATGGCTCGCAGTAATGTTTTATTACTCTCTGCTCTGGAATACAACCATGGATAACCGGCTGAAGTGTAGGTAGAAAAAACATTGCAAACTGATGTATCATGTCCCTTCAGTCCCTTTGACAACATTGGCATTATCATCCCGTGTTTGCAAATGAATTCTGGAAGCTGGAATGTTGAATTCACGCATTGCTAGTTGAATAATCCCGGTGATGTGCGCTGATGTGTGGGATCCAGAAAGTAACGTCACCGTATAGACAAGTCTTCGGCATGAAGTCTTTGCTGAGTCTCATGTTACTGTATGTGCTATACTTATCTACATCTACGTATTTGCATAGGGTTGCAGGGGTCAAGTCTCAGAGCCAGGCCCTACTCTCTCATCATGCTGTTTGCCAGATTCCCTCCATGCCACCTGGGCCCTCTCAAATCTGATATTAAAACTATGAATGGGGCATATTCCATATCTTCGTCAAAGTCATTCCACTTCCTGACCACCCGGAGACTGAAAAGGTACTTCCTGACAGAAGGTATCTGATTTCCCAAACCGTTAGACCTCCCTAAATGGGGGGGGGGGAAGGGGAAAGGAGGGGGGAAAAGAGACTGTTCGACGTTGCCACATTTCCTTATACACTCTTAATTTGTAAAACTAATCTAAAAAGAAGTCTCCATAGGCTAAAGTATCATACACTACTATTACGCATTTAAGCTAAGTTAGACATAATAACTTCGTAACTACAACCTCTCACAACCTACATAAATTGACAACTGAGCCGCAGTTGTATGGTGAACAGGCTCTCAGCCTACCCGGCTTCAGTCGCAAAAACACTGATAGGGAGTGGACAGGCAGTATTCTAAACCCTGCCTAACTATGCCGATCTATTAATAACCTAGTTAATTAGGACGACTTATCGTACTTATCCTGTTCCCTATTTTCATGTTTCATAACAATAAAAGTGCTTTTAAATGAGCTGATGTAGGTAACAGCTCTTAGCTTGTCAATAACGCTAGGGATTCTTAACCTAACCTTGTAAAGCCCTGTGTAAAAAGAGAGAGAGAGAGAGAGAGAGAGAGAGAGAGAGAGAGAGAGAGAGAGAGAGAGAGAGAGAGAGAGAGAGAGAGAGAGAGAGAGAGAGAGAGAGAGAGAGAGAGCGTGTGTTAAAAAAGCCAAAACTTACATGAAAGAGACAGCCAGGGACACATTCTTCGCACACAAAGCGCCCGATGTCCACTGTAGTTTTGGGTCTCCCGAACTTCATATCTGGAAACCCTGCTGTCTCATGTTTGTGTTGACATGTCAAAAGTAAAGAAAACTTGTCCTCACTTCGCATTCTCTAATTGTTGAAACTTTGTTATCACTCTTCTCATTTCTGCTTTCCACGTCCAAGGAAATAATTGTTGATAATATACACTATTTATATCATAGTCTTTTATCTTGCACCAGGTATTGCGAAGTCAAATGCTATCTAAAGTATATTACAATCACTGAACAATCTGCAAATATGCGTAGAACTGAGTAAGGAAAAATATTCCACTATCCTTTACCTCATTAGACTGAGCCCAAGTTGGTCAATTGTGATCTTAAGTTGCTATATGATTCACGAAATCGTAATGACACGATTGCAAACAAATCATACCACGGGTTGGGTTTGAACCCGCGACCAGAGAGTCTCAAATTGGTAAATTAGCAAGAACTCATTTAAAATTAAGTAATTCCTAAAATTTTCTCTTATACTTTTAAACATATATTTTTTCAATTATATTAATGTAAAAATTAATAATTTTGTACCAAAAGAATCTTAGAAAACTTAAATGACCTTATTATAACAAGCGCTATTTAATTTAGCCTAATCCAGCTAAATGTATTTTAGATAAGTTTAGAATAATTTAATAATCACCAAACACAATGAAATATATTTTTCTCGTTTGGTTCAGAATGATTTTTGCGAAATTATTGCATACACATATTTTCGCTTGCCTTATTCGGCAAGACGAGCGTTGCTATTTAAACCAAAATCGCAAGTTTTACATATTCGGCGTATTGGCGAGATACAAATTGTTTCGCTAGTTTATACCTTATCATTCCTCAACTACTTATTACAGAAAACTGAAGTTTTCTTCCGGTCACTAAGGTACAAGATTGAAGGTTCTTACTCACGCACTAACACACGCACCAGGATGCCCTGACACACGTGTTTTAAACTTTCATCTCTAACACAAATTGCAAACTCACTTGCAAGTTATATTACATATTTTTTTAGGACGTGTTCCTATCAAAGATGGGTTTATTATTGCAAAACAAGTGTAAGGTGGTTTATTATTGCAACACAAGTGTAAGGTGGTTTATTATTGTAAAACAAGTGTAAGGTGGTTTATTATTGCAAAACAAGTGTAAGGTGGTTTATTATTGCAACACAAGTGTAAGGTGGTTTATTATTGTAAAACAAGTGTAAGGTGGTTTATTATTGCAAAACAAGTGTAAGATGGTTTATTATTGCAAAACAAGTGTAAGGTGGTTTATTATTGCAAAACAAGTGAAGGTGGTTTATTATTGCAAAGCAAGTGTAAGGTGGTTTATTACTGCAAAACAAGTGTAAGATGGTTTATTATTGCAAAACAAGTGTAAGGTGGTTTATTATTGCAAAACAAGTGTAAGGTGGTTTATTATTGCAAAGCAAGTGTAAGGTGGTTTATTATTGCAAAGCAAGTGTAAGGTGGTTTATTATTGCAAAGCAAGTGTAAGGTGGTTTATTATTGCAACACAAGTGTAAGATGGTTTATTATTGCAACACAAGTGTAAGATGGTTTATTATTGCAACACAAGTGTAAGATGGTTTATTATTGCAACACAAGTGTAAGATGGTTTATTATTGCAAAACAAGTGTAAGATGGTTTATTATTGCAACACAAGTTTAAGGTGGTTTATTATTGCAAAACAAGTGTACGATGGTTTATTATTGCAAAACAAGTGTAAGGTGGTTTATTATTGCAACACAAGTGTAAGATGGTTTATTATTGCAACACAAGTGTAAGATGGTTTATTATTGCAACACAAGTTTAAGATGGTTTATTATTGCAACACAAGTGTAAGGTGGTTTATTATTGCAACACAAGTGTAAGATGGTTTATTATTGCAAAACAAGTGTAAGATGGTTTATTATTGCAACACAAGTGTAAGGTGGTTTATTATTGCAAAGCAAGTGTAAGGTGGTTTATTATTGCAAAGCAAGTGTAAGGTGGTTTATTATTGCAACACAAGTGTAAGATGGTTTATTATTGCAACACAAGTGTAAGATGGTTTATTATTGCAACACAAGTGTAAGATGGTTTATTATTGCAACACAAGTGTAAGATGGTTTATTATTGCAACACAAGTGTAAGATGGTTTATTATTGCAACACAAGTGTAAGGTGGTTTATTATTGCAAAACAAGTGTACGATGGTTTATTATTGCAAAACAAGTGTAAGGTGGTTTTATTGCAACACAAGTGTAAGATGGTTTATTATTGCAACACAAGTGTAAGATGGTTTATTATTGCAACACAAGTGTAAGATGGTTTATTATTGCAACACAAGTGTAAGATGGTTTATTATTGCAACACAAGTGTAAGATGGTTTATTATTGCAACACAAGTGTAAGATGGTTTATTATTGCAACACAAGTGTAAGATGGTTTATTATTGCAACACAAGTGTAAGGTGGTTTATTATTGCAACACAAGTGTAAGATGGTTTATTATTGCAACACAAGTGTAAGATGGTTTATTATTGCAACACAAGTGTAAGGTGGTTTATTATTGCAACACAAGTGTAAGGTGGTTTATTATTGCAACACAAGTGTAAGGTGGTTTATTATTGCAACACAAGTGTAAGGTGGTTTATTATTGCAACACAAGTGTAAGATGGTTTATTATTGCAACACAAGTGTAAGATGGTTTATTATTGCAACACAAGTGTAAGGTGGTTTATTATTGCAACACAAGTGTAAGGTGGTTTATTATTGCAACACAAGTGTAAGGTGGTTTATTATTGCAACACAAGTGTAAGGTGGTTTATTATTGCAACACAGGTGTATTCAATATTATCAATGACTCGATTAAGTTTTGTAACTTATTAGTTTCATTATTGTGGTTAACACGTCTTTTAGTTAACTATTATAGGAACTGTGCATATTTATTGTTAAATACGCATAATGTTGAACAGGATTACACATACGGAATCAGTTATTCAGGGTCAACGGGCTTCATTTTGTATATCCATCAAGGTTTACAGCATATCGCTCTACCGTAGAACTTCGTGGAGATGTAAGAACGTTGAGTGATTTATTAGAATCTAGATTAAGTTCTACAGAGTTTTAATACTAATAAATTTTGACTAATTTTGAGTTGCTGTGCAACTCGTGAGGTGTGAGCTTCTTCTCTGCTTCCTTAGTATTGCCAACACTTTGAAAAATAGGCGAAGGTGAATAACAAAGTTACACGTTATTATTAAATGAGGAAAGATAAAGAAGGTGGGTATAAGTAGGAACAGACGGAAGAAAGGCAGGAAAGAGGAAAGGCAGAACGATCAGGAAAGAAGGAAAAAGGGAGGTCAAGAGGGACAGCAGGAACAAGAAATAGAGGGAAGTTAAGAAGAAAGGCACAAGGAAAAGGCAGAAGAGTAACAGGAGAAAACATGAGGGGGAAATATAGAGCATGGGTACAAGCAAAATCAGGATGGAAGAAGATGAGGCAGAAAGGAGGGTAACCCAGAGAGAAGAAGGTAAGGCAGGAGAAAGAGCAGGCGGGAGGACTAGAGGAAAGGCAGGATGGAGAGCAGAAGGAAGGGCAGACAGGAAAGCAGAGAAAATAGTATGAGATAAGGGACGAGACGTGGTAGAAGACAGGTGTTCGGGCAGGAGGGAGATCAGGAAGGAGGGCAGCTGGGAGAGCCTGTGCGAGGGCAGAAACTAAGTCAGCAAAAAGTACAAGTCATAGAGAAGGAGGTAATGCAGGAGAATGTGCAGGAGCATGGGTTAATGGGAGGGTAGGAAAGAGGGCAGGAGGGGGGCAGAAGGGAGGGAAGAAAGTAGGTACTACGACTCAGGTAAGCACGGCCTGTTATCCTGGGTGTTAAGGGAGCGTGGAGCGAAATAAACACAGATAAAATCTTTGAATTGTATTTTCTTTCACCGTGTATAAACAGAAGTATGTACACTATATACACTATGTACAACAAAAAGGTATTAGTGCACGCCAGAGACAAGAGACGACCGTTCTTCAACCAGCAGCAAAATGAAAATGACTATGGTGAAAACGTGAGTGGTAAACAAGTCACTTTCACAACTGCCAGATCCACATTATGATTGGCTGAACGTAGGTGCTGATCTGAAGATGGGGTCTCATTATATCGTCAGACCCTTAGTGCCTGGTTCGCCGGTTGGGAAGACAGCCTATGTGAGAATGTGGACATACTCCTAATAAAGGTTGCATACTCTTTGCATGCTACAGTAGGTTTGTATGATAGACAAGTGCCAGGAGCTAGGGCATAGAAAAGAGTAAGGATAAAGGACAGTGGGGAGGGCAGGAGGAAATACAGGAGATAGGGCATGAGGGACAACCAGGAGGAAGGAGGGTAAGATAGCAAGGATAAAAGGTTTGAGAAAAGACAGGTGAGAGGACAGAAGGAAAGGCAACAGATCGAGCGAGTAATGAGGGAAAGCAAAAGAGGAGGTAAGAACGGAGGGAAAGAGAGAGAGCAGGAGGAAGAGCAGGCAGTAGGGCACGAGAGAAGGCAGGAGGTAAAGGATGTAAGAGGGCAGGAGGCAGTGGATGTAGGAGGACAGGAGGCAGTGGATATGGGAGGGCAGGAGGCAGTGGATATGGGAGGGCAGGAGGCAGTGGATGTAGGAGGGCAGGAGGCAGTGGATATGGGAAGGGAGGAGGCAGTGGATGTAGGAGGGCAGGAGGCAGTGGATATGGGAGGGCAGGAGGGAGCATACTAGGTGACAATAGCTTCGTGATTGACGTCCTGGGGGCCGCTCTCCACACACACACACTAATAATGATGGCAAGAGCAAACCACTTTCTCTCTATATTTGGTGCCTGTCTTTCTCTCTCTCTCTCTCTCTCTCTCTCTACACACACACACACACACACACACACACACACACACACACACACACACACACACACACACACAACACACACACACACACACACGCACACACACTGGGCACACAGTGTGGTGGGTCACGGGCGCCAGACTCCAAGAATCTTAGTGTTTTTAGGGCGTGCTTTGGCTGCTAGCAGCAACCAGTGTTGGTGACGGCGTCAGTGAACAGCCCTACAAGTGATAACCAAAGTTATTAGTCAAAAAATGAAGAAAAGACGAGAGAAAGTCTGAAACTGTACAACAAAATTTTAAAGTGCCAGTTCGTAAGAGGCCTAGTAGATACTTGTTGCGACACAGTTACAAATATACAAAGTACAAAGCGAGTGGCTAAAGACAAAAGATCAAAAAGAATTAAGAGAGGATGGTTAGCGAGAAACTGTGAGGTAGCATACAGCCAGTGTGAACAAGCTACCGAGAAAGGGGAATATATATATATACATATATATATATATAACCAGAGAAGGTGGCAGCAGTAGGCCTGAGGAAGTAGAGCCGCCATAGCAGGTTGGGTGTCATCACAAATAAGAAGTGTACTTACCAAAAGTGAAGTGTAAATCACAAAAGTAGCAATATACAAGTAATAAGTGCGGTAAATAAGGACTCAAACGGGCAATGAGAATAGAATAATTGAAGAGGTCAGAGGCGGAAGGGCGAGGAGCACAAGAGTCATCGTACAGCGAGCATCGTTCAGCGAGCATCGTACAGCGAGCATCGTTCAGCGAGCATCGTACTGCGAGCATCGTACAGCGAGCATTTGGATGGACGTCCCCTCTGAGGAGTAACGTACAAATCACCTGTTTGTGGTTAAAGGGGAAGTATGAGTGATAGAGCCGGCCCTACGATCACTGGTAGCTGGCTGTCACAAACCCTGCTCCAGAGTGATTAACATACACACAACACCTAGCAGTAGTAGGAAGAAAAAATTGGTAGGAGCAAGGAATATGTGACCTTGGTAGGAGGAGTAAGTGGGGGCCAATAGGACTACAGACCTGACAACAGTTTTAAGAGATAAGTTTTTAAGACACAAAGACAGTACAATCTGAGAAGCAAGTATTGGCTACACATGTAGTAAAAGGTAGTACATACCTGGGCGAAGGAAACACTCGTCAACACACACTAGTATTATAATTATTAGAATTACTATTATTATTAATGGTATTTTTTTAGTATTAAGGATGCATAGAAGTGAGGTGCATTATTTCTGGGACATAAACAACTGGCGTGCTCTCTCTCTCTCTCTCTCACACACACACACACATACGGGGCCAGGAGCTGAGTCTCTACCCCTGAAACCACAATTAGGCGAGTATACACACCCACGCTCCCACCCTCGCTCCCACACTCATTCACACAAACACAAGTATACAAACAACTACGCACTCATACTCTCTCTCTCCCTCTCCCCTCTTCCTCTCCCTCTCTTTTTTTTTTTTTTTTTTTTACACAGGGTTTGACAAGGTTAAGGATCCCTAGCTTTATTGACAAGCTATTTACAGGTTAAGGATTCCTAACTTTATTGGCAAGCTAAGAGCTGTTACCTACATCAGCTCATTTGAAAGCATTTTTATTGTCACGAGACATACGAGTAGGGAACAGGATGAAGTTGGAGCCATCTGTGGGCCAGCATTTTCATTTGATCAATTGACTTTATCTCGTTGTCATCATTATGCTGTACGAATGTGTTCCATACTCGAGTCATCCTGGGTATGTATGATCTCAGATGGAGTGATGTTCTGGAGAAGGGTACAGCCAGAGTGAAGTTGCTACTTTCTGCCCGTCTTGTGGCATAAAAGCTTGTTTCATGCTGTCCTCGAAGTGGATCCAAGTGTGGTATTTTGACAATATTGGCCTTGTACATAACAGTAAGGCCACCCACATCCCTCCTATGTTGAAGGCTCTGCTGAAATGACAGATCTACCCAGGATGGGTCCAGGCGAGAGATGAGACGTCTTGCTCTGTTCTCTACTCTGTCAAGCAGTCGCAGATGAGAGGGGGGGCAGGCAAACCAAGAAAGTGGAGCATACTCAAGGTGTGAGCGTACTTGTGCCTCGTACAGGTTCTTGCAACCCCTACTATCAAGCAGATGCGAGATACGGCGAAGTGCTGTAAGCTTCCTGGCTGCCTTGTCTGCAAGATTTACAACATGGTTCTTCATGGTTAGTTTGGAGTCAAATTTCACCCCAAGGATATCAACTTCTTCTCCAGGTGCCAACACCCTCCCATTCATCCTTACTACTGCACCAGCATTACCATCATGGTGTCTAGAGACGATCATCATTTGCGTTTTCTCAGGTGCAAATGTTACTTGCCATCTATTTCCCCAAGCTGTTATAGCTCTCAGCTGGTGATTGATGTAGCTTAGAGCAGCTGGCATTTCTTCTCTTGGATAAGTGAATGTCAGTGTACAGTCATCTGCATATGCATGTGATTCTGGGATGAGATGAAGAAGGTCGTTGAAACAGACATTCCATAACAATGGACCCAGCACGCTTCCTTGTGGAACACTTGCCCCAATAAGATGTCTTGCTGATTCCGTTCCATTGAGAACTACACTTAGAGATCTACCATGAAGTTAATCACTGAGGAGACATAGCGTAGAGCCTGCAATTCCCAGTGCTTGAAGTTTTGCTAAGAGGCCCTGGTGCCACACCCGGTCGAAAGCACCAGCAATGTCCAGTGCTACCACACAGCTGACTTTGGATTCCTCTCTCTCTATCCACCCCTCTCTCTCTCTCTCTCTCACTCCCATAGCCCTATCCCCCACCCTCCTCTCTCTCTCTAGGCTTCTCTCTCGCTCTTCCTTTTTCTATCTTTCCATCTTTCTCTCTCCCCCTCCCTCGCATTTCTCTCTCTCACAGCCTTTTTCCCTCACCCTCCTTTCTCTCTCTCACTCCCATAGTAGCATCCCCCATCCTCCTCTCTCTCTCTCTCTCTCTCTCTAGGCTTCTCTCTCCTCCTCCTTTTTTCTATATTTCCCTCTTTCTCCCCCTCCCTCGCATTTCTCTCTCTCATAGCCTTTTCCCTCACCCTCCTCTTTTTTTTACACAGTGTCTGACAAGGTTAAGGATCCCTAACTTTATTGACAAGCTATTTACAGGTTAAGGATTCCTAACTTTATTGCAAGCTAAGAGCTGTTACCTACATCAGCACATTTGAAAGCATTTTTGTTGTTATGAGGCATACAAGTAGGGAACAGGATGAAGTTGGAGCCATCTGTGGGCCAGCATTTTCATTTGATCAACTGACTTTATCTCGTTGACATCATAATGCTGTACGAATGTGTTCCAGACTCGAGTCATCCTGGGTATATATGATCTCAGATGGAGTGATGTTCTGGAGAAGGGTACAGACAGAGTGAAGTTGCTGTTTTCTGCCCGTCTTGTGGCATAAAAATTTTTTTCACGCTGTCCTCGAAGTGGATCTAAGTGTGGTACTTTGACAATGTTGGCCTTGTACATAACAGTAAGGCCACCCACATCCCTCCTGTATTGAAAACTCTGCTGAAATGACAGATCTATCCAGGATGGGTCCAGGCGAGAGATGAGACGTCTTGCTCTGTTTTCTACTCTATCAAGCAGTCGCAGGTGAGAAGGGGGGCAGGCAAACCAAGAAAGTGGAGCATACTCAAGATGTGAGCGCACTTGTGCCTCGTACAGAATCTTGAAACCCCTGTAAAGCAGATGCGAGATACGGCGAAGTGCTGTAAGCTTCCTGGCTGCCCTGTTTGCAAGATTTACAAAATGGTTCTTTATGGTTAGTTTGGAGTCAAATTTCAGCCCAAGGATATCAACTTCTTCTCCAGGTGCCAACACCCTCCCATTTATCCTTACTACTGCACCAGCATTACCATCATGGTGTCTAGAGACCATCATCATTTGCATTTTCTCAGGTGCAAATTTTACTTGCCATCTATTTCCCCAAGCTGATATAGCTCTTGGCTGGTGATTGATGTAGCTTAGAGCAGCTGGCATTTCTTCTCTTGGATAAGTGAATGTCAGTGTACAGTCGTCTGCATATGCATGGGATTCTGGGATGAGATGAAGAAGGTCGTTGAAACAGACATTCCATAACAATGGTCCCAGCACGCTTCCTTGTGGAACACTTGCCTGAATTGGATGTCTTGCTGATTCCGTTCCATTGAGAACTACCCTCTCTCTACCTACTCTCTCTCTCTCTCTCTCTCTCCCTCTCTCTCTACCCTTTCTTTTCCCCCTCTCGTTTCTCTCTCACTCCCCTAGTCTTATCCCTCACCCCCATCCTCTTTCCTCTCTCTCTCTCTCTCTTTCTACCCTTTCTCTCTCCCCCTCTTATTCTCTCTCTCCCTTCTCTAGCCTTCTCCCTCCCCCTGTTATTCTCTCTTTCCTCTAGCCTTCTCCCTCTCCCCCACACACCTTGAAAATACATAAACTTCTCTCTGTGGTAAAATACATAAGCTTCTTTCTGTAGTAAAAAAAAGTTGGTGGCCTTAGAGGGCAGAAAACCAGAGATCTGGTAGACAAACCATGGAGGAAATATTGGAAGTTAGAGCTCCAAAAAAGAAAGGGAGGAAGAGTGGGGAAGGAAGATAGAAGAGCTTGGCAAGATAATGGAGGAGAGGATAGCTGAAGAGTGCAGGAAGTGGGAGCTGCAAGTCTTAGCAGCAGAAGCTAGGATACAGTGCATAGAAGAGAAACTAAAAAACCTAAAACAGATTAGAGAGACAAATCATAATTCATATGTGACATCAGGAAATTCGGTCAGGCACAGACAAGGAGATGGTAAGAAACAAAGGAGATATACCGTACATTAAGACCCTATCAGATCCACTTGGGGCCAGGGAAAAGACGAGGAGCATACTAAGATCAAATGACAGGTTTGAAGACAATGAAGGTATGTTATATGCAGAGACTAACAGACAACTGCAGTAGCAAGGAACAGCTGATCATGAAAAATAGTTCACTGAGCATAGAAGTTTCACCAAGGACAAGAACTGAAGGCAAGAACATTTCAATGAAAGGAACTAAAACACCTCAGAGGATGCAAATGGAGACTCAGTGGGAGTAGGAAAGGGAGAGGTCAGTTTTTTTCTACGGGCTCCAAGAAGCCAAAGGGGACAACATTGAAGAAATAAAACAGGAGGAGGAAAAAAATATTGAAGGCATCATTAAAACAATAGGTGAGGGCGATATGACCCAGGTGACAAATTTTCGGAGAATTGGGTGGTTTGTGAGTGGAAGGAAAAGGCCTGTCAAAGTAATTTTCAAGGAAGAATCAGCTGGAACCAGGATCCTGCAAGAGAAAGCATTACTGAGGGACAAACCGGAGTACCAGAGAGTATACCTCGATCGCGACAGAACACAAGAAGAAAGGACTACACTGAAAGACAGGGTACAGAGATGCAAAGAGGAATGAGAGGTAATGATGAAGATGAGCAGGAACCAGACACAGGAGGAACGGCAAACACACCCTGCAGAAACTCCCGCAGAAGGACTCCAACTGCGACAATCCCAACGCAACTGAGCAATCTAAACCAGAACCCACACACTGTTCCCTCTGCCACCAACCCCCACATCACAAACCTCACCCCAACAGCTGCCCCTATGGGCATTCTGACCCCACCCCCTCAACACAAACCCCACCCACACCACAACCCCCATAGGCCCCCACCAAGGCTCTCACTCCCCCAACCTCAATATTCTCCCAGGACCACAGTGATAGAAAAGAAGCTGAAGGTTTGGTACACAAACGCAGACGGAATAACGAATAGATATGAGGAGTGACACTAAAGAATCAGCGAGAAATACCCAGACATTAAAGCAGTCACAGAAACGAAACTCACTGAGACAATAACAGATGCAGTCTTCCCACTGGGATATCAGATCCTGAGGAAAGATAGGAGTAGAGGGGGAGGACGGGTTGCACTGCTCATAAAAAAACGATGGGGATTTGAGGAAATGGAAGGCATGGTCACGATTGGAGAAAGGGACTACATAGTAGGCACAATTCAGTCAGGAGAACATAGTCATTAGAGTGATGTATAACCCACCACAGAACTGCAGGAGGCCAAGAGAGGAGTACGAAGAAAACAACAGAGCTATGGTGGGCACACTGGCTGAGGTGGCAAGAAGAGCTCTCTTGAGCAGAGCAAAGTTATTGGTAATGGGCGATTTCAACTACAGGGAAAACCTGGAGCCACATGGGGGTCCCGAAACATGGAGGGCCAAGATGATGGATGTGGTACTTGAAAACCTCATGCATCAACATGTCAGGGACACTACCAGAGAGAGAGAGAGGAGGATGAGCCAGCAAGACTGGATCTTGTGTTCACCCTGAGCAGTTCAGACATTGAGGACATCACTTACGAGAGGCCCCTTGGAGCTAGCGATCACGTGGTTCTGAGTTTTGATTATATAGTAGAGTTACAAGTGAAGAAGGTAACAGGAATTGAATGGGAAAACCCAAACTATAAAAGGGGGGACTACACAGGTATGAGGAACTTCCTGCAGGAGGTTCAATGGGACAGGGAACTGGTAGGAAAATCAGTAAACGAGATGATGGAATATGTAACAACAAAGTGCAAGGAGGCAGAGGAAAGGTTTGTTCCCAAGGAAAATAGAAATAATAGGAAGACAAAGCGAGTCCTTGGTTTACTCGAAGGTGTAGGGAGGCAAAAACTAGGTGCACCAGAGAAAGGAAAAGGTACAGGAGGCAAAGGACCCAGGAAAATAAGGAGATTAGTAGAAGAGCCAGAAACGAGTATGCACAGATAAGGAGGGAGGCCCAGCGACAGTACGAAAACAACGTAGCATCGAAAGTCAAGTCTGACCCGAAACTGCTGTATAGCCACATTAGGAGGAAGATAGCAGTCAAAGACCAGGTGATAAGGCTGAGGAAAGAAAGTGGCGAACTCAATAGAAACGATCAAGAAATATGTGAGGAGCTCAATATGAGATTTAAGGAAATATTTACAGTGGAGACAGGAAGGCCTCTGGGGGGACAGAACAGAAGGGGACACCAGCAAGGAATATACCAACAAGTGTTGGATGACATACATACAAATGAGGAAGTGAAGAAGATGCTAAGGGACATCGATACCTCAAAGGCAATGGGGCCGGACAACATCTCCCCGTGGGTCCTTAGAGAGGGAGCGGATATGCTCTGTGTGCCACTTACCACAATCTTCAACACATCCCTGGAAATTGGGCAACTTCCTGAGGTATGGAAGATGACAAATGTAGTTCCCATTTTTAAAAAAGGAGACAGAAAAGAGGCACTAAACTATAGACCTGTGTCACTGGCGTGTATAGCATGCAAAGTTATGGAGAAGATTAACAGGAGGAGAGTGGTGGAGAACCTGGAACGGAACAAGAGTATAAACGCCAACCAGCACGGATTCATGGAAGGCAAATCCTGTGTCACAAACCTTCTGGAGTTTTATGATAAAGTAACAGAAGTAAGACACGAGAGAGAGGGGTGGGTTGATTACATCTTCTTGGACTGCAAGGAGGCCTTTGACACAGTTCCTCACAAGAAATTTGTGCAGAAGCTAGAGGTTCAGGCGCATATAATAAGAATTGCACTGTAATGGATCAGATAATACATGACAGGGAGGCAACAACGCGTCATGGTACGTGATGAGGTATCACAGTGGGCACCTGTGACGAGCGGGGTCTCACAGGGGTCGGTCCTAGGACTAGTGCTATTTTTGGTATATGTGAACGACATGATGGAAGGGTTAGACTCAGAAGTGTCCCTGCTCGCAGATGATGTGAAGTTAATGAGGAGAATTAAATCAGATGAGGATCAGGCAGGACTTCAAAGAGACCTGAACAGACTGGACACCTGGTCCAGCAACTGGATTCTCGAATTTAACCCCGCCAAATGCAAAGTAATGAAGATCGGGGAAGGGCACAGAAGACCGCAGACGGAGTATAGGCTAGGTGGCCAAAGACAGCAAACCTCACTCAAGGAGAAAGATCTTGGGGTGAGTATAACACCGAGCATGTCTCGGGAGGCACACATCAACCAGATAACCGCTGTAGCATATGGGCGCCTGGCAAACCTGAGAATAGTGTTTCGATACCTTAGTAAGGAATCGTACAAGACACTGTACACCGTGTACGTCAGGCCCATATTGGAGTATGCAGCACCTGTTTGGAACCCGCACTTGATCAAGCACGTCAAGAAATTAGATAAAGTGCAAAGGTTTGCGACAAGGTTAGTTCCAGAGCTAAGGGGAATGTCCTATGAAGAAAGGTTAAGGGAAATCGGTCTTACGACACTGGAGGACAGGAGGGTCAGGGGAGACATGATAACGACATATAAAATACTGCACGGAATAGACAAGGTGGACAAAGACAGGATGTTCCAGAGAGGGGACACAGAAACAAGAGGCCACAATTGGAAGTTGAAGACTCAGATGAGTCAAAGGGATTTTAGGAAGTATTTCTTCAGTCATAGAGTTGTCAGGCAGTGGAAGAGCCTAGAAAGTGACGTAGTGGAGGCAGGAACCATACATAGTTTTAAGACGAGGTATGATAAAGCTCAAGAAGCAGGGAGAGAGAGGACCCAGTAGCAACCGGTGAATAGGCGGGCCAGGAGCTAAGGATCGACCCCTGCAACCACAAATAGGTGAGTACACACACACACACACACACACACACACACACACACACACACACACACACACACACACACACACACGCACACAGAAGGGTAGATGGGGTAACAACAACGAAGGAAAAAAAATAGAAGAAACAAAAAATGGGAAAGATGGAAAGTCAGCAGCTGTGACGTTCAGTGAAGATGGTGGGGAGCAAAGGACTGCAAGGAAAACTGTAAAAACACACAAAGCAACAGGAAAAGGCGAGGGAAGGAAGAAAGTGAGAGGCCAGCAATAATTTATGGATTTCAGGATGCAGATCGTGGTGAGGAAGCAAGAGATGGAAGGATGATCAAGGAGAGATAATTTTAGTCATTGAATTTAGATGCTTCGGCGGCAAGATCTAAATAAATCTAGTTTATTGTGTACTCCGTATCCATCCTCTGGACGGTTACGTAAGAATATATGGATATAAAAAAAAAGGATTAACAGGAGTACATCTGCATTTGTATCTAAAAACTGGGTTTTCTGTTGCAAGGAAATTTAGAATACTTACTTAATGTCTCTGTCTTATTTCCGTTAATAACATGCCTTAACATATTACATAAAATATTATACTATCTCTATATTTCTCAATAAGTGGGCAATTTAGCAGAGTTGAGGTAAGTGGCCCAAAATGCTGACCACATACTAGTGATGAGCTTCTTGGTTGGGTCTCTCGGGTATGTGATATTAAATGAATACAACTTCCACGAAAGAGTGATACGCTTTTGTTGTCTACAGCAATGACGTTCGTGTAAGTTTTCACAACCATTTTGAGTCGTGTTTATTTACTTCAAGACATATAGTAAAATTTATAATGACAGTAGCTAGTTCATTTCTTTACATTCTAATAATAAGCATAGTGGCAAACTTAATTCCATCAATATATTAGGACGACAAGGCTAATATTAGGATCACCAAGAACCTTATTAGTTTTTAGACAGCCAAGAATAAGTCTGAGAGTTTTACTGCTTTAGCTCCAAGACCTGGAGACGATTTTCCTTAGCTAATATTAACATGGGTATAACTATCCCTGTTTCCTCAGCAGAGGCTGAGGAAACACCCAACAGGAAACATCTACCAATCAATCTAACTTTCTGCATATATTTTTTGAAACAGGATCCTGAAACAGAAAGCATGCCTTAGAAACACTCAGGAGTCATCGAATATACTTCAGTTTGAACAGGACGCAAAGAAGAGATAACAGCTAAGGAAAAATGTGAAAAAACAAATGGTACTGAAGACGACAAAGGAGGCAGGAGAGGAGACCTCCCAGTATCTATGAACTTCTCTTAGCACACACCCCTCTCCGTCTCCTAGCAATCACTCATGACGGCCTTTCTTATTAAGAACAGTTTATCGATCCTACTGTGGAAAGATTTAAGGATGCTGCAGTCTCTGAGGAATAAGCTAAGGCTTAAGCAGCATAATGTGATCCTTTATTGACAACGTTTCGCCCTGGCAGTGGGCTTTATCAAGTTACAAACAAATCTTAAGCCCACTGCGTGGGCGAAACGTTGTCAATAAAGGATCACATTATACTGCTTAAGTTTTTATATTTCCATTGTGTTGGTATTTTATACCATTTATTTCCGAGGCTTTGTATCATTGATATTATTACATCAATGGTGTCTCACTGGACAAGTTTACTCCACTGTTTACAACAATAGAGAGGATTCGTATTGCACTGCCTGAGTCCCTTCGTAAACTATGTAAGGTACAATAAACTCTTACTTCAAACACACTCCTCTCAGAGCAAACGAGTTTAATATAATAAATCTAGCCATTACAAAGCATACAGTCAATAACAAAAAATATTTAAACTGCTGCCCTGTGGTGGTTAATAAGTCACTATTGTCTTTAATTAGTCTTAATATGGGACTAGTTTGTAGACTTTATTAAAGTATTTGTTTATTATTTTAAGGAACAAAACAAGGAACGTAGTTAGCAAATCAATTTATCGTAATTTACCCTAATTTTTAAGGAATTCATAGACACAATGTTGCTTACATAATAGGAGTAGGAATATTATGTATATAGAATAATGATAATCGGAACAGTGTACATAGGTCAGATGTTGTTTGTGGTAATATGAACGTCTCCTGCTTTGAGGAAGCTTGTTATCACTATGTTATTAATGACAACCTCTGATATGTGTTTGTGTCATCTTGTTAGTTGCAGCTTCCTGAGGCGTGTTCATGATAGTTCAGTTGTTGCTTAATGCTGCTGTAGACGTGTATGTTGTTGCTATACACTCAGATGCTAGTATCATGCTCGCTATAATTCGTGTCCCGGATGTCTAAAACGGCTGTTGTAGATGTTTGAAGGTCTCATTGTGTTTCAGATTTAGGGTGATTTTCAGCTGATTTTTTCCTTGCAAGTTTATTAAAAAGAAAAGTTTCATTGCACTGCAATAACTGACTCAAGAAATCGTAATGACAAGATTGCAAGCAAACCATACCACGGGTGGGGTTAGAACCCACGATCAGAGTCTCTCAAAATTCCAGACCGACGCGTTCGCCACTGGGCCAGTTAGCTACAATAAGATACATCCAACTAGGCATATTTCTACACCATAGGACTTGAGCTAGAGTTCGTCCCAGCCACGCTAGCGGGAGATTCGTCTGTAAAATCTTGCGTTTGTGGTCACAGTGGTGCCTATGCTAACCTTCCTAAGGTGTAGAAATATACCTAGTTGGATGAATCGTATTGTAGCCAGCTGGTCCAGTGGCTATCGCGTCGGTCTGGAGTTTTGTGACTCTCTGACCGCGGGTTCTAACCCCACCCGTGGTATGGTCTGCAATAACTAACAGTTTTGTGTAAAAGAAATGTTCCATGTTAATAAAGTGTTGTATGCTAAAGAATGTTAGGCTTAACACGTAAATATTAAGGAATAATTAGTCGTAATTTTTTTGTGTAGTGTATCGGCACCACTGCACAGGTGCAGTAATTAATGTTAAAGATTAACAATGAAAGCTGTGAAATAAACTAGACTTACTTCTGAAGTCTAGTTATGGAACATTGACGTCATTGTTATGGATAACCATTCATCCGTTCGGAAAATCATACATCCGCAATACAGTAGCAAGATGTGCAGCTGTTGCTGTTGTATATTAAAGTACACTGAGAGTCAGTGTACTTTAATGAAAGCAAAAATCTCAAGGATGTACCCTAAAGCCTTTTAAAATCAGTAGAGCTACAGTTCAACTCCCTCAAGAGTCCTAGAAGTCATACCTCAACACCTTCAAGAGCCCCAGACCTGCAGAGGCATTGAAGTTTCAAGCTGATCAGAAGAGGCATTCCCAAGTTATCGCATAGTAATCCTGTATGAAGAATAAGTAATTTGCCTCTACTATAGGTGCCCCCATACTCTATGGAACACCTAATACATAAACAATTACTACAGGTGCCCCCCCCCCCCCCACACTCTGGGGAACACCTGATACGTAAACAATTTCTTGACATGAAATAACGCATTTCACTTTACGTCGTTAGAATACCAGTTGATCGATGCAATTTAATAAAGAAATCATTAAACGTTGTTGTTACTGTAATCTACACATAAAAAATCTTATTGGGCAACAACGCTATTGGACTGGTGGTGACATGAACAGTGTTGGAGCAGCCGTGTTCTACATATCCCTTGAGAACTGTTATACAAGATTATTTCTTAAGAGTGGACGTGCGTTATCATTTATGACTACATGTATGTCGTCAGGCTGCAGCTAATATTAGGGTTAAAAACAGCAATTATTACCGGGATACCTCAGGGATATGTTTAAAAGATAATATTCAAAATAAAGTTGCTAGTTGCTAGTAATGGCAAATCAATTGATCAACAAACAAAGAGGGATAGTAGAGGGCAACGAGTAACTAGCTCCCTTAAGGTCTACTATACAAATAGTAGGAGTCTAAGAAATAAGATAGATGAGCTGAGATTACTTGCAAGTGTATTATTGGTATAAGGGAGACCTGGTTCAACCTAAAAGATAGAGAAATGCCTTCTGAATGCAACATACAGGGTTAAAAACTATTCCACACTGATAGAGTCAACAGGAAGGGTGGGGGTGTGGCGATGCATGTCAGAGAAAATTTAAATTGTTGTCTTAAACATGATGTAAGATTAGAAACATCGAACACAGAATCTGTTTGGCTACAGTTTCTCGAGGGTCATGACAAATTAATTTTGGGTGTGATTTATAGGCCCCCAAACCTTGATAGGGAGGGCAGTAAGCTGTTATGGGACGAAATTCATAAGGCATCTAGATATGAAAATGTTGTGATAATGGGAGATTTTAACTTTAGACAAATTGATTGAAACAATATGACAAGAAATCTTGAGTCTAGTGACTTTCTTGGTACGGTTCAGGATTGCTTTTTAGAACAGGTTGTGACAGAACCAACTAGAGGAAACAATCTGCTTGACTTGGTTCTTGCCAACAGAGTCACTAATTAATAATCTTGAGGTTAATGATGAGCTTGGGGAAAGTGATCACAAATCACTTACTTTCAATATATCATGAAATTACCCAGATAACTGTAATCAAATCTCTCTCCCAGATTTTCGCTTGGCCGACTTCATGGGACTGAAAAATTACCTGGGTGGGCTAAATTGGGATGTCCTGACTATGGGTCAGGTAGGTGATCTTGGT
This sequence comes from Cherax quadricarinatus, assembly GCF_038502225.1. Lineage (NCBI taxonomy): Eukaryota > Metazoa > Arthropoda > Malacostraca > Decapoda > Parastacidae > Cherax > Cherax quadricarinatus. The sequence goes on along the minus strand of NC_091303.1, from coordinate 51,512,681 downwards.
TGCCAATATGACGTTTTTCAGAGCATAGTTCTAGCTGCCCAGACAACTTTTGTTCTGAGTAGGGAAATTAGATTTAACAAAAATGATCCCAAATGAATGAACAATAGATTAAAACATCTCATTGGTCAAAAGAGAGGCATATATAGGCGTATCAAAAGAGGGGATGGGCAGTTAAGAAATCAATATATTCAATTAAAGAGAGAAATAAAGAAAGGAATAAGAAAAGCAAAAAGGGTTTATGAAGCTAAGGTCGCAAGGGATTCAAAAGGGTTCTTTCAGGTATACAGAAGTAAGATTAGGGACAGATCACTGACAGTGATAAGGATGTGTGTGAAATTCTAAATACCTACTTCCTTTCAGTTTTCACCCAGGAAAATACTAGCGATATTCCTGAAATAATAGATTTTGAAGAACAGCATGATAATAAACTCTGTACGATTGCGGTAACTAGTGACATGGTCCTCAGACAAATAGAGAAACTAAAACCTAACAAATCCCCAGGCCCTGATGAACTGTTTACAAGGGTGTTAAAGGAATGTAAAGGGGAACTTAGCATACCTTTGGCTAATCTTTCTAACATATCACTACAAACTGGCATAGTGCCTGATAAGTGGAAAATGGCAAATGTAATACCTATTTACAAGACAGGTGACAGGTCCCTGGCTTCGAACTATAGACCAATAAGCCTTACCTCCATAGTGGGAAAATTTATGGAATCAATAATTGCCGAAGCAATTCGTAGCCATCTTGACAGGCACAGATTGATTAATGAATCTCAACACAGTTTTACAAAGGGGCGTTCCTGTCTTACGATTTTACTAATTTTTTTCACTAAGTTGTTTGAGGAGGTAAATCATGGTATTGAATATGATATTGTGTATATGGACTTCAGTAAGGCTTTCGATAAAGTTCCACACCAGAGGCTACTGAGGAAACTTATGGCACACGGAATAGGAGAAATTTTTTCTTGAGTAGAGGCATGGTTGACAAATAGACAGCAGAGAGTTTGCATAAATGGGGAGAAATCAGAATGGGGGCACGTCACAAGCGGTGTTCCTCAGGGGTCAATGCTGGGTCCGTTGTTGTTCAAAATTTACATAAACGACATAGATGAGGGAATAAATAGCGACATAAGCAAATTTGCTGATGACACCAAAATAGGCCGTCCAATTCATTCTAATGGGGACGCTAGAGCACTCCAGGATGATTTGAATAGACTGATTCAATGGTCGGAGAAGTGGCAGATGCAGTTTAATATTGACAAATGCAAAGTTCTAAATGTTGGACAGTTAAATAACCATGCTACATATAAACTAAATAATGTAGATCTTAATACTACTGATTGCGAAAAGGATTTAGGAGTTCTGGTTAGTAGTAACCTAAAACCAAGACAACAGTGCATTAGTGTTCGCAATAAAGCTTACAGAATTCTTGGCTTCATATCTAGAAGTATAAATAATAGAAATCCTCAGGTTGTTCTTCAACTCTATATATCCTTGATTAGGCCTCATTTAGACTATGCTGCTCAGTTCTGGTCACCGTGTTTCAGAATGGATATAAATGCTCTGGAAAACGTACAGAGGAGGATGACAAAGATGATCCCATGTATCAGAAATCTTCCCTATGAGGACAGACTGAGGGCCCTGAATCTGCACTCTCTCGAAAGGCGTAGAATTAGGGGGGATATGATCGAGGTGTATAAATGGAAAACAGGAATAAATAAAGGGGATGTAAGTAGCGTGATGAAAATTTCCAGCCAAGACAGGACTCGCAGCAATGGTTTCAAGTTGTAAAAATTCAGATTCAGAAAGGATATAGGAAAGCACTGGTTTGGTAATAGAGTCATGGATTATTGGAACAAACTCCCGAGTACAGTTATTCAGGCCAAAATGTTGTGTTGTTTTAAAAATATGTTAGATAAATACATGAGTGAGTGTGGGTGGGTGTGAGATGGACCTGATTAGCTTTTGCTGCTGGGTCTGGTGCAGTGCTCCATCCTTGAATGGAAGTGACCAGACTTGGTGGGTCATTGGTCTAATCGGGGGGGGGGGGGACATGGACCTGCTCCGCATGGGTCAGTAGGCCTGTTGCAGTGTTCCTTCTTTCTTATGTTCTTATATCCATTAGAGACTCTCAGAGTAGTCAGTCCCTGAGCGGCTTGTCTCAGAGAGACTGAAGAACTCTACAGTGTAGACAAAACGTTTCATCAATGAAGATACCCAACTGTTGCACTTCTGTCTTAAGAGGCACGTAAGTTCCCACCGTCTTCTAATAACATGTTAATTTTTTCCACTATAATCAGCTTTGTCCATAATTACTATCGCATTTGCTTCGACTGTTTCGTAAGGTAAAGTCTATAATCTTTTCCGAATTCATGGTTTAATTTAAAAAAATCTTTGCGAGCAATTGTGTTTCAGAGCAAAGAAGTTGCAGAGCAAAACTTAGACCTCTGCAGCACAACTCTTCCTTTCTAGGTGCTCCACCACTCCTGATAATCATGATTTTGCGTACTATGCACGTCAGTGACACTAGTCAGTAGTTTAATACCTCGTGTCTGTCTAAATTTTTAAAAATTGGGACTACATTTGCCATCTTCCATACCTCAGGTAGTTTACCAGTTGCAATGGACGTGTTGAAGATTGTTGTTAGTGGCAAAAACAGCGTCTCTGCTCCCTCTCTAAGAACCCATGGAGAAATGTCTGGTCCCACCACCTTTGAGGTATCAAGTTCACTTAGAAGCTTCTTAACCTCCTCCTCAGTTGTGTATTTCATCCAGCACTTGTTGGTGTATCCCTTGTTTGTGTACCCCCTGTTCTGACTCCCCGGAGTCCTTTCTGTCTCCACTATAAATACTTCTTTAATCTCATGTTGCTCCGCACACACTTCTTGGTCTTTTCTAGTAAGCTCCCCATCTTCCTTCATCAACCTGATTACCTGGTTCTTGATTGTTGCTTTCCTCCTATGGCTATACAACAGTTTCAGGTCAGACTTGTATTCGTATTGTTGCTGGGCCTCCCTCCTAATCTGTGCAAACTCGTTACTGGCGCCTCAACTAATCTCTTTATTTTCCTAGGTCCTTTGTTTTCTGTACTTTTTCCATTCTCTAGCAGGATGTTTCTCATGCCTGTATAGTCCCCCCTTTGGTAGATTGGCTTTTCCCATCCTACTTCTATTACCCTCTCTACTTGTAACACTACTACGTATTCAAAGCTTATAACCACGTAATCACTAGCTCCGAGGGGCCTTTCATATGTGATTTGGAACACGAGTTATTTCGTGTGAATGCTTTCCTTTGAAATATTTTACCAACTATTTGATTAATAAAATGTTACGTAAATTGTGTTTTATTCTCCATGCCTTTTAGTGAATACTTAAAAAACCACTTGTGTGGTCACCATTAAGTGACCAAAGGTCTTATAATATCACTTTGGTAGTGTTATGCAAAACACTTTAGTAATGTTATGTAAGTATTTCTTAAGAAGTTATACAAGAGACGGTGACGAAGTACATTTTTCTTTGTACAGATGAAATAAGGGTGATAATGAACTAGTGTGTGGAAAGTGCCTCTCTTACGATGTCAGGTGAAACCCCTGGTATTGCGTCTTGCTGAGAAACTCAGGTATTACGTCACAGAGTTGGTGGTTTTGATCCAACGTGTTGGAGAAGGGGGTGTAGGGAATGAGGGTGTTATTGATCCAAGGAAATGGATCATGGATGGAGGATAGGGAAGCGACAATGGTATGTGGATAGTGTGGGGTGTGGGTATGGGAGATGAGGTGGGCAGTCTTGATCCGAGGAGGAAGAGAAATACATGCCAGGTAAGTTTGTTCTTGATGCAACAAATATGTTGGTCAAGGTCCAGTAGCTGGAACATGGGCGATGCAGATGGTGCAGCCGTGGATGATCGTAAGTTGTAAGAGGGAGGGTGGTGAGGGGATCTTGACCCGAGGTGATGGAGTAAGGTTGGAGGATGTTTGGAAAGATGAGGATGCTATTGATCCAAGGATGTGTAGATTTGGTTGGTGCAGAGGTGGGGACATGGAAAGTATATGTGGGGTGTTCTTGATCCAATGAAATGGAGATGTGGAGAAAGTATATAGTTAATGTGGGTAGGAGAGGGGAGATTAAGTAGGCTGTAATGGTAGTGGGTGGGGGAGGATGATATTGGTCTGGACAGGTCTATAGAGGTACCTTGAGAAAAGACGTTTCTGAGGGTTGAGAATTACTTGGAAGAGAAGAACGAGAAGCAGCAGTCCATGAGTGACCTTACACAGAGAAACTGAAAATATATGTTTGCCAGAAAGCATACACTGTCAGCTATGCAAAGTTGAAACTTGAAACAAACTTTGGGAAAGACATTGTAATTACTAATGCTAACGATAAAATCAGTGTGGGGAACTGAAGGGTACAGCATCGAATATTCAGGTCGGTCTTCGATTATATTCCTGCCTATGATAGATATGGATCCAAAGTGACACGAGTTGCATTTACTTCACCTTAATGTTTGATTCTGCAAAGGCCAGTTAACAAATGTTTAGTCAGTCAATATCTCTGCCCGGTGGAAGGCCAAGATCACTGCTGGTAGTTAATGTACTAACAGTGATCAACGCTCAGTAACACTTCTCTTAGAAGCATTGCACATACAGGAGCTTCGTTGGGTGCATCAGATATATAATGTCTAGGTCCAGTCTGGCAAAGGTGGGAGATGTGTTTCATGGTGTTGTTCACGTGCTCAGCGGAAACGCAGTAATAACAGTCTTTGGACACTGCCTTGTTGACGCTGCTTTGAATGACTTTCTCATGTATCGGACATTCGAAGTTCTTCATAAGGTAGGAAACGATGATGAGGAAGAAAAGGCCGAGTTAACTGACACTCAGATGAAATCCATTCGAGAACAGAAATGAATCGTTCTCAATATTTCGGAGAACCCTTCGCTTTTCTTATAAAAGTTATAGAAGGAAAAAAATATGCTTATGATTAATAGCAAGATATAAGCAACGTCCAGAATAAAAAATAACACAAAACTCATCAAATTCACTTAAAAAAGGCACAAAAAACATAGTATCTCCTAAGTCAAAGCAATGTAAAAGTTAGAGCAATTATGAAAGTGAATCAAAGCTATAGACATCTGCAAAAGCATCAGGTAAGTGGTTACTATGTACCCGTGACTTTGCACACTGATTCCCGGGGATCAAATATAACATGAATAACTCCCGAAATCGTAATGACACTAAAACTTCAAACGGACTCTCGTTAGCCACTGGGCCAGCTGGTTACAATAAGATTCATCCGACTAGGTATATTTATCCATCATAGGAAGTCATGATGATGGCTTTGAGGGGACTTGAGCTAGAGCTCGTCACGGCCACGCTGCCTGGAAATTCGTCTGTAAAAACTTGCATTTGTGGTCACAGTGTTGGCCTACGCTAACCTTCCAATGGTTTATAAATATATGTAGTTGGATGAATCTTATTGTAGCCAGCTGGCCCAGTGGCTAACGCGTCGGTCTGGAGTTTTGTGACTCTCTGACCGCGGGTTCTAACCCCGCCCGTGGTATAGTTTATAACATGAATAAAGCGGAAGATTTTCACCACTATAGACAGGAGAGGCATCAGTGGTATAAAAGGAATGGGTCCTAATGAGAGGCGCAAGGTAATCAAAACAGTATAGTGTAGCCGAACACGCAGGCTTAAGTGAACTTTTAATGGAACGGTGGAGCAAGTTTGCTGGGGTCTCGGAGGTGAGCAGCCGTGAGTAAAGAAGAGAGAGCTCACAGAGCGACACAGGCCCTAACATACGCTTTAGCCTACCACAATTTCTGAATCGATCCACAACTTTTTTTGCCAAAGCTATACTGGCTAGATCAAAATACACTGGCTACGAAGAGAAACACACAGTGGCTGCTAACATGACAAGTTCAGTAACTAGATAAGCAGAATGCTTGTAGAACCGCGAGTTGAAAGGCAGGTAGGCAGAGCTGGCATTTACATTCCTCTTCAACCCACATGAAAACAAAAAACAATGCTTACAAGTTGATGAATTTTCTCCTCAAACTGTTCCATACCGAGACATACAGACGAGGAATATAAGTAGAGCCACTGAGGAAATAATCTAGAAAAAAGGATTAAATCTTATAAATTTAGAAAGCTATGGCTTGGCCAATAAGAAGTAATTTGATGGCCGGTTAAACTCAAAAATGGATTTTCTCTCTAACCCCATAACATGTTTGGAGGGATGGAAAACCACCTCAGCTTCCACACAGTACATGTGTTGTATACCATGAACACTTTGATACCAAAGACCTGACTAGTATGGATATGGATTTGTCTCAAATTTTACTCTGTAGTCCAGCATGCACTCCTAAGTCTTGCACAGTGGACTAGAATGTATACAAATGTGTCTCAGAGGCTTACAAGTGTGTTTTAGCATGGAAGCTGCGGAACCAGAAGCTAACACGTGATCCAGCATGTATCCTGTGTTTCAGTAGCCAGTTTACAAGTGTGTGTGAAGGGAGAAAGTAACACTCTCCACACGAGGGCAGTACGAAAAGTCTATCGTGATATTTGGATCGACACATAATTTTGAATTGATCACTTATCACCTTACTAAGTTTGAAGAATTGACACTGCAATCCTTGTGTACCATATTGCATAGTCGTGGTGCTTTGTGGCATAGTGGTTGCAAGGTCATCAATAATGTTGTCCATTCAGAATAAAAACCAGTAATCTCCTTGGCTTCAAGACAGCAAAAGAAATACCAAATACATGCTGGTCAGACATTATGTACTAGCAATGTACGAGACTAAAAGTACAAATATGAAATTCTTGGAAGGAACAATGTTCTCACCTAAACCATACAAAAAAAAATATTAATGTGATTCCTAGACCATCCACTATCCCTTCAACATCCAAAAGTGTTCTGTGACACTTCCTTCTATATATCAATGGAGTGGCAAGTCATCGGAAAATTTCGAGCCTCTAGGTACCATTCTTTCATACCATAAAAAGCCTAAAAGTAACAGGAATAAAGTAGGGCAAATACTGTTACCTGTCCTGACTTACTATCCCTATCAAGTGACTGCAAAAGCAAAATTCCACTCACCACCTCCTTAAATGTTTGTGTATTGAAGGTAACCTACAGCAGTGAGTATCAACCTGTTTGTTGCTTGTAAAGCTATGTTCTCTGTCTAAAGCTGTGCTCTGTCAGTTTGTTTAAAGCTGTGCTCTGTCTGTTTGAATCTGTGCTCTGTCGGTTTGTTTAAAGCTGTACTCTGTCAGTTTGTTTAAGGCTGTGTTCTGTCAATTTGTTTAAAGCTGTGCTCTCTCAGTTTGTTTAAAGGTGTGCTCTCTCAGTTTGCATAAAGATGTGCTCTCTCAGTTTGTATAAAGATGTGCTCTCTCAGTTTGTATAAAGCTGTGCTCTCTCAGTTTGCATAAAGATGTGCTCTCTCAGTTTGTGTAAGGCTGTGCTCTCTAAGTTTGCATAAAGATGTGCTCTCTCAGTTTGTGTAAAGCTGTGCTCTCTCAGTTTGCATAAAGATGTGCTCTCTCAGTTTGTGTAAAGCTGTGCTCTCTCAGTTTGCATAAAGATGTGCTCTCTCAGTTTGCATAAAGATGAGCTCTCTCAGTTTGTATAAAGCTGTGCTCACTCAGTTTGCATAAAGATGTGCTCTCTCAGTTTGTATAAAGCTGTGCTCACTCAGTTTGCATAAAGATGTGCTCTCTCAGTTTGCATAAAGATGAGCTCTCTCAGTTTGTATAAAGCTGTGCTCACTCAGTTTGTATAAAGCTGTGCTCTCTCAGTTTGCATAAAGATGTGCTCTCTCAGTTTGTATAAAGCTGTGCTCACTCAGTTTGCATAAAGATGTGCTCTCTCAGTTTGCATAAAGATGAGCTCTCTCAGTTTGTATAAAGCTGTGCTCACTCAGTTTGTATAAAGCTGTGCTCTCTCAGTTTGCATAAAGATGTGCTCTCTCAGTTTGCATAAAGATGTGATCACTCAGTTTGTATAAAGCTGTGCTCTCTCAGTTTGCATAAAGATGTGCTCTCTCAGTTTGTATAAAGCTGTGCTCACTCAGTTTGCATAAAGATGTGCTCTCTCAGTTTGCATAAAGATGAGCTCTCTCAGTTTGTATAAAGCTGTGCTCACTCAGTTTGTATAAAGCTGTGCTCACTCAGTTTGTATAAAGATGTGCTCTCTCAGTTTGTGTAAAGCTGTGCTCTCTCAGTTTGCATAAAGATGTGCTCTCTCAGTTTGTATAAAGCTGTGCTCACTCAGTTTGTATAAAGATGTGCTCTCTCAATTTGTGTAAAGCTGTGCTCTCTCAGTTTGTATAAAGATGTGCTCACTCAGTTTGCATAAAAATGCGCTCTCTCAGTTTGCATAAAGATGTGCTCTCTCAGTTTGCATAAAGATGTGCTCACTCAGTTTGCATAAAAATGCGCTCTCTCAGTTTGCATAAAGATGTGCTCTCTCAGTTTGCATAAAGCTGTGCTCTCTCAGTTTGCATAAAGATGTGCTCTCTCAGTTTGTATAAAGCTGTGCTCTCTCAGTTTGCATAAAGATGTGCTCTCTCAGTTTATATAAACATGTGCTCACTCAGTTTGCATAAAGATGTGCTCTCTCAGTTTGCATAAAGATGTGCTCACTCAGTTTGTATAAAGCTGTGCTCTCTCAGTTTGCATAAAGATGTGCTCTCTCAGTTTATATAAACATGTGCTCACTCAGTTTGCATAAAGCTGTGCTCTCTCAGTTTGCATAAAGATGTGCTCTCTCAGTTTGCATAAAGCTGTGCTCTCTCAGTTTGCATGAAGATGTGCTCTCTCAGTTTGTATAAAGCTGCGCTCTCTCAGTTTGCATAAAGATGTGCTCTCTCAGTTTGCATAAAGCTGTGCTCTCTCAGTTTGCATAAAGATGTGCTCTCTCAGTTTGCATAAAGCTGTGCTCTCTCAGTTTGCATAAAGATGTGCTCTCTCAGTTTGTATAAAGCTGTGCTCTCTCAGTTTGTATAAAGCTGTCCTCTCTCAGTTTGCATAAAGATGTGCTCACTCAATTTGCATAAAGATGTGCTCTCTCAGTTTGCATAAAGATGTGCTCTCTCAGTTTGCATAAAGATGTGCTCTTTCAGTTTGTATAAAGCTGTGCTCTCTCAGTTTGCATAAAGATGTGCTCACTCAGTTTGCATAAAGATGTGCTCTCTCAGTTTGCATAAAGATGTGCTTTCTCAGTTTGCATAAAGATGTGCTTTCTCAGTTTGCATAAAGATGTGCTTTCTCAGTTTGCATAAAGATGTGCTTTCTCAGTTTGCATAAAGATGTGCTCACTCAGTTTGCATAAAGATGTGCTCTCTCAGTTTGCATAAAGATGTGCTCTCTCAGTTTGCATAAAGATGTGCTCTTTCAGTTTGTATAAAGCTGCGCTCTCTCAGTTTGCATAAAGATGTGCTCTCTCAGTTTGCATAAAGATGTGCTCTCTCAGTTTGCATAAAGATGTGCTTTCTCAGTTTGCATAAAGATGTGCTCTCTCAGTTTGCATAAAGATGTGCTCTCTCAGTTTGCATAAAGCTGTGCTCTCTCAGTTTGCATGAAGATGTGCTCTCTCAGTTTGTATAAAGCTGCGCTCTCTCAGTTTGCATAAAGATGTGCTCTCTCAGTTTGCATAAAGATGTGCTCTCTCAGTTTGCATAAAGATGTGCTTTCTCAATTTTGCGTCATCGAAGATAGTGACGAACAATCGCCAGTATATATATAGAAAAGAATCTTCTTCAATATTTCTGAGAACTCATCCCAATTCTAATGAAAATTATGAATGGGATAAGCATCAGAAGTACTAAAATACAAGAAATGTGCGGAATTAAGGATGACACAGACTTCATACAATTTACCTAATAAAAACATACAGCCATGACGTAGTTCCTAAGTGAATCTGAACAATGAAGAATAAATAAAACATAAGTAAGAAATGTGAATCAAAGCTAAGATATGCATTAGAACAGTGAGAAATATTACGCGAGTACAACTGTTACAGAAATATTACGCGAGTACAACTGTTACAGAAATATTACGCGAGTACAACTATCAGAGAAATAGCAGAAGATTGTCATCACCATAAACTGAAGACAGAGACCCGTGGTATCAAACTCATGAGCCTTAATGAAACGCACACGGTAATCAACATAGTGTAGTGTAGATAAATTGTATAAAATACCGACACAAAGTACCTACTACACAAGCCATTGATCTCCTGCGCAGAAAAATTTACGATTCACTTGATCTTCTTATTCCAGCCAGCGATTTCATCGACCTCGTTGAACTACGTGTCGGCTTTACGTGTTTCTCTTTCGAAAATCACCTCTTTCAACAGACTTTTGGGCTACCCATGGGCTCGCCACTCAGTGCCGTCCTGGCGAACTTATACTTGGAACATCTGGAAGCCGAGCGTTTCTCCACCATTATTCCATCGACTGTCACCTGGCTCCGTTATGTTGACGACATTCTCCTCATAACTCCCAGGCGCTTCAACGTTCAAGCTCTCCAAGACAAGCTCAACCAGGTCGAGCCCTCAATCCAGTTCACACTTGAAGAAGAAGTCGACAACACTCTTCCTTTCCTTGATGTTCTCCTCTGCAAAACTTACCATGAACTTCGTTTTAAAGTCTATCGAAAACCCACCAACCAAAACGATCTTCTCCACTTCTACTCTCACCACGACACCAAAACTAAACGTGGTGTAATTATAGGCTTCTTCCTGCGCGCACTCAGAATCTGCAGCAATGAGTTCCTTGAGGAAGAATGCACTATAATTGAACAAGTATTTTCTAAACTCCACTATCCTCGTCACTTCATCAAAGACTGCAGACGGCAGGCATTAAACATCTTCAACACACCCAGAGAAGACACTGCCGAGAAGAGATACATAGTCCCCCCCACCAATTCCATTGCCAAACATGTTTCCAACATCTTTTCCAATGCATCATTCCAAGTATCTACCTCCACAACCACGACCATCAAGGACATCACCAGTAGTAGACAGGACAAGCTTCCATCCTCTGCAGTGGTATACATAATCCCTTGTAATGACTGCAACAAATTATACGTGGGCGAAACATCAAGAGACCTCTAAACACGTATTTCAGAACACCAATACGCAAGCAGGACTGACGATACAAGGAATGGCTGTGTACAACATCGCAATTCACACAACCATTTAATTAACTACAGAAACTCAAGACTTATCGCCACAGAAGACAACACTCAATACCGAAGAATCCTGGAATCATCGCTTATCTCTATAACCAACAATTTCAACCAGAACAACGGCTTCTATAACATAGCTGAACCACTCGCCAAGAAACTTCTTCATCGCTATCCCACATAAGAACATAGAACACTGCAGAAGGTCTACTCACAACTTGTCCAATACCCCTACCAAGCTACCCAAGGCTCTATAACTCCAGCCGGTAGATCATCAGATGCAGCATTCTCCACCTGACCTCAACATTCTGAACCCGACTATAAATACTCCCGTACCTTCCACCCCAGGTAGATCTGTTTGTGACTTGAAAAAGCCCACTGTGTGGGCGAAACGTTGTCAATAAAGGATCACATTAAACTGCATATGTGTTTATGTTTCCACAGTGTAGTGTAGTCGAGTACACAGACTTGAGTGAACCGTTACATGATAGGGTGACCCAAGCTGGCCGTTTAGAGAAAGAAGAAACAGCCCACAGGTTGACACAGACCCAAACGGCAAAGTTCAGTAGATCATTCATGGCCCAAGTCATCAGATCGTTTAATCCCTCGGAGTCTTGTTGGCAGGATGAAAACTCACGGGGTACTGAAGAGAAGCACACACACTATCAACATGACAAGCGATTTGCTCACTCGATAAGCCGAATGCTTTAAGACGGGTGACAGAATAAAAAATCTAATGTTACATTAAAAACTATTATTCTTCAGATCAAGACAAGTAACAGCCGTAAACATAAGAGACGTAATAATTATACACTGAAGCAAGTACTGATGATCGTTTGAGAGTTGGGTAGCAAAGTAACTTTCTAACGATTCCCAGAACCACACATCACCTACCATCCCAGAATAATGTGGCGATAGGCAAGTAGACGGTGCTGTAGTTTGGATTCCTCTGTAACAAGCGCTTTACGCACACAACTCACATTTCAGACATACATGCAAACACACACACACACACACACACACACACACACACACACACACACACACACACACACACACACACACACACACACACACACAAATAAGTACAAATGCATGAACTTTTAATTTCACATCAGGAAAGGGAAATTTATGGCATCAGTTGGGCAACTGATACTTTAGTCCCAGAGGAAATATTCGGATGTCTTTGTGCTCTTCAACACTTGTTACTATGTTACTAGACGAAGCGGCTGTTACTGGAATGGTCTTCCTTCAGATTTGATCATTTAACAGGTATTCATGCAAAGTATAAAGTCAACAGGCGGCATGACACGGGGCACACAATGTCAGAGGCACAACAAATACAGTGGTTAATGTCCATGCCAGCAAGTGCAGATATCAGTGGGGCTATGAGAGCTTCAAGAAAGATGGATGCAACCAGTGAGTAGCATAAAGATGCAACAGATTTCAGACAAAGAAGTGACGAAAGTGATACACTCACCAGTGTTGCATTTCAAGAAATGCAACGCATTCCATTGCAACGTTGTAACAGGTTTTACGGCTGCTGATACTCTAAATGCCCACGAAGCAAGAAAAGTAGGCAGCAAAACCCTGGAAAAAATTAGAGGAAAAAAAGTCGGTGAGTGCACCTTCAAGAACAGGAATCAAGCTGGAACACTTGACCACATGGTTCCAGCAAAAGTTAAGGGTGAATCCATTCACGTTTACTCACAGTTGCTATTGCAGTTGTTCGTATTTGCCATTAATGATAAAGACACCACTGTACATCTTGATGTTGGAAAGTGAGCTGCACTTACAAACTTGCGAAGCAATGTAGAATTAAAGACAGAAGCAGCAGTATTCGTGAAACAATCTTCTAAAGATGAAGATACGAATGCTAACGAGATTCTAACTTGTTTGTATGGTAGTGACTATGGTGAGGACTGCAATATTCCGAGCTACATAAAGTTCTACGAAAAGGCCATGAGAGGCCGCTCTTTCGGGCAGGTGAACACCCTCTCTGTAACAACTGTACTAACAATTGACGTAAATTTAATGGTACCCCGGTGTTTGAACTTAATGGGCTCCTAGATAGTCCAAACTGTAGAAAGTTCGATGTTCGAAATAGTATTTTTCAGGCTTTAATTATCAGCCTCACACACGGGAGGATGTTGAACTGACTCTTCAAAAAGTCTCTGAGAGCTAAATCAGTGTCAGAGGTCACTTCAAAGCACTTTTGAAACAGGGAATTTGAGTAAAGCTTTTTACAACTGAATTACAAACAAACCAGTACATTTGGACTCCAGAAAAATGTTCCAAGACCAGGTCAGTTTTTTTCTGAACAAATTTTTTCGGACTCCGGTTTGTTCGAGGTTCGACACATTCAAACATTGAGGCTCCAGTGTAGTATTTCCGGCGTCAGGAGTGGGCAGGAAGCACTTTGAATCCTGAAGAATGGGAATGACTGAGAATTGTGTTCCTGTTAAGCCTCCCCTCAAGGGAAGTTCCTTGACGCTGGTGATGGGCTCTTGATCTAGGGAATTGAATGCCTTCCATCCCCCCCCACATGCGCCGCATAATCCTACTTTTTTAGCGCTCCCCCATGATCATAATAAATTCTCTTAAGCCTGAAACAACCACCTCCCAGCTGATCCAGAGCAGCTGCTACAAGTGATTCCCTAAAAACTATCAAGTGAACTGGAAACCAGAGGTGTAGCTGCATAAAGCATGGTCTAGAGTGCTCAGTTGCTTGTGGATATTACAAAGTCGTGGGTTGCACAAATACCAAGTCATCTGAGGACACCCTGTTCGAACCTGACAATACTTGTCAGTATTGTGTATCATCATATTCACATAAATAGGTCATTTTTTTTTGAAGGAATAAAGAAATCTTAATTAACATTGCAGTTCGTTTTCCTCTCGATTTGCCTAGCAGCGTGCCTCCTCAATGTCACCGTTTTCTAAATTTACCCGTAGTCTGTCTCTGAAGAGTTGTTGTGGTTCCACGACAAGAACCTGGGTTAACATCAACAGACAGATGAGAGTTTTTTTAACTACGGTATCAGATAGTTGCTTTTGCTCCATTTCTTCCGCTTAATTCTGAAGGAACTCAGAAAGCTGTGCATAGTATTTATTGATGGCCTTCATTCGCCATGCCAACGTTTGGCAGTTCCTGTTCCAGCTTAAGAATCCTCTTGGTTATAGCTGTTTGAGTGACCGCCGCTTCGAGTTCACAGAAGGCTCATTTAATGGTCTGCAGATCATCGACTTAACTCGTGGAAGAGTGTTGGAATCCATGGATGAGGTGGATAGTCTAAGGATAAATTTGGCTCTAAAATGTTTATGAAGACTCAAGTAGTACATTTTGCAAGCAAGGCAGCAAAGAAGATAATAGCACTAACAGTACAAGTGGGCCTACACTTTTAATAGGCACAACTTTCTTGTATTTCCTGTCCCCCCCTCCCCGCCTTTGCCGTCTCATCTACGACTTCTGGACAAGATGACTTATCTCTTACCTAGACGTGACTTGGATAGATTCGTCATTTCTGCAGAACCTTGAACACCGGAGAGATGTAAGTGGCCTTATTGTTATGTACAAGGATAGTAATGCCAAGACGGACAGCAAGTAACAAATACTCTTTGGTTGCATTCTTCTCAAGAATAACATCTCATCTGAGATCATTCATACTAAGAATAACTCAAATCTGGAACATATTTGTACAGCAAAACACCATCAAGAATACAAAGTTAGATGACCAAATGAAATCGCTGGTCCACAGCTGACTAACTTCATCCTGTTCCCTATATTAATGTTTCATAACAATAAAAAGGCTTTCAAATGAACTGAAGCATGTAACACCACTTCCTTTGTAAATAAAGGTAGAAACTCTTAACCATGTAAAAGCCCTTGTGTAAAGAGAGAGAGAGAGAGAGAGAGAGAGAGAGAGAGAGAGAGAGAGAGAGAGACTGGCGATAAGAGATCTGTAGATGAATGATTCAGAGAACCGACACTTTGATAAATTAGACACATGTGCAACGCTTGGGTATCTTTATTGAGGAAACGTTTCGCCACACAGTGGCTTCATCAGTCCATACAAAGGAGAATCGTGAAGAGCAGGAGAAGAATGCGGTAATCAGTCCCTCAATCTTGAGTCGATGTGGTCAGTCCATCAATCTTGAATAGAATACGACTATTCAAGATTGATGGACTGACCACATCGACTCAAGGTTGAGGGACTGATTACCTCATTCTCCTCCTGTTCTTCACAGTTCTCCTTTGTATGGACTGATGAAGCCACTGTGTGGCCAAACGTTTCTTCAGTAAAGATACCCAAGACTTGTACATGTGTCTAATTCGATAAGAGATCTGGGAAAGTAAGAAGTGTGGGTCAGATGAAGGTACTGATGGTTGTAGGTAGGGGTAGTAGCTGGTGATGGCAGCAGTGGCTGGTGATGGCATCAGTGACTGGTGATGGCAGCAGTGGCTGGTGATGGCAGCAGTGGCTGGTGATGGCAGCAGTGGCTGGTGATGGCAGCAGTGGCTGGTGATGGCAGCAGTGGCTGGTGATGGCAGCAGTGGCTGGTGATGGCATCAGTGACTGGTGATGGCAGCAGTGACTGGTGATGGCAGCAGTGGCTGGTGATGGCAGCAGTGGCTGGTGATGGCAGCAGTGGCTGGTGATGGCAGCAGTGGCTGGTGATGGCAGCAGTGGCTGGTGATGGCAGCAGTGGCTGGTGATGGCAGCAGTGGCTGGTGATGGCATCAGTGACTGGTGATGGCAGCAGTGGGTGGTGATGGCATCAGTGACTGGTGATGGCAGCAGTGGCTGGTGATGGCAGCAGTGGCTGGTGATGGCAGCAGTGGCTGGTGATGGCAGCAGTGGCTGGTGATGGCAGCAGTGGCTGGTGATGGCAGCAGTGGCTGGTGATGGCAGCAGTGACTGGTGATGGCAGCAGTGGCTGGTGATGGCATCAGTGACTGGTGATGGCAGCAGTGGCTGGTGGTGGCATCAGTGACTGGTGATGGCATCAGTGGCTGGTGATGACAGCAGTGGCTGGTGATGGCAGCAGTGACTGGTGATGGCATCAGCTGGTGATGGCATCAGTGACTGGTGATGGCATCAGTGGCTGGTGATGACAGCAGTGGCTGGTGAATGCAGCAGTGACTGGTGATGGCATCAGTGACTGGTGATGGCAGCAGTGGCTGGTGATGGCAGCAGTGGCTGGTGATGGCATCAGTGACTGGTGATGGCAGCAGTGGCTGGTGATGACATCAGTGGCTGGTGATGGCAGCAGTAACTGTTGATGGCAGCAGAGACTGGTGATGGCAGCAGTGACTGGTGATTGCAGCAGTGACTGGTGATGGCAGCAGTGACTGGTGATGGCAGCAGTGGCTGGTGATGGCAGCAGTAGCTGGTGATGGCAGCAGTAGCTGGTGATGGCATCAGTAACTGGTGATGGCATCAGTGACTGGTGATGGCATCAGTGACTGGTGATGGCAGCAGTGACTGGTGATGGCAGCAGTGACTGGTGATGGCAGCAGTGACTGGTGATGGCAGCAGTGACTGGTGATGGCAGCAGTGACTGGTGATGGCAGCAGTGACTGGTGATGGCAGCAGTGACTGGTGATGGCAGCAGTGACTGGTTATGGCAACAGTGACTGGTGATGGCAGCAGTGACTGGTGATGGCATTAGTGACTGGTGATGGCAGCAGTGACTGGTGATGGCAGCAGTGACTGGTGATGGCAGCAGTGACTGGTGATGGCAGCAGTGACTGGTGATGGCAGCAGTGACTGGTGATGGCAGCAGTGACTGGTGATGGCAGCAGTGACTGGTGATGGCAGCAGTGGCTGGTGATGGCAGCAGTGGCTGGTGATGGCATCAGTGACTGGTGATGGCAGCAGTGGCTGGTGATGACAGCAGTGGCTGGTGATGGCAGCAGTAACTGTTGATGGCAGCAGTGACTGGTGATGGCAGCAGTGACTGGTGATTGCAGCAGTGACTGGTGATGGCAGCAGTGACTGGTGATGGCAGCAGTGACTGGTGATGGCAGCAGTGACTGGTGATGGCAGCAGTGACTGGTGATGGCAGCAGTGACTGGTGATGGCAGCAGTGACTGATGATGGCAGCAGTGACTGGTGATGGCATCAGTGACTGGTGATGGCAGCAGTGGGTGGTGATGGCATCAGTGACTGGTGATGGCAGCAGTGGCTGGTGATGGCAGCAGTGGCTGGTGATGGCAGCAGTGGCTGGTGATGGCAGCAGTGGCTGGTGATGGCAGCAGTGGCTGGTGATGGCAGCAGTGGCTGGTGATGGCAGCAGTGACTGGTGATGGCAGCAGTGGCTGGTGATGGCATCAGTGACTGGTGATGGCAGCAGTGGCTGGTGGTGGCATCAGTGACTGGTGATGGCATCAGTGGCTGGTGATGACAGCAGTGGCTGGTGATGGCAGCAGTGACTGGTGATGGCATCAGCTGGTGATGGCATCAGTGACTGGTGATGGCATCAGTGGCTGGTGATGACAGCAGTGGCTGGTGAATGCAGCAGTGACTGGTGATGGCATCAGTGACTGGTGATGGCAGCAGTGGCTGGTGATGGCAGCAGTGGCTGGTGATGGCATCAGTGACTGGTGATGGCAGCAGTGGCTGGTGATGACATCAGTGGCTGGTGATGGCAGCAGTAACTGTTGATGGCAGCAGAGACTGGTGATGGCAGCAGTGACTGGTGATTGCAGCAGTGACTGGTGATGGCAGCAGTGACTGGTGATGGCAGCAGTGGCTGGTGATGGCAGCAGTAGCTGGTGATGGCAGCAGTAGCTGGTGATGGCATCAGTAACTGGTGATGGCATCAGTGACTGGTGATGGCATCAGTGACTGGTGATGGCAGCAGTGACTGGTGATGGCAGCAGTGACTGGTGATGGCAGCAGTGACTGGTGATGGCAGCAGTGACTGGTGATGGCAGCAGTGACTGGTGATGGCAGCAGTGACTGGTGATGGCAGCAGTGACTGGTGATGGCAGCAGTGACTGGTTATGGCAACAGTGACTGGTGATGGCAGCAGTGACTGGTGATGGCATTAGTGACTGGTGATGGCAGCAGTGACTGGTGATGGCAGCAGTGACTGGTGATGGCAGCAGTGACTGGTGATGGCAGCAGTGACTGGTGATGGCAGCAGTGACTGGTGATGGCAGCAGTGACTGGTGATGGCAGCAGTGACTGGTGATGGCAGCAGTGGCTGGTGATGGCAGCAGTGGCTGGTGATGGCATCAGTGACTGGTGATGGCAGCAGTGGCTGGTGATGACAGCAGTGGCTGGTGATGGCAGCAGTAACTGTTGATGGCAGCAGTGACTGGTGATGGCAGCAGTGACTGGTGATTGCAGCAGTGACTGGTGATGGCAGCAGTGACTGGTGATGGCAGCAGTGACTGGTGATGGCAGCAGTGACTGGTGATGGCAGCAGTGACTGGTGATGGCAGCAGTGACTGGTGATGGCAGCAGTGACTGATGATGGCAGCAGTGACTGGTGATGCAGTAGGTAGCCGAGTGATTTAAAAAAAAAATGACTGTTGGAAGGTCTTCTTATAAATCGTATAATGTAATGAGAAAATCTTACGACTCCTGTGGTGTAATAAAGAACCTTATGAATCCTGCAATATAATGAAGTAACCTCTAATAAACAATGTAGTGTATTGTAGGATCCTTCTCTTTTAAAATATAATAAGGCAGGATAACCCAGGAGAGTCAATATTTATTAGTGTCTTGTGTGTATACCTGATATATCAAGAAAAGAGAGAATAAAGTAATGATGATAATATAAACGTGAGAAACTTGAAGATTTATTAACCCAAGTTAACCCAGGAACACAAAGTTATGTCTATATATATAAAAAAATCGCCAAAACGCGATTTGCCATAAAACGTTATTAATTATTTCTGACTGCAAATTCACTGGGAGAAAAGAAGTGAGACCTGATTCACATCCCTCGGGAACAGTATCATGGTACCTGCAGCTGTGAAAACTGTCACTAGTTTTACTAGGAAATACCAACTCATCACTGCTGTGCTCAGCTGTAGTGCTGTGTGTAGGTGTCGCAGAAATCACTGTTCGTGGGGTGTCCTGAGCGTTATCCTGGGGATGAAACTGCTGTGGACAGAGGTGTAAGGGACATGACACAGTTGCCGGGTCTAGATACAGCAAAGTGACTCCTGAAACCAGTGATGCAGTGACTGGCATGAGTATACATGTAGCTGGTGTTAGTGAGGAGCGGGAGGAGAGACATTGTTAGTGCTGCTGAGGATAGAAGAGGCTTTTGAAGATGGGGCGGTAAGAACTGCTGGGGAGGAAAATAGACACGGCTGGTACATCCAGAATGGACGGATGTGGATAGTACAGCTGGGGGAACGATAGACAACAGAATGTTAAGCTTACTTAACTTTCAACTTGTATAGCAATGTTTTTTTCTCTTTCATGATATATGACTTAATTAAAGATGTAAACAAAATGTATATACATACACATTTAATTTTTTCACTAGTTGACTGTAATATACTTTTTGTATTTACAGTGGAAAGTGTGTACACGACGAGAGGTGTACACTAGGAAAGGTGTACACGGAGATCCGTGTTTACACATGGAGAAGCGTTGTGAAAAAGCAAATATCGAGACGAACACTCGCTGTGTTCAACAAACAGCACTAGCTGCAGTAAAATAAATTTATTATGAACATCAGATTTACCATTGGACGATACAAAAATTACTCATTGATAGTTTAGCAAATATTTAAAGCGCACTTATTAATAATCAAGTGAATTATTCACATTCTTTTATGCTCAGTCAGGAGAATTCGTGATTAAAATTCTCTATTGTGTATATCGTTCGCGTCGGTATAATAATCTTGCATTGGTCTGTCTCTACTCTCTGTCTCTGTCTCTCTGACGGATTTCGTTCGGACGCGGAGCTCAGCGGATACAGAACGAAATTAAAAAGCCTAAAAAACAAATAGAAAATTCCATGAATCGCTAGATAGACACTTTGTCCAGCCCAGAGAATTTCCATGACGATTTCCCAGACCATTTTGAAACCGGCGGAATTATGAATGTTATTATTTGAAGTGGGCTTTGCGGACTGTGTTTTGCTCTCTCTCTGTTTGATAACTGAGTGCTGGAGCGATAGTGGCCACGTCACGCTTCACTCGTTTCCCGTCCCACTTCGCTGGTTATTCCAAACACGTCACTCATAACACGTCGCTCATTCTGCGTCACCCGTTACTCGTCATTGGTCACTGATCCCTCCTCATCTGACATGCATCATGTTGAAGAAGAATGAGATATAGTACCGAGGCTGGAACAATTCACACGAACAGAAAAAATTCGGATGAGATTCCGATCTCCGTTGAAGGTTTATCAAGTCTCGACTAAATGAGATGAAGCAATGACCAGAGGAGAAAGGTAGGCGAAGAGAGGGGTTAAGAGTATGTAAATTAATAGAACTAGTAGTCGTAGTAACATTACTAGTAGTAGTAATAGTAGTAATAGTTGTAGTAGTAGTAGCAGTCGTAGTCGTAGTATCAGTTGTTGTTGTAGTAGTAGTAGCAGCAGCAGCAACAGTAGTAGTAGTGGTAGTAGTAGTAGCAGCAGCAGCAACAGTAGTAGTAGTGGTAGTAGTAGTAGTAGCAGCAGCAACCGTAGTAGTAGTAGTAGTAGTAGTAGTAGTAGTAGTAGTAATAGCAGCAGCAGCAACCGTAGCAATAGTAGTAGTAGTAGCAGTAGTAGTAGTAGTAGTAGTAGTAGTAGTAGTAGTAGTAGCAGTAGTAGCAGCAGCAGCAACAACCGTAGCAATAGTAGTAGTAGTAGTAGCAGCAGCAGCAGCAGTAGTAGTATCAGAAGCGGTATCAGAAGTTTGTTGGTATTGCTGTTGTCCCTCAGAACGGGGGGGGGGCATAAATGGTTTCCCAAAAACGTTTTTGTTTTTTTCTTCAATTTTTGGTGTTTATTTCGCTCTTAACACGAGAAAACCTCACCCAATCGGCTTCACATTTTCACTGTTGGTGTTGGATAACTAAATCAAGTATTCAGAACGACTGGTATTTGCTGGTGCTCTGTGACCAAAGTTATCGGATCCTTTACTAGATCCGATAACTTCTAAAACACCGCGTCAATGCTTTTCAAACTTTCATAAAAGCTGCCGTCTAATTCCAAGACGTCGGAGAATACACTTGAAGTGTGTAGAAATCTCGATTATTAATCACGATTAGTATAATTCTTCATCCAAATGGCTTCATATAAATGTTACAGTTTACGGCCAGGATATTTTCCATTAACTTCAGTCTGTGTGCGGACAAATTTGTCACTGCTCTAAAAAAAATTCATAAATCTTGGAATTTTTTGAACCAGAGTGATAGCTGGAGAATGCCTCTTCTGATCGACTTCAAATCTTCATCCCTGGTAAGTTTTGCAGAGAGCAAGATTCGCGCTGTCATTACGCTGCGTGAGTACCAATTTCCCAATTTTGTTACGTAAATAGTGATATTAACTTCCATTCATTTACTGAAGAATGTTTCGTCTCATCGGCGAGAGTCCAGCAGAAGGTTGATGCTCCATGATACCTCTGAGTTCACTGAATTCTTCTACTCCCGGAGACACTTCTCAGAGCTCTTGTACTCCCGGAGACGCTTCTCAGAGCTCTTGTACTCCCGGAGACACTTCTCAGAGCTCTTGTACTCCCGGAGACACTTCTCAGAGTTCTTGTACTGCCGGAGACACTTCTCAGAGCTCTTGTACTCCCGGAGACACTTCTCAGAGCTCTTGTACTCCCGGAGACACTTCTCAGAGTTCTTGTACTGCCGGAGACACTTCTCAGATATCTTGTACTCCAGGAGACACTTCTCAGATATCTTGTACTCCCGGAGACACTTCTCAGAGCTCTTGTACTCCCGGAGACACTTCTCAGAGCTCTTGTACTCCCGGAGACACTTCTCAGAGCTCTTGTACTCCCGGAGACACTTCTCAGAGTTCTTGTACTGCCGGAGACACTTCTCAGAATTCTTGTACTCCAGGAGACACTTCTCAGATATCTTGTACTCCCGGAGACACTTCTCAGAATTCTTGTACTCCCGGAGACACTTCTCAGAGCTCTTCTTGTACTCCCGGAGACGCTTCTCAGAGCTCTTGTACTCCCGGAGACACTTTTCAGAGTTCTTTTACTCCCTGAGACACTTCTCAGAGTTCTTCTTGTACTCCCGGAGACACTTCTCAGAGTTCTTCTTGTACTCCCAGAGACACTTCTCAGAGTTCTTGAACTCCCGGAGACACTTCTCAAAGCTCTTGTACTCCCGGAGACACTTCTCAGAATTCTTGTACTCCCGCAGACACTTCTCAGAGATCTTGTACTCCCGGAGACACTTCTCACAGTTCTTCTTGTACTCCCGGAGACACTTCTCACAGTTCTTCTTGTACTCCCGGAGACACTTCTAACAGTTCTTCTTGTACTCCCGGAGACACTTCTCACAGTTCTTCTTGTACTCCCGGAGACACTTCTCGGAGCTCTTGCACTCCCGGAGACACTTCTCAGAGTTCTTGTACTCCCGGAGACACTTCTCAGAGCTCTTGTACTCCCGGAGACACTTCTCAGAGTTCTTGTACTCCCGCAGACACTTCTCACAGTTCTTCTTGTACTCCCGGAGACACTTCTCAGAGTTCTTCTTGTACTCCCGGAGACACTTCTCAGAGGTCTTGTACTCCCTGAGACAATTCTCAGAATTCTTGTACTCCCGGAGACACTTCTCAGAGCTCTTGTACTCCCGGAGGCACTTCTCAGAGCTCTTGTGCCCCCGTAGACACTTCTCAGAGCTCTTGTACTCCCGGAGACACTTCTCAGAGCTCTTGTACTCCCGGAGACACTTCAGAGAGTTCTTGTATTCCCGGAGACACTTCTCAGAGTTCTTGTGCTCCCGGAGACACTTCTCAAAGTTCTTGTACTCCCGGAGACACTTCTCAGAATTCTTGTACTCCCGCAGACACTTCTCAGAGTTCTTGTACTCCCGGAGACACTTCACACAGTTCTTGTACTCCCGGAGACACTTCTCAGAGATCTTCTTGTACTCCCGGAGACACTTCTCGGAGCTCTTGCACTCCCGGAGACACTTCTCAGAGTTCTTGTACTCCCGGAGATACTTCTCAGAGTTCTTGTGCTCCCGGAGACACTTCTCAAAGTTCTTGTACTCCCGGAGACACTTCTCAGAGTTCTTGTACTCCCGGAGACACTTCTCAGAGTTCTTCTACTCCCGAAGACACTTCTCAAAGTTCTTGTACTCCCGGAGACACTTCTCAGAGTTCTTGTACTCCCGGAGACACTTCTCAGAGTTCTTGTACTACCGGAGACACTTCTCAGAGTTCTTGTACTCCCGGAGACACTTTTCAGAGCTCTTGTACTCCCGGAGACACTTCTCAGAGCTCTTGTACTCCCGGAGACACTTCTCAGAGCTCTTGTGCTCCCGTAGACACTTCTCAGATCTCTTGAACTCCCGGAGACGCTTCTCAGAGCTCTTGTACTCCCGGAGACACTTTTCAGAATTCTTGTACTCCCGGAGACACTTCTTAGAGCTCTTGTACTCCCGGAGTCGCTTCTCAGAGCTTTTGTACTCCCGGAGACACTTCTCAGAATTCTTGTACTTCCGGAGACACTTCTCATAGCTGTTGTACTCCCGGAGACTCTTCTCAGAGTTCTTCTTGTACTCCCGGAGACACTTCTCAGAGTTCTTCTTGTACTCCCGGAGACACTTCTCAGAGTTCTTCTTGTACTTTCGGAGACAGTTCTCAGAGTTCTTCTTGTACTCCCGGAGACACTTCTCAGAGTTCTTCTTGTACTCCCGGAGATACTTCTCAGAGTTCTTGTACTCTCGGAGACACTTCTCAGAGCTCTTGCACTCCCGGAGACGCTTCTTAGCGTTCTTGTACTCTCGGAGACACTTCTCAGAGCTCTTGTACTACCGGAGACACTTCTCAGAGTTCTTGTATTCCCGAAGACACTTTTCAGAATTCTTTTACTCCCGGAGACACTTCTCAGAGCTCTTGTACTCCCGGAGACGCTTCTCAGAGCTCTTGTACTCCCGGAGACACTTCTCAGAATTCTTGTATTCCAGGAGACACTTCTCAGAGCTCTTGTACTCCCCGAGACACTTCTCAGAATTCTTGTACTCCTGGAGACACTTCTCAGAGCTCTTGTACTCCCGGAGACACTTCTCAGAGCTCTTGTACTCCCCGAGACACTTCTCAGAGTTCTTGAACTCCCGGAGACATTTCTCAGAGTTCTTGTACTCCCGGAGACACTTCTCAGAATTCTTGTACTCCTGGAGACACTTCTCAGAGCTCTTGTACTCCCGGAGACAGTTCTCAGAGCTCTTGTACTCCCCGAGACACTTCTCAGAGTTCTTGAACTCCCGGAGACACTTCTCAGAGTTCTTGTACTCAGGTCAACAAGGGAAACTGGTCAGTGGCTGGACAGCAGGGAACGAAGTTGACGATCAGGAAGACGAATGGAAAGGTAGAAACGATGAAGAAGAAAGAGACTGCCGTGGAAACTGTTGTGGAAACATCTAATACATTCTCAGTGCTACCCGACGAATGTGAGTCGACTACTGGGAACATCACGACGAACGACACGAAGGAAGGTAAGAATATTGTTGTTGTTGGGGATAGCCAAGTTAGGTATATGGATAGGGCGTTCTGCTTGAAGGACAGGAGTAGGAGACAGAGAGTTTGCTTTCCTGGGGCTGGGATGGAGGATATTGTTAGCCGTCTGGATGACATCATGAGAGGTAATGGGAGCAATCCTATTATCTGTCTCAGTGCTGGAGGCAACGATGTTGGCAGACGTAGGAGTGAAGACCTGATTAGCAGGTATAGGTCAGCAATAGAAATAATTAGGAGTAAGGGCGGGAACCCTGTCATATGTGGTATTTTGCCAAGGAGAGGAGTTGGAAATGAATGGTTGTCCAGGGCAATTGGTGTCAATTGCTGGCTGGACAAATACTGTAAGGAAAATGCGGTAACATTCATTGACAACTGGGACCTCTTCTATGGCAGAAATGACATGTATGCCAGGGATGGGGTTCACTTATCTAGGTCTGGGGTGGTAGCACTGGCAACTGCAATGGAGGGAGCAGTTAGGACTTTAAACTAGGAATAGTTAGTGGTATGGGTTTTGGCAGGAAAACAGTGAAGTCCCAGTGTAGTAATATTACGAGTTCTAGGGGAACTAGTAATAAGCAGATCGAGGTAGATATTGAAAAGCCAGGGACTTTGGGTGATAAGGACAGTAATAGGTTTAGTAGAAAAACAGAAATGAGCAGGAAGGGTAAAGAGAATGGAGAGTCTTTCAATGTTTATAATGCAAATTGCCGTAGTGCTAGGAATAAGATGGACGAGTTGAGATTAGTTGCTAGTGCAGGTAACATTGATGTATTTGCCTTAACTGAGACGTGGTTTAATTCAAAAAGTCGGGACATGCCTGCGGAATGTCATATTCAGGGTTTTAAATTGTTCCAAGTAGATAGAATTATCGGGAAGGGGGGAGGGGTGGCATTGTATGTCCGAGATCGCTTGAACTGTTGCATAAAAACGGGTATTAAGTCTGAAGTAACACATACAGAGTCTGTTTGGATAGAATTTTCAGAGGGGCATGAAAAACTGATTTTAGGAGTGATATACTGTCCCCAAAACTTAGATAGGGACCAAGGGAGACTACTATGGGAGGAAATTGTTAAGGCCACAAGGCACGATAATGTAGTAATTCTAGGAGACTTTAACTTTAGTCATATTGATTGGAATTTCTTGACTGGGAATTTAGAATCATACGACTTCTTAGAAGTAGTTCAGGATTGTTTTTTGAAGCAGTTTGTGACAGAACCTACAAGGGGAAATAACCTGCTTGACTTAGTTATGGCAAACAATGAATCCCTTGTTAATAATTTAGAAATTTCAGAGGAATTGGGTGCTAGCGACCACAAATCAATTACATTTAGCATTGAATGGAAGTACGATAGTAGCGATAACTCAGTAACAGTCCCAGATTTTCGCTTAGCAGATTACGATGGGCTTAGAGAACACTTATCATCTGTTGACTGGGGTAACGAAGTGAGCTATCAATATGACAGTTTTCTGAACACTATACATGCTGCTCAAAGAACGTTTATCCCATATAAAGAAATTAGATCAAATAGAAATGACCCAAAATGGATGAATAATAGTCTCAAATATCTACTAGGGCATAAGAAAGGAATTTATAGGCGTATCAAAAGAGGTGAGGGTCATCTTATGAATCAGTATATTGACATTAAGAGGGACTTTAAAAAGGGGATAAGAAAAGCTAAAAGGGACTATGAAATTAAAGTTGCTAGGGATTCTAAAACTAACCCAAAAAGTTTTTTCCAGGTCTATAGAACAAAAGTCAGAGATAAGATAGGTCACCTTAAAAATAACTATGGGCACCTTACTGACAAAGATAATGAAATGTGCTCGATTTTTAATAATTATTTTCTCTCAGTTTTTACACAGGAAGACACTAACAATATTCCAATAATTAATTTTTATAGTGGGCTAGAAGAAGATAAATTATGTAACATCACAGTCACTAGTGAAATGGTTGTGAAGCAGATAGACAGACTGAAGCAAAATAAGTCGCCGGGTCCTGATGAGGTTTTTTCAAGGGTTCTTAAGGAATGCAAAATGGAAGTCTGTGAACCATTAAGTAATATTTTTAATTTATCTCTTCAAACAGGTGTAGTGTCTGATATGTGGAAGATGGCTAATGTAATTCCTATTTTTAAAAGAGGGGACAAGTCGTTACCGTCAAATTACCGCCCAATAAGCCTGACCTCAATTGTAGGCAAATTACTAGAGTCAATTATAGCTCAAATTATAAGAAGCCATCTCGATAAGCATAGCTTGATTAATGATACTCAGCATGGATTCACAAAAGGCCGGTCTTGTCTAACTAATTTATTAACTTTCTTCAGTAAAGCTTTTGAGGCTGTTGACCACGATAAAGAATTAGGTATTATTTACTTAGATTTTAGTAAGGCTTTTGATAGAGTTCCGCACCATAGACTGTTAAAGAAAGTGGCAGCTCATGGCATTGGGGGAAAAGTGCTCTCGTGGATCGAGTCATGGCTCACAGACAGGAAGCAGAGAGTGTCCATAAATGGGGTTAAATCCGAGTGGGGATCTGTAACAAGTGGCGTTCCACAGGGATCAGTCTTGGGCCCGTTGTTGTTTATAATATATATCAATGATCTTGATGAAGGAATTACTAGTGATATGAGCAAATTCGCCGATGACACAAAGATAGGTAGGATAATTGATTCAAACGTAGATGTTATGGAACTTCAGGAGGATTTAAACAAATTCTATTCTTGGTCAGAAAAGTGGCAGATGCAGTTCAATGTAGATAAATGCAAGGTTCTGAAGCTTGGGAGTGCCCATAACCCTAGTACTTATAAGTTAAATGATGTAGAACTTAGCCATACAGATTGCGAAAAGGACTTGGGGGTTATGGTGAGCAGCAACCTTAAACCAAGACAGCAATGCCTAAGCGTACGTAATAAGGCAAATAGATTACTGGGATTTATATCAAGAAGTGTAAGCAACAGAAGTCCAGAGGTCACACTGCAGCTTTATACATCATTAGTAAGGCCTCACCTAGATTATGCAGCTCAGTTCTGGTCTCCATATTACAGAATGGACATAAATTCGTTAGAAAACATTCAGCGTAGGATGACTAAATTAATACATAGCATTAGAAATCTTCCTTATGAAGAAAGATTGAAGACTCTTAAGTTACATTCACTTGTTAGACGAAGAATGAGTGGAGACCTGATCGAAGTGTATAAGTGGAAGATATGTATTAATAAAGGGGATATTAATAAGGTCTTGAGGATGTCTCTCCAAGAGAGAACCCGCAGTAATGGATTTAAATTAGATAAGTTTAGATTTAGAAAGGACATAGGAAAGTATTGGTTTGGAAATAGTGTAGTAGATGAGTGGAACAGTCTACCTAGTTGGGTTATTGAGGCTGGGACTTTGGGTAGTTTCAAATTTAGGTTGGATAAGTACATGAGTGGGAGGGGTTGGATTTGAGTGGGACTTTCACATCAGAGCTTATTTCTTGGGTGGCATTGAAAATTGGGTTGGGCAAATGTTTTGTTAGTGGGATGAATTGTAAAGGACCTGCCTAGTATGGGACAAGAGGCCTCCTGCAGTGTTCCTCCTTTCTTGTGTTCTTATGTTTTTATGAGACACTTCTCAGAGTTCTTCTACTCCCGGAGACACTTCTCAGAGTTCTTGTACTCCCGGAGACACTTCTCAGAGTTCTTGTACTCCCGGAGACACTTCTCAGAGTTCTTGTACTCCCGGAGACTGGTTCAACTTTTAGATCAATTACTGGAGAATAACTTTACTAATGACTTCAGTCTACCATTCATAAGGAACTTTATTTAAAAAACGCTGGTTCACTTTCTTTTATTAAAAGAAAATGGTCTTCACTTTCTTTTATTAAAAGAAAATGTTCTTCACTTTCTTTTATTGAAAGAAAATGGTCTTCACTTTCTTTTAGTAAAGGAAAATGGTCTTCACTTTCTTTTATTAAAAGAAAATGGTCTTCACTTTCTTTTAGTAAAAGAAAATGGTGTTCACTTTCTTTTATTTAAAGAAAAAAGGTCTTCACTTTCTTTTATTAAAAGAAAATGGTTTTTCACTTTCTTTTATTAAAAGAAAATGGTCTTCACTTTCTTTTATTAGAAGAAAATGGTCTTCACTTTCTTTTATTAAAACAAAATTGTCTTCACTTTCTTTTATTTAAAGAATAATGGTCTTCACTTTCTTTTATTAAAAGAAAATGGTCTTCACTTTCTTTTATTAAAAGAAAATGGTCTTCACTTTCTTTTATTAAAAGAAAATGGTCTTCACTTTCTTTTATTAAAAGAAAATGGTCTTCATTTTTTTTAGTAGAAGAAAAAGGTCTTCACTTTCTTTTATTAAAAGAAAATGGTCTTCACTTTCTTTTAGCAAAAGAAAACGGTCTTCACTTTCTTTTAGTAAAAGAAAATGGTGTTCACTTTCTTTTATTTAAAGAAAAATGGTCTTCACTTTCTTTTATTAAAAGAAAATGG
This sequence comes from Cherax quadricarinatus, assembly GCF_038502225.1. Lineage (NCBI taxonomy): Eukaryota > Metazoa > Arthropoda > Malacostraca > Decapoda > Parastacidae > Cherax > Cherax quadricarinatus. The sequence goes on along the minus strand of NC_091303.1, from coordinate 51,483,347 downwards.
TTTTTCACTTTCTTTTATTAAAAGAAAATGGTCTTCACTTTCTTTTATTAAAAGAAAATGGTCTTCACTTTCTTTTATTAAAAGAAAATGGTGTTCACTTTGTTTTATTTAAAGAAAAATTGTTTTCACTTTCTTTTATTAAAAGAAAATGGTCTTCACTTTCTTTTATTAAAAGAAAATGGTCTTCACTTTCTTTTATTAAAAGAAAATGGTCTTAAGAACATAAGAACATAAGAAAGGAGGAACACTGCAGCAGGCCTGTTGGCCCATACTAGGCAGGTCCTTTACAATTCATCCCACTAACAAACATTTGACCAACCCAATTTTCAATGCCACCCAAGAAACAAGCTCCCACTCAAAATCCAACCCCTCTCACTCATGTACTCATCCAACCTAAATTTGAAACTACCCAAAGTCCCAGTCTCAATAACCCAACTAGGTAGACTGTTCCACTCATCAACTACCCTATTTCCAAACCAATACTCTCCTATGTCCTTTCTAAATCTAAACTTATCCAATTTAAATCCATTACTGCGGGTTCTCTCTTGGAGAGATATCCTCAAGACCTTGTTAATATCCCCCTTATTAATACCTATCTTCCACTTATACACCTCGATCAGGTCTCCCCTCATTCTCCGTCTAACAAGTGAATGTAACTTAAGAGTCTTCAATCTTTCTTCATAAGGAAGATTTCTAATGCTATGTATTAATTTAGTCATCCTACGCTGAATGTTTTCTAACGAATTTATGTCCATTCTGTAATATGGAGACCAGAATTGAGCTGCATAATCTAGGTGAGGCCTTACTAGTGATGTATAAAGCTGCAGTATGACCTCTGGACTTCTGTTGCTTACACTTCTTGAAATAAATCCCATTAATCTATTTGCCTTATTACGTACGCTTAGGCTTTGCTGTCTTGGTTTAAGGTTGCTGCTTACCATAACCCCCAAGTCCTTTTCGCAATCTGCATGGCTAAGTTCTACATTATTTAACTTATAAGTGCTAGGGTTATGGACACTCTCGAGCTTCAGAACCTTGCATTTATCTACATTGAACTGCATCTGCCTCTTTTCTGACCAAGAGTAGAGTTTGTCTAAATCCTCCTGAAGTTCCCTAACATCTACGTTTGAATCAATTATCCTACCTATCTTCGTGTCATCGGCGAATTTGCTCATATCACTAGTAATTCCTTCATCAAGATCATTGATATATATTATAAACAACAACGGGCCCAAGACTGATCCCTGTGGAACGCCACTTGTTACTGATCCCCACTCGGATTTAACCCCATTTATGGACACTCTCTGCTTCCTGTCTGTGAGCCATGATTCTATCCACGAGAGCACTTTTCCCCCAATGCCATGAGCTGCTACTTTCTTCAACAGTCTTTGGTGCGGAACTCTATCAAATGCCTTACTAAAATCTAAGTAAATAATATCAAATTCTTTATCGTGGTCAACAGCCTCAAAAGCTTTACTGAAGAAAGTTAATAAATTAGTTAGACAAGACCGGCCGCTTGTGAATCCATGCTGAGTATCATTAATCAAGCTATGCTTATCGAGATGGCTTCTTATAATTTGAGCTATAATTGACTCTAGTAATTTGCCTACAATTGAGGTCAGGCTTATTGGGCGGTAATTTGACGGTAGCGACTTGTCCCCTGTTTTAAAAATAGGAATTACATTAGCCATCTTCCACATATCAGACACTACACCTGTTTGAAGAGATAAATTAAAAATATTAGTTAATGGTTCACAGACTTCCATTTTGCATTCCTTTAGAACCCTTGAAAAAAACCTCATCAGGACCCGGTGACTTATTTTGCTTCAGTCGGTCTATCTGCTTCACAACCATTTCACTTGTGACTGTGATGTTACATAATTTATCTTCTTCTGGCCCACTATAAAAATTAATTTCCGGAATATTATTAGTGTCTTCCTGTGTAAAAACCGAGAGAAAATAATTATTTAAAATCGAGCACATTTCATTCTCTTTGTCAATAAGATGCCCATAGTTATTTTTAAGGGGACCTATCTTATCTCTGACTTTTGTTCTATATACCTGGAAAAAACTTTTTGGGTTAGTTTTAGAATCCCCAGCAACTTTAATTTCATAGTCCCTTTTAGCTTTTCTTATCCCCTTTTTAATGTCCCTCTTAATGTCAATATACTGATTCATAAGATGACCCTCACCTCTTTTGATACGCCTATAAATTCCTTTCTTATGCCCTAGTAGATATTTCAGCCTATTATTCATCCATTTTGGGTCATTTCCATTTGATTTAATTTCTTTATAAGGGATAAACGTTCTTTGAGCAGCATGTATTGTGTTCAGAAAACTGTCATATTAATAGCTCTCTTCGTTACCCCAGTCAACAGATGATAAGTGTTCTCTAAGCCCATCGTAATCTGCTAAGCGAAAATCTGGGACTGTTACTGAGTTATCCCTACTATCATACTTCCATTCAATTCTAAATGTAATTGATTTGTAGTCGCTAGCACCCAGTTCCTCTGAAATTTCTAAATTATTAATAAGGGATTCATTGTTTGCCATAACTAAATCAAGCAGGTTATTTCCCCTTGTAGGTTCTGTCACAAACTTCTTCAAAAAACAATCCTGAACTACTTCTAAGAAGTCGTATGATTCTAAATTCCCAGTCAAGAAATTCCAATCAATATGACTAAAGTTAAAGTCTCCTAGAATTACTACATTATCGTGCCTTGTGGCCCTAACAATTTCCTCCCATAGTAGTCTCCCCTGGTCCCTATCTAAATTTGGGGGACGGTATACCACACCTAAAATTAATTTTTCATGCCCCTCTGAAAATTCTATCCAAACAGACTCTGTATGTGTTACTTGAGACTTAATACCCGTTTTTATGCAACAGTTCAAGCGATCTCGGACATACAATGCCACCCCACCCCCCTTCCCGATACTTCTATCTACTTGGAACAATTTAAAACCCTGAATGTGACATTCTGCAGGCATGTCCCGACTTTTTGAATTAAACCACGTCTCAGTAATGGCAAATACATCTATGTTACCTGCACTAGCAACTAGTCTCAACTCGTCCATCTTATTCCTAGCACTGCGACTATTTGTGTAATAAATACTTGAAGACCCTCCTCTCTCTTTACCCTTCCTGCTCCTTTCTGTTATTCCACTAAACCTATTACTGTCCTTGTCAGTTAGTGCCTCTGGCTTTCCAATATCCACCTCATTTTGCCTATTACTAGTTCTCCTAGTGCTCATATTACTACCCTGCGACTTCACAGTTTTCCCGTAAAAACCCATACCACTAACTATTCCTAGTTTAAAGACCTAACAGCTCCCTCCACTGCGTTGGCCAGTGCTCCCACCCCACACATAGATAAGTGAACCCCATCCCTGGCATACATGTCATTTCTGCCATAGAAGAGGTCCCAGTTGTCAATGAATGTTACAGCATTTTCCTTACAGTATTTGTCCAGCCAGCAATTGACACCAATTGCTCTGGACAGCCATTCATTTCCAACTCCTCTCCTTGGCAAAATGCCACATATGACAGGTTTCCCACCCTTCTTCCTAATTATCTCTATTGCTGACCTATACCTGCTAATCAGGTCCTCACTCCTACGTCTGCCAACATCGTTGCCTCCAGCACTGAGACAGATAATAGGATTGCTCCCATTACCTCTCATGATGTCATCCAGACGGCTAACAATATCCTTCACTTTCTTTTATTAAAAGAAAATGGTCTTCACTTTCTTTTATCAAAAGAAAATGGTCTTCACTTTCTTTTATTAAAAGAAAATGGTCTTCACTTTCCATTATTAAAAGACCGCTGATCTTCATTCTGAGCTATGAAAATTTTGAATTGCCAATTTTGAGTTTTGAATTACCAATTTTTAATTGCCTTTGGGTTTATATTTTCCGACTTTTTTGCGTTTAATGGAATAACTGTGTTGATTGGAGATAAATGTTTAAAATATCAACACGATAGAAAGCAGATACAAATGCAGCACAATGTGATCCTATACTGACAACGTTTCGCCCACGCAGTGGGCTTTATCACCTCAGAAACAGATCTACCTTTGCGAAGTAGGTGCGTTTATGTATGGAGCATAGTGACGTGAAGGGTCAGGTGAGAAATGTTGAAGCTGATGGCTGAGAGGAGGTAGGATTTGAGGGGAACCCAACCGGAATGGTCCAATAGGCCTGTGTTGCTGTGTATAATAACGATGAAGAGCTTTCCTGGGGAAAGTTTCAACTATGTTTTAAAAACATTATTTCTGGTTGAAGCTGTTGGATATACTGATGAGTAATGATTCCATTATACTCAGACTCTGAGTGTTTTCTTCCCTGAGGATGAGCCGTGCATCTCTGTAGTTAGATAAATGGTTGATACTGATTTATAGTGTGTAGAATGAGCTGAAAACGGAAGAAATGCCATTCTTTTTTGGCTATCATCAGTGTACTGACACCGTCCATTGTAGGTCCTACTACAGTGAAGCTGTAAAGAAGATGTAGTCAGTCCATCACCCTCCAAGATGTAGTTTTGAGGTAGTCATTCCCTCAAACTGAAGAAGAGTTCTGCTCCATAGTCTGGAACAAGATGAAGCTGAAGTATCAGAATGGAGACTTACTGCCAAAGGTGAGGAACAGAAAATCTTGAAGACAGCAAAAGACAGTAAAGTGAGAATGTAATAATTGAGAGGCAGTGTAGCAAGCATACTGGGTAGGTCCCTCTCAAATCTAACCTTTCTCGCTCGTAACCAGTGATCAGGTAATCAAGTTACCGAAGATATCCTCTGTAATAGGATACTGTTATGCTGAAGTGTCTGACAGTGTGAATATAACAACGGTATAAAATACCGAAAAGTATTCACACTATCAGACATCACACCATAGTGATAACCTTATCAACTCGTCAGTACTGTATACCATTGTTATATAGAAAATAAATACATGTTGAACCTGCTTAAAGATGGTCTCTAAAATTATCGCATGGAAGCTAATTTTGGGAATGGTCTATATAAAATTTAGCACTGGGCACCCGCAAATGCCAATTTTTCCACATACCTTCAACTGCTTATAAACCAGGGTTGTAAATTTGAAGCTGAACCGATAAGGCGTCCCGTAGTTATAAAGGAAAGCCTTGGGGAAAGTTACTGGAAGACAAGGGCACTGTACCCAACAAAATTCCGAAGTCACAGTGTGTTTAAGGAGTCACTAAAATCGTTAAAATTATAAATGTTATAACAGCTAGAGTTTTTAGTATTTGTTAATTTTCGTTTTGCAACTTTATATATTTTTAAAAGATTGTGAATATTGAATAACCATAGAATAAAATAAAATAATCGATTTTGTGTGTCTAGAGCATTGTCCAATATGATAAAATAAATTGTATGGAACTGGTGCTCTGGAACAGACAGGCCAATTTGACGCAAAAAAAAAGAAATACCTCTCAATTAAGACGCACCAGCACTTCAGTGTTTGAAGCTCTCTAGACGACGTATTCTCTAGTTATTACAAGGAAAACAATTTAGTAAATAAAACTGGCAACTTAAAATTTATATAGACTAAAGTGAAAATTAAAATTTCTTTTAATAAACGTCACTAACACAGAAAAGTTGAAGCCTATCAGAAAACATTCTCCAGTAATTGTTCCAAACGATTTATTACAAGCTTTTTAAATAATTTCAAATTAAAATTTGTACCTACACAGTGTAATGCATCAGCTATAATATTTTAAGCCGATAAGACGAGGCTTTCTTCAGTTACCGAATGGAAGTGTATTTGATATTCGTGTATTTTTTAATCCTATCAGAAGAGGCAGTCATCAATTATCGCACGGATTCTAAGTTTTATAGACGAATCTAGCATAATGAAAACAAAATTTCCTACACGCCAACGTTCTTTTCCTAAGTTGCGTAAGAAATTAAACGATGAAACTATTCAGAAAAGACGGGAATAAAAATTCCGCTCTATAAAAAGAACAAAATTTGTAGATGTGAACCTTCATACTTGAATTTCACTCAACGCGTAGTTCAGTTGCATCTTTCCTGAACATCTCAAGGCAAACAGAAGGTTCTCTAAGTCATCAGAACTATTGCTAGAAGTTAAGAATGCCGATTGTTCCAAGAATTTTTTAAAGGATACGGTACATCAAAGCTGAAAATTTGACGATGGTCAGGCGAGGCCTTCTTGTGTTATGAGCAAAATAAGATCGAAAAGTTAGAAAATGAAAAAAAAATAAGAAAAACATTAGGCAGTCACTTTAAAGTTCCACGTTTGAGATTACATCACAGAGGTTGGAATGGATATTTTAGTCTCTTGGACTCGATTATAATTTCTGGTAAGTAGTTCTTCAATACTTGGGAATTACAGACGCCGTTATTTGAAACTTGTCAGTTCAACATACTACATCTACCATCTCTGGGAAGCACACTTTAACTTCTATATTTAGAAATCCAAGAAGGAGGACCTTTAAGTGGATGCCAGAAAATTTTAAATATTTTTTCTTCCTCTATCTTTTCATTTTTAATTTGCTCATAAGACAAGAGTGCATCTTCCCAACTTCAGATATTTAACGCTGAAGATTCCAAGACCATTTGGAAAACGCCTTATGACCGGAGTTATTGAAACCATTCTCAGCCTTCCAGGAATGGCTCCGTTAACCTCCAAAAAATTTGCTGTGTACCTTCAAACATGTAAAAGTGTCTCCTAATTCGACAATGGTGAAGTGCGAAATTCAACTGTAGGTGCTGTGTATGTAAACTAGTGTATATTATTATAATCAAAAAGAAGCGTTGAACCTACAAGGAAAATAGTATAACATTTTGATTTCTGTTAAATCACGTTTATTATAGTATTTGTGTCTACCTCTTATGAATGGCTTCATTGCGTAATGCCGGATGTGATTTTAGTCCTATAGCGAGATAAATGGTTTAAAACCGACAAGTTGAAGATTGAGACACGCAACATGCGGGAATCTATACTGAAGAAACGTTTCGCCACACAGTGGCGTCATCAGTTCAATACAAAGCAGAAAGGTGTAAGGAGAGGAGGAGTTTGAGGTAATCAGTCCGTCAGCCTGAAGTCGATGTGTTCAGTCCATCAATCTTGTAGAAAACACAGAATAGGGCCGTAGAAGTCGTTTATATACTGTAGTCAGGTAAGTGGAAGTAGGAGGAAGGGGGATCACATTGAAACCATCCACTAGTGTAAGTAGGTCTTCGTCCGAAGGTTTGACAAGTGTTGAAGAATTCCTTGTATAAAGATCCCATGATGTTGCAGTGTCTGAGACTTTCTGTCAGACACTACAACATCATGGGATCTTGATACATTATGTAGCTTTATGTACCCATAACATGTGTGCCCTCAATATACCTTTTAAGATGTTTGTTAGTAAAAGTTTGAATTAGATTTGGGCTGTCAGTATCCAGCCGCTACGTTTCACACCCTTCAAGCTACTCCACCAGCTTCCACCTCCACCTCTATTGAAGACACTGATAGGGACGACCAGGCCTCCGACATCAATTAGGATCACTAAGTTTTCTGCACCACCCCTTCATCATGTACTCCTACACACGCCTCGGCAACGGCAGGGTCAAATTCGCCTGTGTTCCATCTTAAGTTCTTATATAAACAAGTTCAAGAATGCCTGAAGTAGCATAGCGCTGAAGACCTTCTCTCCAACCTTCTCTACCAGAGACTCAGGAAATTCAAAAACGGATCCTTCACGATGAACTCGCCATAAACTGCGAGCCTCCACTCCGGCCCTACCCTGCGCCTGCCACCCTGCCAACCCGCTTGCCATTCACCATCACTAGCCAACAAAACGTCGCCAATTAGACTGTCTGTTTGCTGCGTTTGCTGCCTGTACATCACCACCAGCGCTTTGCAGCTGGATTTAGTCCAGGGTGTAACTCTTTACCTGAAAGATCTAATATCCCGAACTTTCCTTTCCTGTCCCCGCTTCAAGACACTTCACATGGGGCCTTACCTGAGAGTTCATTTATTCACTCCAATTTCACTTTGATCCAGGCTACTGCGCTTAACTATTTTGAAGACTGAGAGACTAACCACCTCAAACACTACTTCAAGATTAATGGGCTGATCACATAATCCTTACTTCGTCATACTTTTAGTCACTTCTGTATTTGACTGAAGAAGCCTACTGCGTAGGCGAAACCTGTCAACACTACATAGTGAAGACATTTAATACATCGCTAAAGCTATGATCCTTTAGCCAGGAATAATAATTCACTGTGGCCACAGACGAGTTTTTATTGCTAAATGCTCCCACAAAAACAGTAGAACGAGAATATTAACAGATTTCCGACTGTGTTAATCTTGTTTCCGTAGCACGGAAACTAATAATATACAGAGGGTTGTCAAATTCACCACAGTCGTTTATCTAAACCAGCTGATCTGCTAGGAAAAAGGAACTTTCAAACAGTGTCTAAAATGTATGAATAAAGCTGATTTTCTAAAATGCAAGTCTACCTGGAGTCTACCAGGAGGGTGTTCCAGCGGCCACGCTCCCGCGGTCAAGTCCTTGAACAGGTCTTATGGTGAATTAGAGCCTTATCAACCAGGCTGTTACCGGTGGCAGCACGTAGTCCAACAAACGAACCACAGCCTGGCTGATCGGGTACTGACTTTAAGTATCTGTCCAGCTCATTTTTGAAGACAGCCGCGAGTTTACTGGTATTTCCCCTTATACCTGGTGGGAGGCTGCTGAATAATCTTGGGCCCCGGACATTTACTGTGTTTTCTCTTAGTTTACCAATGGCGCCCCTTCTTTTCATTGGTGGGTATGTTGCACCGTCTGCCCAGGGAGTGATTTCTGTGTGCAGATTGGCGACCAGTCCCTCTAGCACTTTGTGGAAAATATATAATGTAAATAAACCACGGTACGGGTGGGGGATGGAACTCGCGGCAAGCGAGTCGTAAAACTCCAGGTCAGCTTTATAAAAATGTGACGTTCAGTAATTTTTCATTATTTATCAAAGAAAATATTAAAAGATAAATAATATTTTGAAAAAAAAAACGCAATTAAAACTTTTAACATATAATATTTTATGAGAGGATTTTATAAAGAGAATTATGAAAAAAACGAAAAAGTTATTCGTAACTGAATGGTAAATGTAGAAAAAAAAACATTAAAGGGCTTGTGAGATATCCTCCAAAAATACTAATATTAATAAAGCTATTTCCTAAAATTTGACATTACCTTTTTATCAGCGTGCAGCCAGCAGTAACAGCCTGATTGATCAGGCTCTGATCCACCAGGAGGTCTGGTCACAGACCGGGCCGCGGGGGCGTTGACCCCCCGGAACTCTCTCCAGGTAAACTCCAGGTTCCCTGAACGGACAGACTGACACGTATTCAACAAGTGAACGATGCATCATGGGAAAAAAATATAATTTGAAGTGAGTAATTTATAAAAAAATAATTATTAGCAGTATCCCAGAAGGAAGGGCTTTAAGAGGCGCTCAGATATCCTTGTCTCCTAATATCACGTTTATTTTTCAACTATAATCTACCTTGTCTATAATTACTATCGCATTTGCTTTATCTGCTTTCGTAAGGTGACGTCCAGGATCTTTTCTTAATTCATGGTATAACTTAACAAGTCTTTGAGGACAATTGTGGATACATATTTGCCAAATTATATAAATTATATCATTAAATATACTTGAGTTTAGATGTTTTGAACTGCGTCAGTATTTAATGGTTGATGTATATTATGGCCAGGATAGCACCTATTAACTTTAGTGTGTGTGTGTGTGTGTGTGTGTGTGTGTGTGTGTGTGTGTGTGTACTCACCTATTTGTACTCACCTATTTGTGGTTGCAGGGGTCGAGTCCTAGCTCCTGGCCCCGCCTCTTCACCGGTTGCTACTAGACCCTCTCTCTCCCCGCTCCATGAGCTTTATCAAACCTCGTCTTAAAACTGTGTATGGTTCCTGCCTCCACTACGTCATTTTCTAGGCTATTCCACTGCCTTACAACTCTATGACTGAAGAAATACTTCCTACTATCTCTCTGACTCATTTGTGTCTTCAACTTCCAATTGTGGCCTCTTGTTTCTGTGTCCCCTCCCTGGAACATCCTGTCCTTGTCCACCTTGTCTATTCCACGCAGTATTTTATATGTCGTTATCATGTCTCCCCTGACCCTCCTGTCCTCCAGTGTCGTCAGGCCGATTTCCCTTAATCTTTCTTCATAGGACATTCCCCTTAGCTCTGGAACTAACCTTGTTGCAAACCTTTGTACTTTCTCTAGTTTCTTGACGTGCTTTATCAAGTGCGGGTTCCAAACAGGTGCTGCATACTCCAGTATGGGCCTGACATACACGGTGTACAGTGTCTTGAATGATTCCTTACTAAGGTGTCGGAATGCTGTTCTCAGGTTTGCCAGGCGCCCATATGCTGCAGCAGTTATCTGATTGATGTGTGCTTCCGGAGACATGCTCGGTGTTATACTCACCCCAAGATCTTTCTCCTTGAGTGAGGTTTGCAGTCTTTGGCCACCTAGCCTATACTCTGTCTGTGGTCTTCTGTGCCCTTCCCCTATCTTCATGACTTTGCATTTGGCAGGATTAAATTCGAGAAGCCATTTGCTGGACCAGGTGTCCAGTCTGTCCAGGTCTCTTTGAAGTCCTGTGTGTGTGTGTGTGTGTGTGTGTGTGTGTGTGTGTGTGTGTGAGGGCAAACTTTTCACTTCATTAAATTAGTTTAGAAAACGTGAAATCAATAAAATCATAGCGAAAACTGACGACTGACTCTCTAGATCTGCATCAAATAATAGAGGGTAGTGTTTTCTCCAGAAAGAGACGTTCGCAGTTCCACAGGGCTGCATAAATTTCGATGTACCTATTATAGATACTGATTTCTATACAATAACTAAAGAATGCATCGTCTTATTGACAAGAATGACACCTTGCGCCTTGAACTGACATGTTCTACCCTGACTGACGACATGTTTAGCTAATACATCAATGAGATCATTAAATAACAAAAAAGGCACAATACCGTGACTGGAACGATACACAAATAACCCGCACATAGAAGAGAGGAGCTTACGACGACGTTTCGGTGTGACTTTGAGATCATTAAATAAAATCTATTTTAAGCGCCTGCCATTCCATATCTAGTTAACATAGGATTTACTTCTACAGACAGGGCAGTAAAATGAACCGAGGTGTAGGTTCGAGTCCATGAGAACCCACATGACATTTATTAAAATTACCATAAGTGCATATCTAGTACTGATAATGAGAACTCACAGTATTAGATCTGCTGGGGCAACAGGTTACTAAGTTCTTCAGGAGTCCCGCTAATTCTCAAACTGAGTCACTTAAAGCACTGGGCGTTACGAAGTGAGGTCAGTGTCCCTCACTGCTCAAGAGACTTGTAGTGACTGCCGATAACATGCCCAGCTTCCAACAGCCTGATACTTGTGGTATAATTGTGTACGCCTATGACTTACTAAGCAACTTAACTTACATACTTAATCTAAATCATTTATGGAACTGTGCTGTAGACTGGATACTAGTCTAATAAGACTTCTAACTAAATTAACCTTACAAGAAAGTTTATGAAAACGAAACGAGGCAATATGGCTACGCTACATCTCACTCTTACTGAGGTCCGTCTATAACTCCAAGCGACTAACGGTAACTCGCTTGATTTTCCACACTGTAAGTTTAGATTGTTTAAAAGCCTAATCTCAAATTTTAATGAAATTGTTGAACATCTTGGAATCGTTTTATTCAGAGCACTTGCTGGATAATTCATTTTCTGATAGGCTTTAAACTTTCAGTGCAGATTGGAATTATTAAAAGAAAACTTAGCTATTACTTTTGAGAAATGTAAATTTTATGTTGCCAATTTTATGAAATAAATTGGTTTCCATGGTTGGCTTTAATTAAACTTTTAAGTTCCGGTGTTTCATAATTGGAAGTATTTTTGTTTTGAGTTTTGGATTTTTTACGTGTCAATATATCAATTTTGCAAATATTTTTAGCAATTTGGATTTTCTTAAAAAAACACAAAATTACTTATTTTTTCTTAGTGGAAGAGATCATTTTAAATTTAATAGGCCTGCTAAAAATAGTGAAATATTGAAATACAGTGTTTTTTAAAGGAGTTTTAATTTTCAAGAATATAAAGAGCATTAATACTGTATATTCCGGAAAAAATGGTATTTATTACCGTCAAGACGATGATTACCACCCATATACAACTTGTCAGAGTAACATCATGGAATCTTGATCCAGAGAACATCTCCACAAGTTACTTGCTAACTCCTGCCCCAACTCTTAGGCATGACCTACCTCCACTGGGGAATCCTGTCTACCAGTCACAATCCCTTCATCTGCTTCTAGCCTGTGCTTTAAATTCTTCACGACTACGGTGCTCATCACCTGTTCCTAGGCTGAGGGACTCATTACCTCATCTTCCACTGGCTGCTGTATATATGTATCTACATTTCTCATATTACGGCTGGTGGCCCGGTGGCCTGGTGGCTAAAGCTCCCGCTTCACACACGGAGGGCCTGGGTTCGATTCCCGGCGGGTGGAAACATTTCGACACGTTTCCTTACACCTGTTGTCCTGTTCATCTAGCAGCAAATAGGTACCTGGGTGTTAGTCGACTGGTGTGGGTCGCATCCTGGGGCACAAGATTAAGGACCCCAATGGAAATAAGTTACAGTCCTCGATGACGCACTGACTTTCTTGGGTTATCTTGGGTGGCTAATCCTCCGGGGTTAAAAATCCGAACGAAATCTTATCTTATCTTAATTGTGTTGATAAAGCCACTGGTTGCAGATACCCAGATGTTGCACAAGTGTCTAATTTATATATTCTACAGAGCTCTACTATAGAGTATACGGTATAGAGCAGCTACATTATCTAAAGTATTTTTATTTTCCACTAATTTCCTCAGAGGCTTCCAGTGGTTTTAAATTATCACTCCTGATCAACTGATAAGGGCAAGTTATTGAAATAACTGACAAGTGCAGGTGCTCTCTGTTTAGCTTCATATAGATCATTTTGGAGAATGGTTTCCAGCAGAAAGATTTTGAAAACATCTTCTGATTGGCTTCAAATGTTAATGGGCAGTGATGGTGTGATTCTGTCACTTTTAATCTCGGAATTATTTTACAATGTTGTGTTAGTTTGCCTCGTTATACGTGAGTTGCTCTTACTGCAGAGAATTGAATTTATCTTCCTCTTCCTTGGAACGAATTCGAATGCCACCCGTTCCACAGGCGCTATATGACCCTTACTGGTTTAACGTTTTTCCCTGATTAAAATAAAGAAATATAAACCATGAATGTCTCAATATTTTTTTTTTTTTTTGCCTTCAGCCGAGTACATTTTGTTCGATTCTATGCAGGAACTGCAGAATGCCTCTTCCGGTCGATTTTAAACTTTAGTGCTGATATATTTTCATTTTTATTGTGTTGAATAGCTTTTGACCAGTTCTAAGTTGATTTTCCCCTGTGATTTTCTTATCACTTTCATTCAAATTTATTTTGTTACTGGAAATTTAATTAAATAATATAATTAGTCACCTTTACCAATCCTCATTGTCTATTTTATGCATTATTTGTAATTTACCCATAATTTTCCGAAACTGGAAAGAGCCTCAAACTTCCAATTAGAACCTTAGACAAAAACATGGCCACATTTTCTACCCTTCTATGATCTGAAGCTTCGGAAATATAAACACATAAGCAGTATAATGTGACCTTTTATTGACAACGTTTCGCCCAGATCTGTTTGCGACTTGTCAGATCTGTTTGTGACTTAATAAAGCTCACTGTGTGGGCGAAACGTCGTCAATAAAGGATCACATTATGCTGTTTGTGTGTTTATATTTCCATTGTGTCGGTATTTTATACCATTTATTTCGATCTGAAGCTTTCATGACTCGAAGCTCTGAAGATTCGAAGAACCGAGGACTGAAAATCCGAAGACTCAAAAAATCTACTTACAGCACACAACAAGGAATCTCTTACTTCTATACGATGTACACTGAGATTCTGGTTATTAAGGAGTGAGTAGAGTTAATTTTTAATTTGTGCAGACATGAACCTGGTAGTTTAGACCTGTCGTGTGGTAGTCGAGTAGACTATAAGAGTTTGAGTTTCTCCTGTGATAACGTCCGAGTAAATCTTCTGTTGCTTATGAAAGATCTCTCGAAGGACACCCGATTACTCCAGAAGAATCCATCATGAAAAAACTCAGTAACCTACGCATAAGGATTAATTAACACTGTTATATAATTTGTGCCTTGTTTTCCTTGAGGAAAGTTTTCAATAATTCTCTAGGGTTTTCCCTGTGTTAATTGTTATATGATAGCAAAGTCAATGTCGTTTTTAATTATCTATTATGGACTAACTCAAGGGAAAGCTCAAACCGCTACCACATTACTGTTGCTTCAAATATAAAACTTGAGCGCTTAGTTTTCTAATGCCTTGATGAGTATTATTAGTGTTATCTAGATAATAGAACACAAGAACACTGCTCACAATTATCCCTGTGAAGAAAAAACTTAAACTTTACCTCTCCACCGTATAAAGGTCGATAAATTGTTAAGGTTGACTCACCTGTAACATCTTACCATTCACCAGTTGTGGTGATCAAGAAATCAAAATAATGGTTATATGTTTGCTCAAGACTTATTGCCTGTCATAGATAAATTATTTTTTAACACATCGGTCGTTTCCCACAGAGGCAGGGTCACTCGGGAAAGAAGAAACACTTTCATCATCGCTCACTCAGTCACTGTCTTGCTAGAGGCGTGCCTACATTACAGTTCAAAACCCGCAACATATATCCACCCCTCCTTCAGAGCGCAGGCACTGTACTTCCCACCTCCTGGACTCAGGTTCAGGTAACTGGTTTCCCTGAATCCATAAATGTTCCTTTGCTCACACTCCAACAGCACGTCAAGTTATAAAAATCATTTGCCTCCACCCACTCCTATCTAACACGCTCACACACGCTTGCTGGAAGTCCAAGTCCTTCGCACTCAAAACCTCCTTTACCCCTCTCTCTCCAACCTGTCCTAGGACGACCCCTACCCCGCCTTCCTTACACTACATATTAATACGCTCCAAGTCACTGTTCTAAATATCCGAACCACCTCAACCCCTCCTCAGCCCACTGGATAATACTTTTTGGAACCCCACAGCTCCTAATCTTCAAGCTACGAATTCTCTGCAAAATATTCACACCTCACATTGCTCTCAGATGCAACCCACTGCCTCCAACCTTTTTGTTGCAACATTCACCACACATGCTTCACACCTACAAGAGTGATGGTAACACTATACTCTCATACAATCCTCTCTTTGCTTCTATGGATAGCGTTCTTTTGTCTCCACAGATTCCTCACTGCAATATTTACCTTTTTCCTCCCTCATCAATCCTATGATTCACCTCGTCTTAAATAGACCAATCTGCTGCCAAGTCCATTCCAAAATATCTGAATACATTTACTTCCTCCATGCACTCTCCCTCCTACCTGATTTCCATTTTTTTTATCCTCATCACCTTGCTCTTTCCTGTGTTCACTTTTATTTCCCTTCCTTTACTTACCCTCCTAAGCTCGTCCACCAACCTCTGCAACTCCTTCAGAATCTCCCAAAACACAGTGTAATTAGCAAAATGCAATTGTGACAAGTCCTACTTCGTGTTAGATTCTTTATCATCTAATCCCACGCCTCTTCACTATACTCGAGCATTCACTTCTCTTACAAACCCATCTACAAATATACTGGAGAACCATGGTGACATCACACAACGTTGCCTAAGGCCTACTTTTACAGTGATTTAATCTCCCTCTCTCCTACATACTCTAACATGTCCCTTACTATCATTGTAAAAAACTCTCTGTTGGTTTCAGTAACATACCACTTGCAACATCTGCCACATTGCTCCCATATCCACCCCATTATATGCCTATTCCAAATCAATAAATGCAACGAAAACCTCTTTATCCTTATCTAAATACTGTTCTTATATGCTTCACTGTAAACACTTGGTCTACATGCCCCCTACCCTTCCTAAAGCCTCCTTGCTCATCTGCGATCCTGCTCTCCGTTTTGCTCTTCTTTCAATAATAACGCTACCAAACACCTTACACTCAACAGGCTTATTCCCCTACAATTTTTACACTCTTTCGTTTGTCTCATTTACCTTCATACAAAGGAACTATGCATGCTCTCTAGTACTTTCCCCTCTGTCATACATTTATTAAATAAAAGCACCAACCTATATCCCCACCTGCTTTCAACATTTCTGTCTTGATCCCATCAATCGCAGATGCTTTACCCCCTTTCATTCTACCCACAGCCTCATTCCCCTTTCCTACACTCTCATCCGGCTCTTACTCACTTCTACAAGATGTTATACTTCCCTACTCAATGCATGAAATCACAGCTTCCCTGCCTTCATCAATATTTAACAATTCCTCAAAGTATTCCCTTCGTCTTCTTGATACTTCCAACTCTCCAACTAACAACTCTCCTCTCCTATTTTTGACTGTCAAATCCATTCGAGCCCTAGGTTTTCTCATCTTATTAATCTCACTCCAGAACTTTATCTTATTCTCAACAAAATTTAATGATAGCATCTCACCCACTATCTCCTTTGTTCTTTTACATTCCTTCACCACTCTCTAACATCTCTTTTTCTCTCCCTATACTCCTCCCTCCTTTTATTACTTCTACTCTCTTTGCCTCGTCATTCCACCAATCGCTCTTCTTCCCTTACGCATCCACTTGCCTGTAACTTCACACATCTGAACACTCTTCCCATATCTTCTCAACCTTATTGGCCATACTCTCACTAGCTCAGCTTTCTTCCAACAGTTGTTTTTATCTCACCCTGACTACCTCCTTTTGTTTATAAACCTTCACCTCTTACTTGCTGATACCATTCTCTTTGTATCATAGATGAACATTTTCACAAAATTCGTAACACTAAATATTTTTTGAGAGATCGAGCTCCCGCAGGCTTGATACCAGGTTTTACTTCATCCTGATTCATAACAATTTGCTGTTTTTCCTACTGTGTAAAGAAGGACTGACAGTGTTTATCTGATTTATGTCCGTAGTACAATTGTTGGACTTTCCAGCACTCTCTCGAACGAAGCTTAATGTGGTGCCGTCTAGTGAGGAGGGACATTTCTGATATTTTTGTTTCGTCATCTGCTGTCTTTCCTCTTTATTCTCAGGGGTTCCTCTTCTCTTGTCCCCAGTTTCTCTTTCTTCACGGGAGGTGCCCTTTGACTCCTCACTTCACCCACACTCACTCTGCATTGCATTCCTCAGTTCATGGTTTAGTTTCCCATGAAGAGAGAGCTGAACGAGAGCCTGATTTTCAGTACGGACTGCGTACGTAAATGTGATCTAGACGTCTGACCGTGATATAACTCAACCTGGTAACCCATTTTTCTTTATCCACCTTTCACTTACCCTGTCCATGGCCTATCTGTGATCACCATGGTTCTCATAGTCAATTCTTCATGAGTCAGCCTTCATTCAACTTTATTGTAAGACATGGTAGTAATGGGCATGCGGAGGAAATAAGACTCAGCAGTAGACTATAAAGTACATCTGCCTTCACCACATGTTATATGCAAGTATGTACAATATGTACAAATAGAACAGTAAGTGTACACCACAGTGACATCCTAGCAGAAGCCAGAGAGAGTACACCGTGCACATCCAGCAGGTAGGCAAGTCTGCCAATGCTTACTCCAAGTAAACCAGGTTGCTTCAGCTTTGGCAGGTTTGCCTGTGATTGGTCAATGAACCAAGGTACTGATTTAACGACGGGTACCCTACTGGTCATTAAACCCTTAGCACCCGGTTCACTAGTTGGGAGGCAGCCTATGGGGGAGTGTGACATACGCCGAATAAACTGTAACATACTCTTTGTATACCACAAGCTTGTCTATGGCCTACCTGTTACTCAACGTTGTAACCCGAATCGTTAAACCTTACAGTGTCGAGACCAGTCACCTTCTTGTGAAAAGAAATATTGCATTTTGTTGACGTCTCGACCGGTGTGATTTCTCCTCTGAGGAAATTTGTATGGCATTTTATGTTTAACTCTGCTAAGTCCAGTTATTGTTTTTCTTTCATGTTAAGTTTTTTAAACACGTCTTGGTGCATATCATATCTCAGTTCATTTGTCTCTGTTCTTTTTTATTTCTCGATTGTCAGTTTTTTTTTTTAAATCTGTCCCACTGGAATAAACCCAACCAACTCTTTTACCCGTCATGTGGTGACCGATGCCAGGATACCAGGGAGTCCTAGGAATCAAGGATCTTATTTCCAGATGACTAGAGTTGAAGTTCGGGCATTCATCTGTGTGGTAATACTATGCTGTACATTGTTTGTAAGGAAGTCTTCTGTCTTCAGGAAGTTGTGTTTAAGCTTGCGATGAGGCTTGGAGGATTAACCTTATTTTGTGGATCGAGGGATCCCCCATCATAATTCAGACGTGGATAAGGACAAATGCAGTATAATGCAACCCTTTACCTACAACGTTTTGCCCAAGCAGTGAGGTTTCTCAAAGTCACAAACAGAACACATGGATGAGCATACACTGTATACAGGGAGTTATCTGTGTATTGTTATTTACATTGAGTGTAGTAATATGGGGGTATTGTATACCATATCTACTTGGCAAAGTACAGCGAGTGCTTTTTTCATCAGTGCTGTTATTTGGGGTATGAAGCCGCCTCTCTCTCATTTTTAGAGAAGTTATGGAAAGTTTTCTCTTCTGCATTAATATACATGTGGGTGTGCATATCTGAAGTCCTTCATTTGTTGATGCATTTATGTTTTTGGCAATGTGTGCCTACTGAAGTCCCTGCTGTCGTACCGGATATTGTAGGTGTGCAGATAGTGATCTCTCTTGTTATATCTGACGATCTCTGGAGTGCCTGAGATTTGCTCTCCTAAGTGGGTTGGTATACAGAGTTCTTGGCTCTTTCGTTGTTTAATTCCTCTACCCTTAATTAAATTGCTTTCTTTGGTTGATCTTTTGGTATGACTTTTCTATTTAATTTCCAACGGCAGAGGTGAACATAGTTGATGACTGTACTAGCCGACTATTTCTTTCTTTTTCTGTCTTTTGTTTTGTTATTATTGCTTATTCCTTCCTTCGTCAGCATGGAGGCTGACTTTTCTGGTGACTGCACGGAAAAACTATGATTTTCAGTGATAAACTTAAACGACTTTATAACTGCTAAGTTTGAGCTTCCAGAGAAGAAAGAAAAGTTAGAGGATGAAAAGCAGAAAGAGAGAAGTTAGCGACTTAGGAGAACGAAAGGAATTATTGACTCTGGGGAAAAAAAAAAAAACAAGAAATGGAGATACTGGCTCCTGCCAGTATCTCCATTTGGTTAAATTGAATGAATTAGAGATAAAATCTAGGAAGTTAAAGTTGGCCAGCAAAAGAGGTAGACGAAGGGATTATCGACCATCCATCTTACTTCAAATATTTATGTCTCATATTCCTCTACACAATGATGAAGAAGATATGCGGTTTGAGAATATCGTTATTTTATGACAATGGTCTGCAGATTCCTGGTCCACTCCCAGACCTTTATTATTTTCAAGTTCGACCTTAAAAAATAACTCATCTTTATCAGTAGAAGCAGATAAAGAAATGTTAAAAATGTCGATCTTCATCCCTTAAGAGCGTCATATTACTATAGAATTTCACTTAGACATAACAGGATTTTCCCAAATAAGAATTATTCCCATCTTTTAATATTTTTTTTCAGAATATTTAATTATTCTATTGATGGATGGGGAAGTGAAAAAAAAAATTGATTCCTTGTGTCACGGTATTGTGCCTTTTTTGTTATTCGTGATAGGAGACGAATTTGTCACTTCCCTTACTAATGACCAATGAATCATCATTAAAGAAAGTAACCATACTATGGCTTCAGTTCATCCTCGCTAACCTCGTGATTCTGGAAAAGTTAAATATAAATTACCTAAGTCTACGGAGAAAAGTGAACCCACTTCTAAACAAGAAGCTCTAACGTTTCTCTCAGTTATAATTGTGGCGAACTGGGTCATCAGGGGCCTAACTGATCCTAAAAGAGGGATGACAATGAAGGTTGATGTTTTGCAGATGTTAATACTGCAGCTCGTTTTGGTGAGGGATGTTCCCACTTATTTCTCTCCTACAAGTTATTCACAAATTTAGATTACTAGCTACAAACATTCTGTTCTACCAGGTTACCTTTGGCGTTCTTATTTTTCAAGTGAGGTTCTGATATAATCACCTTAGATGGATACCAATAAACGTCTGAGGTCAATATATATAACAAGGTCTAAGTGATGCAGAATGAGTCTCAGTCTTCTAAGGTATTTTCAGAAATTCCAAGTAAAATGAACTGTTGAACTTAATACTGAACTAATGGCTTCAGAGGATATTTAAAAGAAAATGTACTCATTACCTGTGCTCTTGAGCTCTTTGATAACGAAGCTGAGATGCATCTTCAGCTCTTAAAACTAAACACCATTCTTTTCTCCTGATTGTTCTCCATTAAATGTGATTAAAAAATACGTGATAATAAGGTATCCCCGATTTTTTTTCGTCCTCCCAATGTTTTTTTATATTTTGACCATAACTCGACTAGGCCTCTTCAAATCGTTTTGAAATTTGCACTTCTTGCGCACAGTAAGTAAAGTCAGATTGCTAAAACAATTGGACTCTTTATTAATGGTCGCAATTTGACTTTAATAATGGAAGAAACTGGAAAAATTTAAATACCGATGCTCATGCAATAATTTCCCAGTGACTCATCCAATTGCCTTCTTCCTCCATCACTGATAACTTGATAACGTAAATTCTGAGCGGCTACAAACCTAATATGCAGGTGTACTGTATTATATTGGTCCCTCTGATATATGATAATTCCTTTTCAGTTTGGCTTCAAAGTTGGTGTTTCTTAGTGGGAAGTTTGAATAACTTTAGGGTTATTTGTGTTAATTGCCGTTTTATTGGAGAAATTATAATAATGTCCTTATGATAACTTAAGCTAATTGTTATTATAAACAAAAAGAAGCGTTAAACCTATAAGCATGATACAGCAGAGAGCAGGGAAGATAAAGGTGCAGGATTATAGAGTAGCAAGGGTGGAGTGGATAACAGAGGGAGAGTTAGAAAGGGCTGTGAGGAGTGCTGCAGGAAGTATCATCAAAGTTTGCGGAGTAAATTAATTTTTGTCAAAAAGTCAACGAGAGAGTGTGTCAAAGGTGGGGCCGTCAGCGAGGAGGGAAGATGAAGTAAGAACTTGAGAGCGGTGACAGCGTCGAAAGTAGTAAATTCTGCGTGCTTGTTGATAGATTGGACAGTCCAACCGAATATGGCTAACTGAAACTGGAACCTAACAATTCTCAGAGTGGAACAGGGCGTCTCTCTATGAGATACCAGTGAGTAAAACGAGCGTGCCCGATGCGAAGATGGGAGAATGTAGTCTCCCAACCTCGGTATCGATGAAAAGAAGATGGCCAGAAACCTAAACTTGTATCATATCAGACCAACTTTGATGCCAGTGTTTGCAAAGGTGGTTAGAAATTACAGCAAAATAGTCTGTGAATGGAACACCTCCACATGAAACTAGGAGGTCATGTACTGCCGACCGCACAGCAGTGTCTGCCTGTACCCCACCCTCCAGCCTGAGGGACCACAGCAAGACGTCCGCACAGGACAGAAGAAAGGAGATGAGCGACACACCTCACCCGGGGGGCAGATGCCGGGTCACCACCATTCATCACGTCTGTCAGACGCTAACATCATGGGATCTTGATAAAAAGAATTCTTCAATACTTGTCCAACCTTGGGAAGAAGACCTACTTAGACTAGTGGATGGTTCCACTGACCCCGCCTCCTCCAGCTTCGACTCACGTGACAGCAGTACATAAGCCACTTCTCCGGCCATATGCTGCACTTTCTACAAGAGTGATGGACTGAACACATCGATTCCAGGCTGAGGGACTGATTACCTCAAACTTCTCCACTCCTTACATATTTCTACTTTGTACTGGACTGATGAAGCCACTGTGCGGCGAAACGTTTCCTTATTAAAGATAACCGCACCTTGCATAAGTGTCTCAATCTTCACCTTGTCGGTTTTCAAAACCATTCATCACATCTGGAAAAGACCCGGGCCGGGACAAGACCGGCGAACCTACTACATACATACAGTGTCTGCCTGTTCAGTGCTCTGTACGTCAACATGACTGGGGCCCACCAGAAAATATCTTTGTTTATGTAATAAAGTTGGTAGAATTACCGACAATATGTAAAGTAAAAGGACACAAGTGCAACTAATGTGACATTTATTGTCACATTAGTTAAATGTCACATTAGTTGCACTTGTGTCCTTTTACTTTACATCTTTGTTTATACTAGAGATGCAGCGTAACCAAAACTGTATACGAAGAACCAGAGGCTGAGGTAAATCAAGTTATTTTATAGCTTGCAAAGCACTAAGGGTGTCTGAGACTACCACAAATGGCGACACATGCACAGATGCAATATAGATAATTGCAACGAGAATTGCATACAATTCAGCTGTAAATATGCTAACCGAGTCTAATGCCCTCGCACTACGCTTTCCGGAAACACTGCTGCATACTGGACACCGTCATAGGATTTAGAACCATCAGCGTACACTGCGATGGCATGAGACGGGAAGTGATTAAGAAAGAGCGAGAAGCACCTACCGGCATTTGGGCTTTCGCACATGGCAATGGGGAAGAACAGACACGAACCGTCGGAACCTCCCAAACGGGGAAGGGAAAAGTAGATGATACATGAACATATAAAGGTGGCAACTGAAGAGAAGACAAGAGCGAATGCAGACGAAGAGTAAAGGGACGGGGTAATCATGGGCGACGAAGGAATAAGGAACTTCTACTAACATCCGTTACCATTCTATACATGGGAGGATTACGGAGGTCATGAGCGCGAAAAAAATCGCGGAAGCAGTGAGCACCACGGCGATCGTTCAGGGACGGAATATTCACCTCAGCATATAGGCTCTCGAAGGTGAAGAGCGAGAAGCACCTAGGCCTCAATGTAATCCCTAGTGATTGATGGGACCAAGTTTAGAAAGAGTTGCAGGAGGGGCCTCTGAATGAAATCGAAGGAGAGTTCGATGATCAGCCTCCCATGAAAGATGAGCTAGGGTTTTAAGGAGGTTCAGCCGGCTATGGCAAGTTGCCTTCATGGAGGTAATGTGAGGTTTCCAGGGTAACCGACGGTCAAACAGAAGGCCGAGAAACCTGACAGTATCAAGTTCTGGGACATGTGAGTTATACAAGTACGATGGAGTATGAGAGACGAAAGAACGTCTGGTGAAAGGAATTTTTAAACCCATGAGCAGTGGGCCGAATTGCAAACACGTTTGACAGCATTCTGGAGAGAAACTGCAATGAGGCGAGTCAGCGCCGCATCAAGTATTGCAGTCATCAACATAGAGAGATGACCAAATATTAAATGGAAGAACAGATTCCAGATCATTTATAGCAAGGAGAAAATGTGTGGTGCTAAGGACACACCCCTGGGGAACACCATCTTGGACAAAGTCCGGGAAAAGCATATTATTAACCGGTACACGGAAATCGCTCTCAAATAAGTTCTTAAGGAAAAATGGCAGATTGCCTTGGGGGGCCTAAGGAGTGAACTTAGGCCAAGATGTTATATCTCCATGTTGTGTCATATGCCTTCTGAAGATCAAAAAAGGTATCTGAGTGGTTTTTTAGCAAAGGCATTTTGAACATACGTATCTGAACGTATTGAGTAATAGAGAGACTATTAAGCGTCTCCAAATACCATATCAACCGTCTATTTACTAGGTGTTCCATCACTTTGTAAACTGCTCTAGTAAGAGCAACGGGACGATAGTGGGAGGCATCAAGTACCGAAGTACCTGGTTTACATAAGAACATAAGAAAGAAGGAACACTGCAACAGGCCTACTGACCCATGCGGAGCAGGTCCATGTCCTTCCCCCCGGATAAGCCCAATGACCCACCCAGTCCGGTCACCTCCACTCAAGGAAGGAGCACGGCACCAGACCCAGCAGCACAAGCGTAGTAGTAGTATGTTAAAAAGATTAGACAAAGGTATGCTAAGTTCCTCTTTACATTCCTTTAACACCCTTGCAAACAGTTCATCAGGACCTGGGGATTTGTTAGGTTTTAGTTTCTCTATTTGTCTGAGGACCATGTCACTAGTTACTGCAATCCTTCATAGTTTATTATCCTGTTTTACATAATCTATTATTTCAGGAATATCGCTAGTATTTTCCTGCGTGAAAACTGAGAGGAAGTAGGTATTGAGAATTTCACACATATCCTTATCATTGACAGTGATCTGACAAGAGTTACTCTTAAGTGGGCCTATCTTGTCTCTAATCTTACTTCTGTATACCTGAAAGAACCCTTTTGGGTTAGTCTTTGAATCCCTTGCGACCCTAGCCTCATAATCCCTTTTTGCTTTTCTTATTCCTTTCTTTATTTCTCTCTTTAACTGAATATATTGATTTCTTAACTGCCCATCCCCTCTTTTGATACTCCTATATATGCCTCTTTTTTGACCAATAAGATGTTTTAATCTATTGTTCATCCATTTGGGATCATTTTTGTTAGATCTAATTTCCCTACTCGAAACAAAAGTTGTCTGGGCAGCTAGAACTATGCTCTGAAAAACGTCATATTGGCAACCAAGATCACCTACCTGACCCATAGTCAGGACATCCCAATTTAGCCCACCCAGGTAATTTTTCAGTCCGATGAAGTCGGCCAAGCGAATATCTAGGACAGAGATTTGATTGCAGTTATCTGGGAAATTCCATGATATATTGAATGTAAGTGATTTGTGATCACTTTCCCCAAGCTCATCATTAACCTCAAGATTATTAATTAGTGAATCTTTGTTGGCAAGAACCAAGTCAAGCAGATTGTTTCCTCTAGTTGGTTCTGTCACAACCTGTTCTAAAAAGCAATCCTGAACCGTATCAAGAAAGCCAGTAGACTCAAGATTTCCTGTCATATTGTTCCCATCAATTTGTCTAAAGTTGAAATCTCCCATTATCACAACATTTTCATATCTAGATATCCTTATGAATTTCGTCCCATAACAGCTTACTGCACTCCCTATCAAGGCTTGGGGGCCTATAAATCACACCAAAAATCAATTTGTCACGACCCTCGAGATTCTGTGTTCGATGTTTATAATCTTATATCATGTCTAAGACAACAATTTAAATTTTCTATGACAAATATCGCCACACCACCACCCTTCCTGTTGACCCTATCAGTGTGGAATAGTTTATAACCCTGTATGTTGCATTCAGAAGGCATTTCTCTCTCTTTCAGGTTGAACCAGGTTTCTGTTATACCAATAATATCTATATTACCTACACTTGCAAGTAATTTTAGCTCATCTATCTTATTTCTTTGACTCCTACTATTTGTATAGTAAACCTTAAGGGAGCTAGTCACCCGTTGCCCTCTATCTCTCTTTGTTTGTTGTTCAATTTATTTGCCATTACTAGCAACTTTATTTTGAATATTGTCTTTTAAACATATCCATGAGGTATCCCGGTAATAACTACTGTTTTTAACCATAATGCTGCAGCCTGATTGTATCCCACAAACCCCCATACCTCTATAATCTACAGTTTAAATTCCTAGACAAGTCATCAATTACCCTCTCAATCGAATTGGCTAATGCAACCACTCCATCCCCACAGAGATGAACCCTATCCCTTGCATACATATCACGTTTGCCAAAGAATAGGTTCCAGTTATCAATGAATGGGATTGCAAGTTCCTTGCAGTACCTGTCTAGCCAGCAATTTATACCAATTGCCCTAGACATCCATTCATTGCCCACTCCCTTTCTAGGCAAGATGCTATATATGACTGGGATCCCTCCTTTAGACCTAACTACTTCTATGGCTGACCTGTATTTATCCAGCAGCTCCTGTCTCCTGCTCTTCCCAATGTCATTACCCCCAGCACTAAGACAGATAATGGGCTTGTTCCCATTACCTGCCATAATATTATCCAACCTGCTGACTATGTCACCAACACCAGCTCCAGGAAGGCACACTCTCTGACCTTTTATGTCTCTGTTACAAAATGCACGGTCCATATATCTTACCTGATAATCACCTATTAAAATATTCTTACCTTGATTAGCAGGGGAATCAGTGGTACCTTTCACCTCACTAACCTCTGAAGTACACTCGTCCTGCAGAGCAGAGAATCGATTTCCTACCTTCACATCTTCTCTGTTAACCCTCCTTATCTACCTTATTCCTGAACTGTGAACCACTTGCCACTTAAAGCGGCTGCCACTATCACTGCTGGTGACCATTTCCTCCTTACCAGCTAAATCCTTCCCACACTCACTCCCAAACTCATCTAGGCGAAGCTTCAGCCTCCTATTTTCCTCCTGAAGAAGTAGAACCTCCTTCTTCAACACTTTAACCTGAGATTCTAAAACACTACAACAAGCCATAGTGCTTGGTAACAGCCCGCACTAACTCCTAGAGAGCTTAGGACAGGTATGACCACAGGTGACCACTGACCTCAGCGTACTGAAAAATGGCATTTTTCCACAGCTGGGGAAAAACTCCTCGTGACCAAATAAGATTAAATAGACGTAAGAGGACAGCAAGGACTGACGGATGTCAATGCTGGAGCGTACGAAGATGAATGCCGTTAGACCCAGCTGCCGATAATTGACAAGCCCAAAGTGTTGACTCTAGTTCCAGAAGTGTAAAAGGCACATTATACGATTCTTCTCTGCTAGAAGAAAAGTCTAAGGACTCTAACTCTCTGGCAGATTTGGAGGAAAGAAACGAGGGGCATAGATGAAGCCCCTGAGAGATACGGACAAGATGATTACCAATTTCGGTGGCAACTTCAGGAGAGTTTCCTATAGTGATACCGGCAACCCGAAGAACGGGAGCCAGATCTGAAGAGTATTTGCCCCTCACTTTCCGTACTTTTTTCCAGACTGCACTCATAAAGAAAGCCGAAGTGTGTGTAGCTTCACGGATGACACTGCTGGAGACCGCTCTGTTCCGCTTAAAATCAAGGAATCGCTCTGTGGTCCTGTTGTAATTGCCCGAGGAGGTTTGGAGTATAGAATGTGAAACCCCGGTTGAAACTGAGGTCTAGAATAAGTGTAGCAGCTCATCAATAGGGAAAGAAGGGACCTCGCTAAAGGCAGTTTGACGTGAGTACAGGTTCCAATTCGCTTAGTCAGAATGTCAGCATGGGCTTAGAGGATGTGGAAAATATGAATGAGAAGCAAGAAGGATTGGAAAATAATTGCTGTCATGTAAATCCGGGAGAACAGACCAGGTAAAGTGTAGTGCAGTTGAGGAAGAGCAACACGTGAGATCGATGCAAGAAAGAGTTTGAGTTTGAGGATCAAAATGGGTGGGAGCACCTGTATTTAAAACATGGAGAGGGAGAGAGTTGAGAAGAGCCTCTAACTGAATGATAGGAGAGTCACAGTGAGAACTCCCCTCCAACCCTCCCGAGGAAACTGTGAGCATTAAAATCGCCTAATAACAGAAATGGTGGCGGTAATGAAGAAACCAGAAATGCAACATCTGGGATAGATAATGTCTGAGAAGAAGGGAGATATAAAGAACAGACCGCATACCACTTAAGCAGATGCAGGCTGCAGTGTAATGTAGCGAAGTATGAAAAAAAGATCTGATCGTACGGTATACCAGTGCATACAAGAAATGCACTGTCATTAAAGGTTCCATCGGGAAAAGGATCCGATGAATATAACAACACATAGCCCAAGATAGGATGGATAACAACAGAGCGTAATTTGGGTTCTTGTAAACAAACACAAACAGGGGAAAACTGGAAGAGCAACACCTGAAGCTCACCCCGGTTACCTCTGAGGCCTCGGATATTCCACTGTTAATAAGCCATGACTTGCGAACAGGAGGATACTGAAAATGTGAAGCAATAGGTATCTACGGACTATAAGGGTTAGTAAAGTCCACATGTGGAGGCAGCGGAAAACGAGTAAGCATCGAAGGATTGGAACACTGCGAAGAAAAGAGTTGTACAGATGGGGTAGAAGAGTGAAAAGTAGCAACAGGAGGTAGAACAGGTAGATCAGTGTCCATCAATGGTTTAGTCTCCTCAATATATTCGGAGACAGCTTCAAGTGTTTCAGAGGACAAGGACGTTGTATGTGGGACGACATTGGAGATAGGAGAGGGAGGGTTAACAAAGTAGGGAGAGAAGAGTTAACTTGGGAAGAAGCTTGGGAGGGGATCTGAGAGAAAGAAACTTGGGAGGGGACAGAAGAGGATGAAACTTCTGAGGGAACAGGAGAGGAAGGGACTGTACGACGGGGAAGATAAACCTCCACACTCGTAAGTAAGAGGTAAAGAACCAAGTACAGAGATTGGAAGGGAGAAATGTCCAGGTAGGATAAGTGAAGGCAAGGTTAAAGCAACCTCACATCTACTGAGCCACCTCGGAGGACAAAAGAGAGGGCGCTCAGAAACCTGCCAAAAAGCATACCTCCTTCAGCCACCACCTCCTAGAATCCGACAGGCAACCTCCAGAGATACACCCATCACCTGAAAAAACATAGAAATCTTCCCCCGATAGACCGGAGAGGGATCGTAATCTCCCGGCGTTCCAGATTCCATGGTAAATTACATTACAACCAGGACCTCAACGGAATGGGATGGACCATGGTACCCTTCCCCCAACCTAGGAACTAGAATGCTTGAAGAAGAACTCCAAAGGCTGAATACAGAAAAGGGAAAGGAGAGGGATGGGGAGAGGAAGAGGAATGGGAAAGGAAGGATGAGGAGGATGAGACAGGGAAGGGAAGGATTGTGGGTAATTAGGTTCGGTTGGAGGAAGAAGACAGTAGGGTCCAATTACTCAGACCAGTAGCCTATTCGCCACAGCATGGATCCCCCCCCTCCCAAGAAATGTCAGCTTCACTGCTTTAATATTTTTGCTTGTACTGACGTACAGAAAATGTGGATATGCCATCCCAGGATACCTGTCTCAGATGACCTAGCAACCGATAAAAATCTAGAAAGTGAGAGGTAGTCGGACATGATACGAGGAAAAGGAGAGTATCTCCCATTTTTCTGATCAAGACTTTCACCAGCATTAACACACATACATACATTGAATGAATTTAATGTCAGAAAGACTTTCTAAAAACATATTTTGTTACATAACTGTAAATCTTAAATATTTCCATAGTATTAGTTTGTATAACATCCTAATATTTTATATTTTAAATATCATTCATGGTTAGAATGACTTAGGAAACAGTGTTACCAACTTCACCTAATATTTAAAACTTAAATACTTAATTCTTAAATATTTAATACTTATATATTATCAATCACATCGTACTAATTTGCATAATAATTCCCTTGCGGGTTTTAGGCATTATATATCAAAATGTAATTACTAGTTGGATTATATATACTTGTTTACTGATTTGTGATCAGACAATTATTGTTACTTATTGCTAAGGATTTGCCTCACCATAACAGTCACGTATAAGCTTTTACTCAGCGTATTATCTTATGAATCAACTGCAAAACCTAGTATATTTTCTTATTAAAATTTGTACTGCGTTTATGGAATACTCTGATGTGTTCAAATGTTCTCTTTTATGACTTTTGATAATTATGGCATGAATCTGCGGCAGGTGTGTATATATAATTAGGTATCGCCGGAGGAGGACGTAAGAGGCACGTAAGTTCCTCCGTCTTCTAATACCATGTTCATTTTTTCACTATAATCTTTGTCCACAAAGCAAATGGACGAGGTAGATTACAGTGGAAAATTGAACATGTTATTAGACGACGAGGGAACTTACGTATCCCTTAAGTGTTTGCCTAATTTTATTTTATTCGTCCAATTTTTCCTCTTTATTTCTCTAATAATTTGAAGCCTCATCCGATCGGCTTCAAATTTTCGAAGCATGTGTACAGTAATTAGTGAGGTTCTTGGAACATTTGCATCTGCAGGTTCCACAGCGTCGATGAACCTTATCCCAGCATCATGGAATTGTTCTGATAAGCTACAGAACCTTCAGTGTCGTAGCTTCAAATGCTAAAAAAAATCGTTCATGATAATTCTACGACGGTGGAGAGTGAAAGTCATGCTAGTAGGGGCAGATTTGCCTTCAAATCGCTTAAATAAATTTAAATTTATTTTTGAACGGCTTCAGTATTGAATGGCTGATGCATCTTATGGCCAGGATATTATCTATTAAGTATCTAGGATAGTATCTATCAAGCAAATTTTTTGAATAGCGAAATAGGAAAAATAGAATTGATGAAATCCGGTGCCATAACTAGGAAATGATTCATCTGATCGGCTTCAAATCTTCACCACTGGTGTGATTCGCAAACGTAAACGAAGGTGCTGTTATTCGGGAGAATAAAAAGTGATATTAATTTATATTCAGTTACTAAAGAGTGCTTTTTCCGATCGGCTTCAAAATATTAATTATTCTGCGCTTATGAAAAACGATATCGTCTGGCAAGACAGTGATGGAGTAAATGATGATGAAAGTTTTTCTTTTTTGGGCCACCCTGCCTTGGTGGGAGACGGCCGATGTGTTAATATGAAAAAAAAAGTTTAATATATAAGCCTGAAATTTGAAATTTTATTGCTAAAAAAAATTGTAATCGTGGAATCAGATAACGTACCAGAGAATGCTTTTCCTGGTCGGCTTCAAACTTTCACCGGTGGTGAACTTTATTAGAAAAAAGCTTTACTGACCCATTCATTTTCGAGGGTTTAATTTTATCGGCTACACAACGCATTTTTTTTTTTTTTTGTAAATTTTTAAGATGTACCAAATGATCACATGCATTCTCAGTGGAAAAAATGGAAATATCGAGGGTTTTCACAGTAGAAAGTAAACATTGATAAAAGTAGGATATTTACCTAGCTGTCTCATTTATCCCGCTTGACAATAATTCAGTATATTGATTTTTATAACAAATTTAGTTTATAATATCGAGTTACCAATGAATAGAATATTATAGTAAATATATAAGAACAGCAACCAAAACTCCCTTAAGAAACACAAAGATTATTGGCAATGCGTTTCAGAATCGCTGGGGATCATTTGTCTGGTAAAAATACGAAAAAAAAAAACACAGGTTAAATGTAAGGATCTCAGCTGTAAATAAATAGATCTGGGGTTTCTGCTCACAGCAAAGATCTTTGTTTCTTTCTTGTGTTTCTTCTATTTAGGCCTGATGAAGGATACTTAGCAAGTCTGAAAAAAGGCAATCATTTTTTTCACTTCTTGAGTTCTGGTAAATATAAGACTTTTAGTAAATATACAAAAATGATTCCTTCACTGTGTCTGGTCTTACCCTTTCATTTGGGTGAGAAAAGTTTGCTATAAACATACTGTTCCAAAATCCTTACATTGTAAAATGTACAATTTTACAGATTACACATAAAAATACAATGTTTCAAATATATCTGACACATATTTATTTAGAATATCAGATAACTGTTATGATTCTCAATAATTTATTACTTCCAACGAACTGAACTTATTACTCAGAGGTTATACACAGGAATTACGAGACAGAGATGTCCCGTGTTATCAGTCTTTCCTTATTTAAGAATTTTCTCGGAACGGGAAGTGTTTGTCATATGTGTCAGTTACCCGGGTTAATCCAAAAAATTCGCATGTTGTATTATGCAGTTTCAGTTTAGTAACTGTTATGCACCCACTTATTGATGGTATGCAATATTGACAAGTTGAAGAATAATAAATGTGCAACACTTGGTCATCTTTAGTACCGAAAAGTTTCGCTGGAACATCAGGTTTCCTGAGGTGTTCCACGGTGAGATGTCTCGTATCGTCTTTCCAACATAATTAACTCTGAGCATTTATGAAGTGTCTTTATCTACTTTACTTCAAGGTGTACATTATTGCAGTGGAAAAAAATTATAAAAAATATAGCAGAAATAAAATAATGTGTTTATGATACACGACAAAAGAAAAACATGTTTATATATTTCACTGTGATTTAATCAAGTTTTGGTTTTCTTCAATAATATTTGTTTCGCTTCGTATTTTTGAAATATATACAGTTGCATTATTCCTCGAAAATAATCAATTCAAGATATGTCTTATAAACAGATTCAGTTCTTTGATTCACCAAAAAATATATTTACAGCACTCATTGGGTCTTTCCATAAGGGCGATGACATCACGTAAATGATCCACAGAAATGAAACATTCTTGTCTCAGTAACGAGTTTAGGCACAGTACTTCTGACCATCAAAACTAAAATTTGGATAATAGGTTTCCCTGACTCACTTCAAATCTCTTTTCTTTTCATACACTGCAATTCAACGTAAATCAGAAATCTTTCCTATGATGATAGACTGAGGGCCCTGAATCTGCACTCTCTAGAAAGGCGTAGAATAAGAGGGGATATGATTGAGGTGCATAAATGGAAAATAGGAATTAATAGAGGGGATGTAAATAGCGTGCTAAAAATATCTAGCACAGACAGGACTCGCAGCAATGGTTTTAAGTTGGAAAAATTCCCTTTCAGGAAGGATATAGGAAAGCACTGGTTTGGTAACAGAGTTGTGGATGAGTGGAACAAACTCCCGAGTACCGTCATAGAAGCTACGAAGTTGTGTATTAATACTAGGTCAGATGCCTTGCTCCTCCCTTAAGTGAATACGAATGACCTGACTAGGTTAAGACACTGGCTTAAGCCGGTGGGAGAATTGGATCTGCCTCGTATGGGCCAGTAGGCCTGCTGCAGTGTTCCTACTTTTTTATATTCCTATGTAAAATCACTCAGAAAATACTTGCCTCCATTCACTCCATTCACATACATCTAATGAATGTTCAACTCCTACCACTTAACACTTATTTAACTCTTTCAGCACTTCCTGGGACGAACCTCTCCTGCTACCATCCGCCCTCAGTTTGAAACACCCGACTGGTCAGACTACTGGGGTCTTCAGAATTGTCAACACTAGTCTCATCATAATATTCACGCCAAACTTTGATCTCAAACGCAGCATCTCTACTCCTTCCACTTCAGCCTCTTGCCATTTATATGCCAGATGTTAAATTTAAATGCTCACGCTACTTCTTTTATAGTGCAAGATTAATCTCAGGAGTTTATTAACATCGTTATTTCTGACACTGTCCCTTTCACTGTACATGAAGTACAGCGATTTTTTCTCACGATGTATCTTCTATACCGATGTATTGACACTTAACAGTCTTAACATTGCTAAACATTAATGTAAGGGTTAGGAGAAATTTCTCTTTTTACCAAAATATCTCATCATAATTACTATATATACATCCAATAGTCCTATTTTCTACATTCAAGTGCAACAGAGTGAGTAACGTGGGCGCTCACGCGTGTGAGTGTTGATGAGTATGAATGTGAGTGAGCTTATTTACCTGATTATATCTGCGGGAATTGAGTTCTATTTTTGGCTTCGTCTTTATACATTAACTCGTGTGGCTTCCTCTCTGCCCTTTCTGAAATGTGACATCTACTTTCAGCTGCATTTACGTATCTAGCCTTTACTGTACCACTTACCAATTAATGCACTGCACTCTTTCACTGCTCTTTGACACATTTGTGATTTTAGTTACCAGCTGTGTCTCCTTTGCCTTGTTTCCTCTCATCACTAATACTCTATGTCGACTTTGTCTATGATTCGGAATATCGTACAAGTTTACGTCATTTCTCATCTCATCATATTACCAGTGATTCTGTATATTGCTCTCTTAATTAGTCGTTGTATCCCATTACTGATATTGTCAAGCATTCTATATGTCGTCGATGTTATATTGTTTATGTGCATTTCAGACGATCAGCCTCGAGGGATGTTCTCAACTACATTATTTCATGTTTCAGATTCTATTGCGTTCCTTGCTGTTGGTATTAATTCTTAGGCATCTTACTTCCTTATTTCACTATAATAAACTTGTCATATACTTAGTCTTCTCTATTATTCTCATCATAAATTTGGTATCAACAGCAGACACTGACACACAGGGGACAGTTTTAACCAGTATCATTTACATTTATTAGAAATGTTGTCTTTAATAACTGAATCTTGTGATTCTCCGCATTATATTTATATATTAACAGTTCCATTGCTTAGAACCTTCCAGTTCATCTCAGTCTGATTTACAATTTCTGTATGTATGAAGCGTGAACTGTGTTAAAGACCTTTTGCCACTTTTGGAATATACAGTGCGAACATCGTTTTCTTTATTTAATCTTTGACAAATAATCTAGTCACAAATGTTAATGTAGATAAGTTAGGGAAGATTTTATCACTTTAAACCGGCTTTTGTAAAAACAGAATTCATCCATTTGTTTTACTTCCTTACTTATTATTATTATTAAAGATTCGCCGGTATTCTCCCGGCCCGGGCCTTTTCCAAGTGGTGCCCCGGCCTTGGCTCCCTCTTTAGGGAGTGTCTGAGACCTAAGTCTCCCATGGGAGGAGGCACAAGTACCTCCTCATCTTTGGGACCAACTGTCCCCAGGCCTAGCCACAAGCTAGGCCTCTCTGGTCTGCCATCCCCGCCCCAAGGGGGCAAATGGGAATGACAGTCTTATGAGGTAAAGGCTCGGACTCAGGCACCTACCCTGCCCTAGAAAGGCTGGGCATGGTGTCGATGTACTTCCTTACGTTTTACTTACCTTACATTGTATTCATATCAGCAATACTGATACGTCCATTGTCCACTATGAAAGTACAATTACATTATGTCTCGAAATTTTTCCTACGTGATTTTTTCTCTATCTCAAATTCATGAATGAAATAATCCTATAAGTACATTAGCTACTAATATATAGATCAGAAGAAGCGTGCAGTTTGGCCTTTTCTTCATGGCCATTTATCTTAAGATAAAGCCTATATAACATTTTAATGGCATAATTTTCTCTGTTAAATTCTTCAGAGTAAAGATCTAAAGTCTTGGTAAAAGTTCAAAGTGGGAACCAGAAACACGCGGAGCAAATATATATTACCTCGGGTTATTAAACTTGATATAAATGAGCACTCTTGGATATTTTTGGGGTTATTCTTTATCTATTTCATTAAAGTTTAAGCCAAAACGTGTGGCGAGATGGTGCATATAATTTGAAGCTCAGAGACTAGTTGTGTCTCATGAGTCACGGGAAGGACTCGTTTAAGGTGATAATGTAAATAAATGAGGCAAGATGTTTTCCTTCCATAAGACATCAAGAAGGTGCGCACGCATATTGCGACACGAATATTTTAACCCCAAATAGGTGACTATTTGGGGTTAAAATGTTCGTGTTGCAACTCTTGGTTCCGCTTCTTAATTGACATCTGTAGGGTTCACTCTCCTCTAGACTGGTTAGTGTTATCATTCCTATTTTAAAGGCGAGCTTGGAGTCTGTCCCCACCACTTATTCAGTCAGGTCATTCCACTTCCCATCAATGGTAACATGACTCACGAAATCGTAATAACACGATTACAAGCCATCGGTATCAACGGGCTGCCACTGACACCTGCCTCGCCTCACAGAATTTCCCCTTCTATCTGTTGCTGTCTTGCAACATTGCAAACTCCTGACGACACACGATTTCCCATCCCATGTGACTTGTTAGGCATGCGTGCATATTTTAAACAGTGGAACCTCAAAAATCGAACTGCTCCCAACACAACCAATTATGTAAGTGTATTTTTGTAAGTGCTTTTATAAGTGTATTTTTGAGGGTCTGAAATGGACTGATCTAATTTACATTATTCCCGATGGGAATAAATTCATTCGGTAAAGGCACTCGAACAGCCTTCTGGACTGAAGAAAGTTCGATATTTGAGGTTCCACTGTATATATAATGTCGTGCCGAATAGGTAAAATTAGTCAATTAGCAGGAACTCATTTAAAATTACGTCCTTTATAAAATTTCCTCTTATACGTTTAACTTAAAGATATATATTTTTCATTTATCTTAATGTAAAAACTAATAATTTTGTACCAAACGAACCCTAGAAAACTTACCTAACCTTATTATAACAAGCGCAATTTAATTTAGCCTAATCCAGCTAAATATATTTTAGATAAGTTTACGCTAATTTGATAAAAGACGAACACAATGAACAGTATTTTTTCTTTAGGTTCAGAATGATTTTTGTGAAATTATTGCATACACTAATTTTCGCTTGCCTTATTCGGTAAGAGGGTTGCTATTGAATTAAACCAAAATCACAAGCTATACCTATTCGGCACGACATTATATATATATATATATATATATATATATATATATATATATATATATAAATATATATATATATATATATATATATATATATATATTTATATATATATATATATATATATATATATATATATATATATTTATATATATATATATAATATATATATATATATATATATATATATATATATATATATATATATATATATATATATATATATATATATATATATATATATATATATATATATATATATATATATATATATATATATATATATATATATATATATATATATATATATATATATATATATATATATATATATATATATATATATATATATATATATATATATAAATATATATATATAATATATATATATATATATATATATATATATATATATATATATATATATATATATATATATATATATCTATTGTAGACTGGAGGTATGACTGAGGTGATGGGAGACGGGAGAGGTGACTGAGGTGATGGTAGACGGGAGGGGTGACTGAGATGATGGGAGACGGGAGGGGTGACTGAGGTGGTGGTAGACGGGAGGGGTGACTGAGATGGGAGACGGGAGGGGTGACTGAGGTGATGAGAGACGGGGGGGGGTGACTGAAGTGATGGGAGACGGGAGAGGTGACTGAGGTAGTGGTAGACGGGAGGGGTGACTGAGATGGGAGACGGGAGGGGTGACTAAGGTAATGGGTCTAGGATTTATTGATTCCTACGAATTAAATACAATTTGTTATGAAGAGGTCGTCCATGCAATTTAGCCAGGTACGAATTGTTGGTAGACTTTTGGTTAACAGGGATCTTAATATATATATTAGCTGAACAGTACTCATGTAACACCAGTGGCAGCTATGCATTTCATTCCGTTTAGCTTCTACATTTCCAAAGAAGAGGAAGCACACAGAAGATGAAGAGGCAGCAGCTACTCAAGCATGTTACAGCTACAACCATATTCAATTAGTGTGTAATGAGTCTGTGGAGAAGTCGTCGAGTGTGAGATCTGGCTATATTTCACTGACTGATTTTGGTATATGATAGTCCTGTTACCAAACAAAATATTTTGGCTAAACCTGGAATTGTGTGGCTGTTAACTATTTTCAGCAAAATTTGAGCCGTTTTGCTATCTAAATAGGTATTCCAGTGATTGCAACTCTCTTACTCTTAAGGAATTTGAAAAACTGCTTCCCCAAAGCAGACTTCTCGGAAGATAATAGTGTCATGAGGAGAGGAAGTGGATAAAGAGAAAGAACGTGATAAGGAGGAAGAACAGGGTAGGGAGGGTAGAAACATTGGGCGTGTTTCTTTACACAGCTTGTCTATGTTCACCATCAGTAACATGGGTACCTGGGTGTTAGTCGACTGGTGCGAGTCGCATCCTGGGACTAAACTGAACTAATTTGTCTGAAATGATCTGCATAACAAGCGGCTTTCTATGTAGTAGTATGTCACTGATGTCA
The DNA here is from genome assembly GCF_038502225.1 of Cherax quadricarinatus. NCBI lineage: Eukaryota > Metazoa > Arthropoda > Malacostraca > Decapoda > Parastacidae > Cherax > Cherax quadricarinatus. The sequence goes on along the minus strand of NC_091303.1, from coordinate 51,445,504 downwards.
GCTAAGCCTGTATACCTTGTACATGTACTTAAAGAAATAAAGATATTATTATTATTATTATTATTACAAAGAGGAAGAGGCGAAGTAAGAAAATGAGAATAGAACCTTGAGGAGAACGTAGAGGAAGAGAAAGTGAGGAATGGGGGCGGAATTAATAATAACAAGAGAATAATGAAAAGGTTGAGTAAATGGATGAAAAGAGAAGTAGAGGATCACTGAAATGGTGTAATTACTAGCAGGTATTAAGATAAGCAGACAGAAGTGTGGGGGGAGGGGTCAGTCAGTAACGACTTTAGGCATAATGAGATAGGTACAATCGTAGTGGTGGGGAATTTAATCAGTGTGAAAGGCTGAAAGAGTGAAAATGTCACTGCTGGCCTGGTGGACCTCAAATGTCACTGGTAGCATGCTAGACCTAAATGTCACGGTTGGTCTGGTGGTCCTCATGAGACACCATTGTTCTGTGGATCTCAAATGTTTTTGTTATCAGATGATCCCCAAATATCACTGATTTTTATGGTGATCCTCCAATGTCATTTTTATTCTGGTTGTCTGAGGGTGTTGCAACGTAACTGTTGGTCTTGACATTCCTTATGTATCATTGTTGTAGCCTAGTGGCTCTTAAATGTCACTGGTGTTCTAGCGATCTTCAAATATCACTGCAAGTATGGCGGACGTCGAATGCTAAGGTTGGCTGGTAGTCTTTCAATGTCACTGATACCTGTTTCCCCTTAAGCCTCACTATTCTTCTGATGATCCTCAAATGTCACTGTTGTCCGAGTGTCCTCGAGTGTCACTGTAGGTCTGATGGTACTCGATGGTTCCTATTTTCTGGTCTTCAATTTCACTTTTGGTCCTTCACTGTTACTTTTGTCTAGTTGTCCTCAGATCTCACTGTTGGTCTGGAAGTCTTCACATGTTTCCGTTGATCTGGTGCTCAACCAGTCGACTGATCTTCATGAAACTTGAACTTATTCCCATATGTGTAGAATATACCAGACTACATCAAGGTCGTGAATATAGCCCAAGTTTATTGTGGTCTTTCAATTTTATTGTAATTTTCAGACAAATAATATCTCCTAAAGTACTCAAAAGAAAAGGATAATGAAATATATTCTCTATTTCTATGAGATTATGTCTCTTAATGTTTGACAATTTGAGAACATAACTTTTTAATTGCTTCAGAAAAGGAAAAATAATGGTACAGAAATTTCAAACGAAATGTAAATTATGTCTATATAGCACATTTAAATTTTAAATTTTCCTGTAAGACTGATTAGTAATAAAAGTTTGAAGCTTATCTGGATAGCCATTCTCCAGTTAATGCATACAATCCAGAGATTACAAGTATTAACTGTATTAATATATATGCACCTACGAAGCCTAAATTTTAGGGAATTATCCGTCTTACATAAAAGAGTGTTAGAAGGATTTACGGAATTTATTACGATCGGATACCTAAAGTTCAGAAGAGACATTCTCCAACTAACATGAAGAATTCAACACTTCCAATTATTTCAAGTTGATATATTGGCAATTTTGCACCCAAATTGCTTAAAATTATTGGGTGTTATTCTTTTCACACAATGCATCAGCAACTGAGAACTAAGTGTTCAGATGAGGCTAAGTAAAGACACATTTACCACGTTGTTTTAAAATAAGCAAGCTGGTAATAAATAATTCAAATAACAGGTTATTATCACGTTATTGAGCGGAAATCAAAACTTGGAATTGTTCAACATTGACCAGAGGATACCTACACTTTCCAATGATTGCTTAAATCTTGTAACCAAGTTAAACCATACCACGGGCGGGGATAAAACCCGCGGTCAGAGTCTCATAAAACTCCACTCCGACGCGTTAGCAATCTTGTCGTCATGATTACGCGAGTCTTGAAAAGAAGTAAAAATGCATGAGCGTAGAAAAGCAGTTGATTGGATCAGACGTTATCAGATCATAAACGAAAACTTTGAAAAAAAATCAGGCAGCCCCTACAGGTAACTCTTTGGTGATACCTAATAACAGCAGAATTGGGTAGTTATCAGGAGTTTGAGCGGTGTGAGTTGTTTCAGCTGGAGGAAGCGGGTAGGGAGGGCTTCCCTCTCCCTGGAATGGCATCCTTTACAGCTCTCTCGTTTACGTCTATTCTTATGTAAATGTTCCGCCTTCCTCACGCTCCTATTTTTCCCCTGGCCCCAAAATAAAGATAAAGCTATGAAACTTTCTTATTAACTCTGGAACCGTTTACAATATTTCCTTCTAACTTCGCTGGGCTTTCTTTCTTGGAGACTCTAAATCTTCGACTTTATAATGGCCATTGGAAGAAGCTGGGAGGAAGAGTGGAGGTACGAGGAAAGGGCGAAGAGACCTGAGAAGAGGAAGAACAATAGAAAGGAGGCGCAGAGATATAAGAGAAGAAGGAAGGAAAACTGAAAGGAAGAGTCTAAAAGTAGATGGTCTTTCGTAACCGGAGAATTGTTACTGAAGGAAGAATAGATTTAAAAGATTACAAGATATAATAGTGATGATGGGTGTGTGTGTCACCTGGGGTGGTAGTGGTGGATGGCATTGTCAGATGACGTGGTGCTGGTGGGTGAGTAACAGATGGGAGGTGCTAGTACCTGTAGTCATTAGATATGTTTATAGTGGCAATCGCAGCTGAAGCTATGGTGATATGTGGTAGAATCTGAAGTGGTAGATATAGATGTCAACTGCTGTGGTGGGGGTATATGACAGTGTCAACCGAAGTGGTAGTAGTTGTAGTGGTTGGAGGTAGTGTCAGCTGGGGTGGTGGTGGGTGGTAGTTCCAATCTTGAGTGGTTGATATACTGGATGGTAGAATATGCCCGGTTGTTGGATGAAGTGTTAGCATCAACCTGGGTGGTAGTTTGTGGTAGTTTAATCAACGCTGTTAGTGGTGTGTGGTAATGTTACCTGAGAAAGAGTCAAATTATGGTACACAAGAAGGAACAATGCAGCAGGCCTACTGGCCCATATGAGGCAGGTTCAAATCACCTACCGGCTTAAGCCACTGGCCCAAGCTAGTCAGGTCTAAATCACATCCACTTAAGAAGAATGGAGCACTGAATCAGATCTATTAGCACAAGCTAATCAAGTTAAACTCACACCCACAAATATATTTATCTAACCTATTCTTAAAACTACACAAAGTTTTAGCTTCTATGACGGTACTCGGGAGTTTGTTCAACTCATCCACAACTCTATTACCAAACCAGTGCTTTCCAACTGAAACCATTGCTTTGAGTCCTGTCTGGGGTTAGATATTTCTAGTACGTTGTTTACATTGCCTTTATTTATTCCTGTTTTCTATTTATACACCTCAATTATATACCCCTAATTCTACTCCTTTCTAGAGAGTGCAGATGCAGGGCCCTCAGTCTATCATCATAGGGAACATTTCTGGTACATGAGATCAACTTTGTCATCCATTGTACATTTTCCAGTGCATTTATATCCATTCTGTAATATGGCGACCAGAACTGTGCAGCATAATGTAAATGAGACCTAACCAACGATATATCGAGTTGAGCAACCTGAGAACTCCTGTTATTTATATTTCTTGGTATGAAGCCAAGAATTCTATTCGCTTTATTTCGAACACTTATGCACTGTTGTCTTGGCTTTAGATTATTGCTAACCAGAACTCACAGATCTTTTTCGAAGAGATATTAAGATCTACATTATTTAGTATATAAGTGTCATGGTTACATACCTTTCCAACGCTTGAAATTTGCATTTGTCCATGTTAAATTGTATATGCCACTTCTCTGACTGCGCCAGTCTATTCAGATCTTCCTGATGCGCTTTAATGTCATCGTCAGAATGAATTCGACTGCCTATTTTGGTGTCATCGGCAAACTTGCTTATGTCACTATTTATACCCTCAGCTATATCGTTTGTGCAAATTATGAACAACAAAGGCCCCAGCACTGACCTCTGTGGAACACCACTTGTGACGTTTCCCCCACTCTGATTTCTCCCCATTAATGTAAACTCTGTTGCTTATCTGTCAGCCACGCCTCTATCCAGGAAAATTATTATAATCAAATAAAGGGCTAAACTGACAAGCGTCATGTAGTACTGCAGGGCAGAAAATAGTGCTGGGGCTATAAATAGCTAGGTGCAAAGGGGTGAGATGAGGAAAGAAAAATGCTGGAAAGGACGCCAAGAGCTATGTGCCAATGTTTGTATAGTAAAGCAGTTACTGATAAAAAATAAAAAAAAGTGATCGTAAGTCAAAGGAAGGGGCGTCTGCAAGAAGAGAAGATACGGAAGGAGCAGTAGGACGGTTGCGTCGGTGGAGGTAAATCCTGCGAGCTAGCTGGTAAACCAAACAATCCACAAGAAAGTGAAGAACCGAAATAGGGACCTGACAAACCTCGCAGAGAGGAATAGGGTGTTGTTCCATGAGATATCCATGGGTAAGGCGAGTATGGCCCATGTGGAGATGGGAGAGTGCAGTCTCCCGAGTACGGCAACGGTTGTAAGAAGATGGCCACAAACCTAAAAGTGTTTTAATAGAGTAGAGTTTGTTATGGTGCATGTTCGACCACCAATGTTGGCAACGGCCATGAAGACGGGCAGAGATGACTGTAAATTAATCCTTGGATGGAATACCTCTATAGGAAACCGGAAGATCACGTACCGCTGACCGTGTGCAGCAGCATCAACGTCACCAGGGACCCGACAGAAAACGACATCTTTTTTTTGCTAGCCACACGGTGTAATTATAGTTAAATACGAAGGACCAATGGATGAGGGATATCAAATTGTTTAATGGCTTGTAAAACGCTGAGAGAATCTGAAACGATCATAAACGTCGAAGGAGATGTATGTAATGCAGAGAAGCGCTATGAGGATGGCATACAACTCGGCGGTAAAAATACTAGCCGAGTCTGACAAATGACCTCGGACAACATCGTTAGGAACGCCACCGTGAACCCAACACCATCAGAAGATCTAGAACGATCTGTATAAACAGCAACAGCATAAACATGCGACCAGAAGTGATCAAGAAAAAGAGAGCGAGAAGCAGGTTGTAGGTGGCGTTTACTTCCCTCAGTGTTTTAAAAATGGCTGAGTCAGCAGTCCAGGTCAGGCAGTCAACAACACGACACAACCCCCGATAAATGGAATTGAGGGGATTTGGAAGGATAAAACCATTGATTAAATCTTTCTGGTCTAGCAGAATGGAAAGGATTTAGAAGTTAATAGGTGAAACCAGACTGTGAAATGAGGCGGGAAGGGGAGTGTGTAATAAGGGGTTAACTGAAAGGGTTTGTGAAGTTAAGGGAAAAGTGAGCAGTGAAGAGGGGTTTTGAAGAAGAAAATTTACTAGTACTTCAGTGGTGATTGCTAAAGTAGATACTAGGGTGTACTAGGTGACTGGAAAAGAGAAATAAATAGTATTGTATATGAGTAAAAGAGCGAAGAGTGAAAATAGCAGGCATTAGGGGGGTACAGGCTGCCATAATTATATTTATCATTCTTCTTCAATTCCATGAAGAAAGAAATCAGTCATGGGGGCTGGAAAAGGTGAATGGAGTAACAGCGCCCTGGACAGTAAAAGCCCAACAGTTGCCATCCTACCAGAAAAGTAAATATCACTATCGCCGCAAGGTATGGCAACACCGCATACCCAAACAAAAACAGTGTCACACAGCTCTTATTGTAGCGCTCTTAAGTGGTGATATCCAAATTAATCCAGGACCTCAAACTATTGTGCAGAGGCAAAACAGACAGATAAATGACGGTGATAATGACGGTCTAGTAGCTAGGGATGATAACCTTAACCCCATATGTAATGCATACATAGGTCAATGTGAGACAATACAGCCATTATTATCTCAAACACTACCAAACAGGTGCATACACTGTACGCATGAAAAACAGAAAAGGCACCTTATGTAAAATGTGTAAGGGGTGGGTGCATGATGGATGTATGTACAATTATAGTAACGGTGCCAGAATTCACTGTGTAATAAATGCACTTTGGCACAGTTACCCTTTAACAATGATGACATTGATTTACCTAATTTTAATACAAATGACCCATTGCCATATATTGATGATTATGATTGTTTTATGAAAACAAGCCTTCACTTTATTCATGTCAACGCAAGATCACTTCTTCCTAAATTGGCAGAGATTAGGATTCTAGCTAACAAAATTAGGGCGGCAGTTATAACCATCTCTGAATCTTGGTTTGATGATACGGTGACTGACGACGAGGTCAAAATAGAAGGTTACAATATAAAACGCTTAGATAGGAACAGAAAGGGTGATGGAGTATGTGCCTACATTAGAAATGACAGCTTACAACCCAAGACCTGATTTAAATAACAATAAACTGGAGATTCTTAGTAGGAACTAGTTACCGCCCTCCTACCCAGGACCAGTTCTTAGAAGACTTTTCCAGAGTCTTGTCCGGACTTGAAAACAATTGCGAGACAATAATACTGGGCGACTTCAATATCTGTTTTCAGCAGCAAAATAACGGGCTATGCAAAAGGTATCAGCAAATTCTAGGTTTAAATAGTTACACTCAACTAATTAATACATCAACCCGGATGACACAGTTCTCAGCCACCGTAATTGACCACATACTTTGTAACCGCTCTGAGAACATTAGTCAGTCAGGTGTCATTACTACAGGCCTTAGTGATCATTTCATCATTTACTACACTAGGAAAATCACTAGGGATAGGATAGGCCTACACAAGACAATAAAATGAGGTCAACTAGAAACTACAGTAAAGAAACACTGGTAAATAGGCTACACAATTGTGACTGGACAGAGATAACAAGTTGCACGGACGTAAACGATGCCTAGGAAAAATTCAGAACAACGTTCACTACCATCCTTGATAATATTGCACCAGTTAAAGAGGTTAGGAATAAACGAAGAACTGAACCCTGGATGACTACTGAGATATTAGATAATATGAAATTCAGAGACCAGCCGCTAAAAAGATTTAAAGCAAACAGACAGGATATTGGAACACTAAATGAATTCCAAAGGGTGAGGAACAGAGTACAGAGACTTATAAAAGGAGCAAAGGCAAAGCACTATTGCTCAAAAATTGAAGAGTATAAGCATAACCCCAGAAAGCTCTGGCAACAACTAAAACAGTTGGGGTATAGCCATAAACCGGTAGATAGGTCTAACGATAACGAGGTATGCCACGAAACATCTAAGGTGGCAAATTGCTTTAATTCCTTCTACACATCTGTTGCATCAACACTAGTAAGTAAACTACCAGCTGCATCAAATAACTTTAACACAGACTCTGATAAGTTTCAAACATACTATACCAATAAAGGGGTAACCCCAAACAGTTGTCAACTAGTAAGTGTATCTCATGACTTTATTCAAAAAGAACTAAGCAGGTTAAACCCAACTAAGAGCACTGGCCCGGATAACATCCCGTCTAAGTTCCTAAAAGATGGTGCTTCTGAACTGTCAATCCCTATTGCTCACATAATAAATCTATCAATCACCACTAATACGGTACCGGATGGGTTCAAGGAGGCCAGAGTTACTCCTATCTTCAAGAAAAATAGTAGGTCTGATGTAAGCAACTATAGGCCTGTTAGTATACTCAGCATAATATCCAAAATTCTGGAGAGGGCGGTGTACTCTCAAGTAGCTAAGTACCTTAATGACAACAACATTCTCCATAGCTATCAATCGGGCTTTAGAAGATCTTACTCAACCGACACCTCCCTAATTAATCTGATTGATTGCCTGAGAACTGAAATGTCAAAGGGGAGCCTCATAGGTATGGTAACCTTAGACCTGCAAAAGACCTTCGATACTGTCAACCACAATATATTATGTATGAAACTTCAAGTTATCGGTATAGGTTCTGTAGACTGGTTTAAATCCTACCTTAGCAACAGAAGACAAATTGTCAAAATCAACAAAACGGAATCAGAACCCCTGCCGATAGCATGTGGAGTTCCCCAAGGTAGTATTCTGGGTCCCTTATTATTCTTATGTTATGTCAATGACATGCCTATCAGTGTCAAGTGCAAACTCCTACTGTATGCAGATGACAGTGCTCTGTTAGTGTCAGGTAAAGACCCACAAGATATAGCTAATGTTTTAACACTGGAACTGGAGTCCTGCAGCAAATGGTTAGTAGACAACAAACTATCATTACACCTAGGGAAAACTGAAGCCATTCTCTTTGGCACGGAACATAAACTGAGACGGGTAAATAATTTTAATGTCCTGTGTAATGGGGAGCCCATCACTTTGGTTTCATCGGTAAAATATCTGGGAATCCCCTTTGACCCATGCATGCCAGGAGAATTGATAGGGAACAGTGTAGTAAAGAAAGCGAATGCCAGACTGAAGTTCCTGTATAGACAAGCACAGTGTCTACCTACTGAGGCTCGCAGGACACTATGTCTAGCCCTTATACAATGCCATATGGATTACCCTTGCTCTTCATGGTACTCTGCCTTGACAATAAAACTGAAAGACTGCAAATCACCCAGAACAAAATCGTAAGATTCATACTGGGGCTGGGACCAAGAGATCATGTAGGCCAGAATGAATTACAGCAGTTGGATATGCTGAATGTTGAAGACAGAGTAAAACAACTGAAGCTAAATCATGTTTATAAAATTGCTCACAAACGGTGTCCAGAATATCTTGCTGTCAATTTTGTCAAGGTTGGGAACCAAAGCAATCATAGTACTAGGGGGAGAGAGCACAACCTTGTAGTACCCACAGCTATTGGCCAGGCTTCAAACACCTTATTTTCTAAAGCAATAAAGGAATGAAACAGACTACCCGCACATGTCAAAGCCAGTCATAGCATGAACCAGTTCAAGAAAAGTGCCAAGAGGTGTCTGATGAATTTTACCTTATTCCTAGTATTGACCCTCGTATTGTAGATAGTCTTAATGACCCTCGTGTAGTAGATAGTCTTTTTAGTATGATAATAAGGTGTTATCTTCATTATAGAATAATAAGAAAATATTAAACCTTTATATTATAATAATAAGGTAAAAGGACCCCAATGGAAATAAGTCACTCTGTCCGACTTTTTTTGGGTTATCCTAGGTTCTCTACACATATGCTGCTATGTATGATAATTCTATTTAACTGTATTTGTGTATACCTGAATAAACTTACTTACTAGACGGCAGGAGAGCTTTGGTGCACGGCAGTAAGGAACAATTGACACGAACCGTCGGAACCTCCCAAGGGGGAAGGGAAAAGGGAGACACTAAATGAACATACATGGGAGGCAACTGGAGAGAAGACTCGAGTGAAAACGAAGAGAAAACGGTCGGAGTAAGCAGGGGCGCCGAACAAATAACGGGTTTCTACTAACGTCTCAGACCAACCTATACGTAGAAGGAACACCAAGGTCATGAGAGTGGACACAGTAACAAAGGCAATGAGCATTATAACGGTCAGCTAAAGAAGGAACATTCGCCTTAGCATAGAGGCTTTCAACAGGGCATGAACGAAAGACACCAAGACATAAACGTAGACCCTGATGATGAAGGGGATCTAGCTTAGAAAGAGTTGTAGAAGCTGCAGAATAGACTTGGTTGCCTAATCCATCTTGGACAAGACTAGGGTGGAATGCAAATGGAGGAGAGTCCAACAATCTGCTCCCCATGAACGATGCACAAGAATTTTAAGGAGATTCGACCGACCATGGCAAGCTGCCTTCAAAGAGAAAATGTGAGGTTTCCATATTAACCGGCGATTGAATAGAAGGCCAAGAAACTTGACTGTATCACATTCTGGAATACATGAGCCGTGTAAATGTAATGAAATATCTGGCACAGGAGGACCTCTAGTGAAGGTAGAAAATTTTGATAGATGAGAAGTGGCCCAATGAGAAACTCGGTCAACTGTATCCTGAAAGGAGACAGCAACCAGGCGACAATCAGTGCCTGCGTAAGCTAAAGCAAAGTCATCCACATAAAGTGACGACAAAATATGCGATGGAAGAACGGAAGGTAAGGTCATTTACAGCCAAGAGAAAAAGGGTAGTGCTAAGGACACAACCTTGTGAGACTCCCTCGGCCTGAACAAAGTCTGAGGAAAGCAATACGCCGACACGGATAAGAAAACGTCTTTCAGATAAGAAAGCGGCAAGGATGGTTGGTAGATTACAGCGGAGGTAGATTACCGAAGATGCTGAAGCATACGGATATGAATGTCATCAGGCCCAGCTGTTGATATCCAGCAAGCGGAAAACGTGGCCTCTAGCTCTAGGAAAGTGAAAAGTATGTTATATGACTCCATTCCATTAAAAGAGAAATCCAAAAGTGATTGCTCCCTGGTAAACTTAGACGCGAGAAATGATGGACAGAGGTGAAACCCTTAGGAGACATGGACAAGATAGTTCCTGATTTCCATGGCAATTTCAAGAGGTTCAGCAACACTAGCACCAGCAGCCCGCAAAACGGGAGCTGGGTCCGGAGCGCGCCTGCCACACAGCTTCCGTACCTTCTTCCAAACCGCACACATAGGGGAGGTTGAGGTAATGGTAGAAATATAATCTTGCCAACAAGTGCGTTTAGTGTCGCGTATGACGTGGCGAGCGACTGCCCTTGCCTGCTTAAAATCGAAAAGGCAATCAGAGACCATTATTTTGATAATGGCCCCACACAGCACATTTCAGATGCACTCACAGGCACATGCAGCAGACCACCAAGGTATGCGTGTCTGAGAATGCCTGAGTGAGGCTTGAAAAACAGAATTTGACACTGCAGTCAAAACTAAGGTCGAAAACTGGTGCGTCAACTCATCAACAGAGGACAAAGAAGGGTCCCCACAAAAAGCTTTAAGATGAGAGAATAAGTCCCAATTTGCTCGTCCAAATTGCCAATGAGGATTCTGAAACGGTCACATGTGGCCATACCTGCCTAAGCTCTTGGGAGTTAGCACGGGCTGTTACCAAGCACCATGGCTTGTTGTAGTGTTTTAGAATCTCAGGTTCAAGTGTTGAAGGAGATTCTACTTCTTCGGGAGGAAAATAGGAGGCTGAAGCTTTGCAAAGATGAGTTTGGGAGTGAATGTGAGAAGGATTTAGCTGGTAAGGAGGAAATGGTTACCAGCAGTGACAGTGGCAATCGCTTTAAGTGGCAAGTGGTTCACAGTTCAGGAAGAAGGAAGATGAGGAGAGTTAACAGAGAAGATGTGAAGGTAGGAAATCGATTGTCTGTTCTCCAGGACGAGTGCACTTCAGTGGTTAGTGAGGTTGAAGGTACCACTGATTCCCCAGCTGATCAGGGTAAAAATATTTTAATAGTAGGCGATTCTCAGGTAAAATATATGAACCGTGCATTCTGTAACAGAGACAGAAAGGTCAGACAGAGTGTGTGCCTTCCTGGAGCTGGTGTTGGTGACATAGTCAGCAGGTTGGATAATATTATGGCAGGTAATGGGAACAAGCCCATTATCTGTCTTAGTGCTGTGGGTAATGGCACTGGGAAGAGCAGGAGACAGGAGCTGCTGGATAAAGTACAGGTCAGCCATAGAAGTAGTTAGGTCTAAGGGAGGGATCCCAGTCATATGTAGCATCTTGCCTAGAAATGGAGTGGGCAATGAATGGATGTCTAGGGCAATTGGTATAAATTGCTGGCTAGACAGGTACTGCAAGGAACTTGCAATCTCATTCATTGATAACTGGGACCTATTCTTTGGCAAACGTGATATGTATGAAAGGGATGGGGTTCATCTCTCTGGGGATGGAGTGGTTGCATTAGCCAATTCGATTGAGAGGGTAATTGATGGCTTGTCTAGGAATTTAAGCTGATAGATTATAGAGGTATTGGTGTTTGTGGGAAACAATCAGGCATTAGGGTTAAAAACAGCAGTTATGACCAGGGTACCTCAAGGATATGTTTAAAAGACAATATTCAAAATAAAGTTGCTAGTAATGGTAAATCAATTGATCAACAAACAAAGAGAGATAGTAGAGGGCAACGAGTGACTAGATCCCTTAATTAAGGTTTACTATACAAATAGTAGGAGTCTAAGAAATAAGATAGATTAGCTAAGATTGCTTGCAAGTGTAGGTAATATAGATATTATTGGTATAACAGAGACCTGGTTCAACCTGAAAGACAGAGAAATGTCTTCTGAATGCAGTATACAGGGTTATTAACTATTTCACACAGACAGGGTCAACAGGATGGGTGGTGGAGTGGCGATGTATGTCAGAGAAAATTTAAATTGTCTTAGACATGATATAAGATTAGAAACATAGAACACAGAATCTGTTTGGCTACAGTTTCTTGAGGGACATGACAAATTAATTTTGGGTGTTACTTATAGACCATCAAACCTTGATAGGGAGTGCAGTAAGCTGTTATGGGACGAAATTCATAAGGCATCTAGATATGAAAATGTTGTGATAATGGGAGATTTTAACTTTAGACAAATTGATTGGAACAATATGACAGGAAATCTTGAGTCTAGTGACTTTCTTGATACGGTTCAGGATTGCTTTTTACAACAGGTTGTGACAGAACCAACTAGAGGAAACAATATGCTTGACTTTATTCTTGCCAACAAAGATTCACTAATTAATAATGAGGTTAATGATGAGCTTGGGGAAAGTGATCACAAATCACTTAGTTTCAATATATTATGGAATTACCCAGATAACTGCAATCAAATCTGTCCCAGATTTTCACTTGGCCGACTTCATGGGACTGAAAAATTACCTTGGTGGGCTAAATTGGGATGTCCTGACTATGGGTCAGGTAGGTGATCTTGGTTGCCAATATGATGTTTTTCAGAGCATAGTTCTAGCTGCCCAAACAACTTTTGTTCCGAGTAGGGAAATTAGATCTAACAAAAATGATCCCAATTGGATGAACAATAGATTAAAACATCTCATTGGTCAAAACAGAAGCATATAGAGGCTTATCGAAAGAGGGGATGGGCAGTTAAGAAATCAATATATTCAATTAAAGAGAGAAATAAAGAAAGGAATAAGAAAAGCAAAGAGGGATTATGAAGCTAGGGTCGCAAGGGATTCAAACATTAACCCAAAAGGGTTCTTTCAGGTATACAGAAGTAAGATTAGGGACAAGATTGACAAGAGTAACTCTTGTCAGATCACTGACAGTGATAAGGATGTGTGTGAAATTCTCAATACCTACTTCCTCTCAGTTTTCACCCAGGAAAATACTAGCGATATTCCTGAAATAATAGATTACGTAGAACAGGATGATAATAAACTATGTACGATTGCGGTAACTAGGGACATGGTCCTCAGACAAATAGAGAAACTAAAACCTAACAAATCCCCAGGTCCTGATGAACTGTTTGCAAGGGTGTTAAAGGAATGTAAAGAGGAACTTAGCGTACCTTTGGCTAATCTTTTTAACATATCACTACAAACTGACATAGTGCCTGATAAGTAGAAAATGGCAAATGTAATACCTATTTACAAGGCAGGTGACAGGTCCTTGGCTTCGAACTATAGACCAATATTATGCCTTACTTCCATAGTGGGAAAATTTATGGAATCAATAATTGCCGAAGCAATTCGTAGCCATCTTGATAGGCACAGATTGATTAATGGATCTCAACACGGTTTTACAAAGGGGCGTTCCTGTCTTACGAATTTACTAACTTTTTTCACTAAGGTGTTTGAGGAGGTAGATCATGGTAATGAATATGATATTATGTATATGGACTTCAGTAAGGCTTTCGATAAAGTTCCACACCAGAGGCTATTGAGAAAACTTAAGCTACACGGAATAGGAGGAGAATTTTTTTCTTGGATATAGGCATGGCTGACAAATAGGCAGCAGAGAGTTTACATAAATGGCGAGAAATCAGAATGGGGGCACGTCACAAGCGGTGTTCCTCAGGCGTCAGTGTTGGGCCCGTTGTTGTTCACAATTTACATAAACGACATAGATGAGGGAAAAAATAGCGACATAAGTAAATTTGCTGATGACACCAAAATAGGCCGTCCAATTCATTCTAATGATGACACTAGAGCACTCCAGGATGATTTGAATAGACTGATGCAATGGTCGGAGAAATGGCAGATACAGTTTAATATTGACAAATGCAAAGTTCTAAATGTTGAACAATTAAATAACCATGCCACATATAAACTAAATAATGTAGATCTTAATAGTACTGATTGTGAAAAGGATTTAGGAGTTCTGGTTAGCAGTAATCTAAAACCAAGACAACAGTGCATTAGTGTTCGCAATAAAGCTAACAGAATTCTTGGCTTCATATCTAGAAGTATAAATAATAGAAGTCCTCAGGTTGTTCTTCAACTCTATGTATCTTTGGTTAGGCCTCATTTAGACTATGCTGCTCAGTTCTGGTCACCGTATTACAGAATGGATATAAATGCTCTGGAAAACGTACAGAGGAGGATGACAAAGATGATCCCATGTATCAGAAATCTTCCCTATGAGGATAGACTGAGGACCCTGAATCTACACTCTTTCGAAAGGCGTAGAATTAGGGGGGATATGATCGAGGTGTATAAATGGAAAACAGGAATAAAGGGGATGTAAATAGTGTGCTGGAAATTTCCAGCCAAGACAGGACTCGCAACAATGGTTTCAAGTTGGAAAAATTCAGATTCGGGGAGAATATAGGAAAGCACTGGTTTGGTAATAGAGTTGTGGATGAGTGGAACAAACTCCCAAGTACAGTTATTCAGGCTAGCACGTTATGTATTTTTAAAAATATGTTAGATAAATACATGAGTTTGTGTGGGTGGGTGTGAGTTGGACCTGACTAGCTTGTGCTGCTGAGTCTGGCGCCGTGCTCCTTCCTTGAGTGGAGGTGGCCAGACTGGGTGGGTCATTGGGCTAATCCGGGGGGGGGGGGTCATTGGGCTTATCCGGAGAGGGGACATGGACCTCCTCCGCATGGGTCAGTAGGCCTGTTGCAGTGTTCCTTCTTTCTTATGTTATGTTCTTAATACGTAGTAGAAATAAAAAGAATAGGAAAGCGATCACTGTCGTGCAAATCCGGGAGAACAGACCAAACGTAATCAAGTGTGATTGATGAGGAGCAGATAGATCAATGCAAGAGAGCGACTGAGTGCGAGAGTCAAAATGGGTGGCATCACCTGTATTTAAAACATGAAGAGGATGAAGAGTGAGAAGAGTCTCCAGATGATCACCACGAGAGTCACAGTGGGACCCTCCCCACAGATGATGGTGAGCGGCAGAGAAGAGATCAACATCCGAGATACAGAATGCAAGGGAAGAGGAGAGATATAGAGAGCAAACTGTATACCATCTGTGCAAATAAATATGGGTTGCAGTGTAATGCAGCAGAGAATAAACAAAGACCTGTTGATACGGTATACTAACATACACAAGAAGCGCACCCTCGTTAAATGAATCAACAGAAAAGGGATCAGAAGAATGCAACAGCACATAGCCTGAAACGGGACGGATAACAGCTGAACAAATTTTGGGCTCTTGTAACTCGACACATATTGGAGAAAACTGGGAGAGCAACTCCTGGAGCTCTTCCCGATTACCCCTGAGGCCACGAATATTCCACTGTAAATAAGTCATTTTTCACAAAGACAACATTAAGAAGCGATAAAATCTATGGGTTAGCAGGGTCAGTGAAGTCAATGTGTGGTGTCATTGGAAAGCTTGTAAGCAAGGAGGAATCGGAATGCTGTGAAGGAAAAGATTGCTGCCAGGGTTTTGTCTCCGCAGTATAGTTGGAGATAGCGTCAAGTGTCTCAGCGGACAAGGAAGATACTGATACCATGACTTCAGAGACAGGTGAGGTAGAGCAAGTAGAGATCGGGGAGACTATAGAGGGAAACAAAAGATGTCTGAGGTGGGAGGGGAGTATGAACCTGGAGAGATGCGCAGGCAGGGACAAAAGAATCCTGCGGTGGAACAGGAGAGGAAGGAGGCTTTAAGGTTACTTGGGAAGAAGTCTGGGGGAACAAGAGAAGAGGGAACCACACGAAGGGGGTGAACCTCCATTGTCGAGTGCGAGTTAGAAAGGGGGTGAAAACTAGGCACCGAGGCCGAAAAAGAAAACTATTGGGAAATTGTAAGAACTGGAGGAATGCGAAGAGACTTAGGCTTAGGAGATAGGATCAAATTTACAGGTGATAGGTGCAAAGATGATGCAGGAGTGCGAGACCTCGCAGCCTGAGAAAGTAGTGGGCAAGAAAAAATAGAGGTAGGAATAGGTTAGGAGGTGACTGTTTCAGATGGTAAAACCACAAGAGAATTAGACACAGGGGTGCCCCCGGAAGACACGGCACTGGAGGAGCTGGTTGGCGTGGGGGACTGCCAAGGTTTGAGGTCTCCTCTCTACTCGAGAATAAGGAACACGGGAAAGATTCCCCTGAAGGTGGAGCCGAGAGTCAGCCATATCATAAGTAAAGCCTTCGCTCTCCTTAAGGCAAATGATTGATTTCACATTCATTAAGATAGACCTGACATCGCGGGAAAAAACAAAGGTGAATTTCATTGCAATTAAGACAAGAGGGGAAAGACTGCAAGATGTATCAGCATGATCTTTGGCACCGCAGACCGGGCACTCCACTGCAGACCTGCAGTATTTACCTGGATGTCCAAAGCATCAACAATTTTGACGTTGTTGGAGTGTAGGGACCACTTTACGGACCTCAAGGCGATGTCCCGCGATATAAACAAAGGACGGGAGTTCACGACAGTCAAAGGTTAAGTGGGCGATATTACTGGGGAAGTGCCTCCGCCCGCAAGCAGGCAGGACATATGTATCCACTTTAAGAATCGGAAGGTCCTGAAGGGCTAATTGCTCTAAAATATCGTCACCGCAAGACAGAAAAATCACACTGTATAATGGTTTACGGTAAAACCACCGTACCACTGCAAGAAGTATGTAGTATGTGAGTAGTATTCTTGCGAACTGTGATAGGGACGTTATCAATGGAAATAAGATGGGAAAGATCATGAGCTTAGTTTGCATTCTGAACAGTAACGATGCGCATACCACTCTGAAGAGCGTGAAAGGATATATTTTCGCCAATGTCTCGTAAAAGAGCTTTACCGATACTGTGGTCTGAAAGTTAATTGGAGATGTCAGTTGCAAGGAAAAGAATTTGGTCCACTGTGTACTTGTAAACATGTTGCGTATAGGAAGTGGGTATCATGCAGGTTGTTTTTGGGTGGAATGAGTAAAAATTGAAGGACCGTCATCAGCGTAGGGTGTGGAACATTTAGGCGCAGGACTGCAGGCGGCCTGACCTGAGGCATGTGGGCAATCCAAAAACCATCACACCATATGTGGGGAAGCTGGACGCATAGTTAAAGATGTACAAGGGGCAGAGGCGCTAGAAGAAACGAGTGGAACCTCAACACTTGGAGCAGGTGATGAAACATCACCAGTAGAAGGTGCAGGGGTATGAGAAAAGTCTGAAGAATGGTCCAATAATGAAGTCGGGTCAGAACTGATGCAGTAACAAAAAAGGGCCTGGGAGGAGGAGGAGGTGGGTAATGGAATGAAGACTCTATAATGGTGGCACTTTTATCTCATAAGAAAAAATATAGAAGGAAAAAAAAAAAAAAGTGACGGCAGAGGTACAGTTACTAGAAAGCATGGAAGAGCTGTATGTTCCTTCCTTCATCCAAGAGGACCTCGAAACCGCCAGGAGCGCATCTGCAGCATGGAACCCGTGCCATACCCTACCCTTCACACCAGTAAACCAGCGCTCTGGGATAGCAACCTCACATCCACCGAACCTCCTCAGCGGACAAAAGAGAGGGTTGTCGGACACCCACCACAAAGCATACCTCCCTCGGCTGCCACCTCCCAGGAATGATAGGCAGCCTTCAGAGATACACCCGTCACCTGCAGGACACCCTGCCCTACGTCCCGGAAATCCGGGAAGAGAGCAGGGCACCTCTAGGTGATCCAGATTCCGCAGTAAACTACACTACTTCCAAGGGACCCCACAGAGTGGGATGAACCCCAGCACACTTCCCCTACCTAGAAACCGTATTGCCGTGTGTAACCCTAGGGGTTACAAACGGGACGGGAAAGGGGAGGGATGAGAGGGGGGAGGAAAGGGAAAAGGGGGATTGGGGAGGTAATTAAGTTCGGTCTGAGGAAGGAGACCAAAAGGTCTAATTCCTCAGATCAAGAGCCTCTTTACCGTGCCAAGGAGTCCCTCCCCCCTTCAAGAGGCTATCCAGGAAAAGAATTGTCGTATTCCGTGTGCCTCAACTTTCCTCAGTAGTCTCTGATGTGGAACTCTCTCAAAAACCTTTCTGAAGTCCATGTACACAATATCATATTCCTTAACATGAACTACCTCCTCAAAAAGCATCAATAATAAGAGTCCTCAGGTTGGTTTTCAACTGTATATATCCTTGGTTAAGCCTCATTTAGATAATACTGCACAGTTTTGGTCATCGTATTACAGAATAGATATAAATTCTCAGAAAATGTACAAAGGAGGATGACAAAGCTGATCCCATGTATCAGAAATCTTCCCTATGAGGATAGACTGAGGGCCCTGAATCTGCACTCTCTAGAAAGTCGTAGAAATAGACAGGATATGATTGATTGAGGTGTATAAATGGAAAACAGGAATAAACAAAGAGGATGCAAATAGTGTGCTAAAAATATCTAGCCAAGACAGGATTCAGAGCAATAGTTTTAAGTTGGAAAAATTCAGATTCAGGAAGGATATAGGAAAGCACTGGTTTGGTAACAGAGTTGTAGATGAGTGGAACAAACTGCAGGGTACCGTCATAGCAGCTAAAGCGTTGTGTAGTTTTAAAAACAGGTTAGATAAATACATGAGTGGGTGTGGGTGGGTGTGAGTTAGACCTGATTAGCTTGTGCTAATACGTCTGATTATGTGCTCCTTCCTGAAGGGGGATGGGACCTGGCCTGACTAGGTTGGGTCATTGGCTGAAGCCTGTAGATTTGAACCTGTCTCGCATGGGTCAGTAGGCCTACTGCAGTGTTCCTTCTTTATGTACTTAAATACCTTTGTGGAAAAAGTTAGTAAATTCTTAAGGCAGGAATGCCTCTTTGTAAAACCATGCTGAGGTTTATTAATAAATTTGTCTTCCAAGGTGTCCTGATTATAGAAATATGTTTACAGAAATATGTTGAAAACTAGCCAAAGGTTCACTACGTTCCTCCTTACATGCCTTTTAAACTGTTGTGAACAGTTCATCAGGACCAGGGGAGTTATTTGGTTTTAATTTATGTGTTTCTCTGAGAACCATATCACTAGCGACTTGTGTCACGCATAACTAGCATCTTCCTATAAAAGAAAAACTGAAAGGAAGTGTTAAAAATTCTACACATTTCATTATCACTGTCGGTGAGCTGACCTGAGTTACTTGTCTTGTCCCAAATCTTACTTCTGGATACCCGATAGAAACCTTCTGGGTTATTCTTCGTATCCCTTGCGACTAACTTCATCTCCTTTTTTCTTTTCTTATTCCTTTTTTTATTTCTCGCTTTAATTGAATATGTTGTTTTAACTGTCCCTCTCCGTTTTTTATTCACCTGTAAATGCCTCTTTTGAACCATTGAGATGTTGTAATCTATTGTTTATCTACTTTGGATGATTTTTGTTTGATCTAATTTCTGTATCTGGAACATAAGTAGTCTGTGCAGCTATAACTATGGTCAGAAAAACGTCATATTGGCAACCATCACCGCCTTCCTGACCCATAGTCAGGTCATTCCTGTTCAAACCTCCCAGGTAACTTCGCAGTCCTATGAAACTGACCAAGCGGAAGTCAGGGACAGAGACTTGATTGTAGTTATAAGTGTAATTCCATGATAAATTGGAACTGAGCAATTTAATTGATACTTAGTGATATGATCGTACATTCAGCTGGGGATGTGGTGAGTGTTTGGGAATGATTGGTAGTATCATCTACAGTAGAGATAGTTGATGTTAGTATTAACTAGGATGGTGATAGTGGGCGGTGGTGTCACCTGGGAGGAGGGGAATTGTACTGGGGAGTATTTTCAGCTGGGAGACTGTAGTAGTGACGGGTAGTGATGGCATCCATGGTGGTGGTAGTGAGTGTAAGCTGATGGAAGGGTACTTGTGGTGAGTGGCATCGTCATTCTGAGTAGTGGTGATGGCAAGCAGTGCCAGTCAGCTATGGTAGACGTGGGTAGCATTGTAAGCTGACGGGGAAAAGTAAGTGATAGTGCCTGCTAGAGTGGTAATGAGTGGGACAGATGGGGATGGGATGGTGGTTGCGGGAGATGGTGCCCTCTAGGGTGGTAGTGCCTGCAAAGGTGATGTTGGTGCGTAGTAGTACCTGCTAGGATGATGGTGGTGGGTGGTACTGCCTGATAGGGTGATAGTGCCTGTTAGGGTAATAGTGCCTGTAAGGGTGATAGTTACAAGTAGGGTGATAATACCTGCTAGGGTGACAGTGCTTAGGTGGTAGTGAGTGTAAGGGTGATAGTAGTGGATGGTCGTGCTTGCTAGGGTGATAGTACTGCCTGCTAGGATGATAGTGGTGGTGGTATTGCCTACTATTGTGATAGTGGGTAGTATTGCCTGCTAGGGGATTGTGCTTGACAGTGACTGGTAAGGTGATAGTGACGAATGATAGTGCCTGCTATGGTGATCGTGGTGGTTGTTGTACCTTCTAGGGTGAAAATCTCATAGGGGGATACTGGTAGGTGGAGCCTCCTAGGGTGATAGTGGTGGTGATATTTCTTGCTAGGGTGATATTGGAGGATGGTAGTGCATGCTAGGGTGATGGTTGTATTGATAGTCCCTGCTTGGGTGATAGTGCCTTCTAGAGAGATAGTGGTGGGTGGTAGTGTCTGCTAGGGTGATAGTGGTTGATGAAAGTGCCTGCTAGGGTGACAGTGATGGGTGTTAGTGCTTGTTATGGTGATAGTAGTGGGTAGTAGTGGCTGCTAGGGTGAGGGTGATGTGTGCTTTTGCCTTCTAGGGTGAGAGTGGCACATGCTAGTGCCTCTTAGGGTGAGTTTGGTGTGTGCTAGTGCCTTCTAGAGTGGTAGTGTTGGGTGGTAGTGTTTGCTAGAGTAATAGCAGTGGGTGGTAGTGCATACTAGAGTGATAGTAGTGGTGGTAATGCCTGGTAGGGTGATAGTAGTGGGTGGTAGTGCATGGTAGGGTGATAGTGGGTGGTAGTGCCTTCTAATGTAGTAGTGGTGAGTGGTAGCGACTTCTACAGTGGCAGTGGTGGGTGGTAGTGTCTGGTAGGGTGACAGTGGTGGGTGGAAGTGCCTGATAGGGTGACAGTGATGGGTGGAAGTGCCTGCTAGGGTGACAGTGGTAGGTGGAAGTGCCTACTAGGCTGACGGTGGGTGGAAGTGCCTGCTAGGGTGACAGTGGTGGGTGGAAGTGCCTGCTAGGGTGACAGTGGTGGGTGGAAGTGCCTACTAGGGTGACAGTGGTGGGTGGAAGTGCCTGCTAGGGTGACAGTGGTGGGTGGAAGTGCCTACTAGAGTGACAGTGGTGAGTGGAAGTGCCTGCTAGGGTAAAAGTGGTGGGTGAAAGTGCCTACTAGGGTGACAGTGGTGGGTGGAAGTGCCTGGTAGAGTGACAGTGGTGGGTGGAAGTGCCTAGTAGGGTGACAGTGGTGGGTGGAAGTGCCTGGTAGGGTGACAGTGGTTATAGGCAGAATATTTTCCCTAATTAAACAGCCCAGATGAGACCTTCGAGAAGTAATCTTGATTTTTTTTTTTACTGTTTCAACCATCTGTTTTCGCTCATAACTAGTGAACACCTCATCCACTCGGCTTCAGTTAGGACTGGTGTAGGGAAGCAAGGATTTAGCCTCGGGAATGACTGGCATGTTCACCTACCATGTGAATGAAGCTTGGATATCCTCCAAAATCTTCAATGGCGTAACTTCAAATAGTCATAACTTGCTTCCTAATTTCACGACTGCGTAGAGTTTATTGCAAGCATTTAGTTGCTGATTTAATAATTTTGTGTTAAAAATATTGTGAAATTTCTAGTCCAGTTAAAACATGTTAAATAAATTTGAGGTTGACTCTTCTGAACGGCTCAAATATTTAATGGTTGATGTATGTTAAAACCAGGATTATTAAAATCGGTACAAAGCAATAAATCCACTAGGGACTAGGACCAGAATAGTACCTGTAATGTTTCGTAATAATGTTGGTAGAATTACCGACAACATGTAAAGTAAAAGGACACAAGTGCAGCTAATGTGACATTTTATTGGGACAACGTTTCGCTCTCCAGGAGCTTTGTCAAGCCGTAACGGCTTGACAAAGCTCCTGGAGAGCGAAACGTTGCCACAATAAAATGTCACATTAGTTGCACTTGTGTCCTTTTACTCCACATATTAAGTTTCGTTTCCGTGCAGGCAGATTTATTGACGTAGTAAAATATGAGCGAAAGTTTGGAATCGCCAGGAATCCGTCCCATAACTGGAGAAAGACTCGTCTAATACATTTCAGATTACCACCGCTGGTGTTTCCCAAATACAAGATTCACGCTGCTATTGGGTGCGATAAGTCCCAATTTCGCAAACTTATTGAATAAATAATGATATTCCCCTTTATTCAGTAGCTAAAAAATACTTCTTCTGATTGGGTTTGATATATTATCCAAGACGCCTTATATCAGACGGATAATAACTTATATATTGACTTCCATAAATGCAAATTTAATATTTTACATAACTGGTAATGAACTTGAAATCCTTAGATATCATTATTATAATCAAGGGGAAGCGCTAAACCCGTAAGATTGCACAGCGCCTGTGGGGGGGATGTGGAAGGTATTCAGGCTTAATTCAGGGAACTGGAGGACAGATCTAATTCCCTAGATCTAGAGCCCCTCACCAACGTCAAGGAACTTTCCTTGACGGGTTGGATCAGATCAATTACTGAAAAATGTCTACTCTGATCAACTTCAGATTTTTGTCATCAGTAAATGAGCTTTGTAAATTTCTCTTTTGTAACTAGAGAATGACTTGTAATCGCCTACCATTTTGCAGGCGCTGACCCCTACAATTTTGGCGCTTTCCACTGATTAAATAATAACTGTGAAAGGCAACAATCGTCAACGGTTGATGCATCGTATGAAGTGGGTGGATTATTCTTTTCACAGAAAATTTGAGGCCTGGTCACAGACCGAGCCGCGGGGGGCGCTGACCACCGAAATCCTTCCTAGGTAAACTCCAGGTTTAGAGCCGTTATACTTCGTCAGCTGATTTCACAGCCCGTCAGGTATACAACAGTCGACTAACACCCAGGTACCTACTTACTGCTAGGTAAACAGGGACATTAAATATGAGGAAACATGCTCACTTTTTCCACCCGTGCCAAAAATGCATTTTTAGTTATCTTAGAACGTTTAGTGCTGATGTGGCTTCCTCAAAGAAAAACTAACTCTAGATAGTCGGTTAAAATAATCTATAAAGAGTCAATTTCAATAGTCAAATTGGTTTATAGGGGAATGACTGGAGAACTTTTCTTCTGCTCTGAAATAAGTCACAGTGTCTGACTTTCTGGTTGTTTTTGGTTAAATCAAAATTAATGTTCTTAAATGTTCCTTAAATATGTGTTTTTTCATGGTTATGGACGGGGGCCGCGGGGGGCGTTGACCCCCGGAACAACCTCCAGGTATACTATGTTTTCATAAATCTTACTTTCTATTTGCTTATTTTCTTATTTACTCAGTTACTTACTTACTGTACTTACTTTCTTTAAAGGTGTACAGGTCAAAATTTGCTTTTTCGGAAAGAAACTGGAAGAATTTAAATACTACTTTTTATGTAGTTTCTGAGGGTGGCATCTGGCTTCAACCCTTCCATGATTGAACATTAAAATGGTATAAAATACCGACAGGTTGTTAGGTAAGACACATATGCAACAGTTAGGTATCTTTATTTCGAAACGTTTCGCCTACACAGTAGGCTTCTTCAGTCGAGTACAGAAAAGTTGATAGAAGCAGAAGAGACTTGAAGACGATGTAATCAGTCCATCACCCTTGAAGTTTTGAGGTGGTCAGTCCCTCAGTCTGCTTCTATCAACTTTTCTGTACTCGACTGAAGAAGCCTACTGTGTAGGCGAAACGTTTCGAAATAAAGATACCTAACTGTTGCATATGTGTCTTACCTAACAACCTTCCATGCTTACAGCTTCATAATGCAACCTAATATGCCTCCAAATTTAGTTCTCTCTTCGGTCCAATGGAATGGTTTTAATTCGATTTGAGATGCCCTAATTTATCACTTTTATTGGCGAAACTGGGATTTTAATTTGAATATGATAACTTGTAAATGCTCTTCTGGCTTCCTTTAAGTTTTCACCGTCAGTATTCAACTGTAATATCAGCTTAGGCAGCACTGTAGTATTCCAGTCGCGTGCGCTGAGGGTCATGGGGCTGGTCTTATGGAATCCATTGCTACCTTCCTCGTGTCGCCCAGTGGTGAAATCTATCTAGTGGCTGGGTTGTGTTGAAGGTGATGGGTGATATTATCACTTGGGGGGTGGTGATGGGTGATAGCATCAACTAGAGTGGTGGTGATGGGTGATAGCATCAGCTGGGGTGGTGGTGATGGGTGATAGCATCAGCTGGGGTGGTGATGGATGATAGCATCAGCTAGGGTGGTGATGATGGGTGATAGCATCAGCTGGGGTGGTGGTGATGGGTGATAGCATTAGCTGGGGGTGGTAATGATTGGTGATAGCATCAGCTGGGGTGGTGGTGATGGGTGATAGCATCAGCTGGGGTGGTGGTGATGGGTGATAGCATCAGCTGGGGTGGTGGTGATGGGTGATAGCATCAGCTGGGGTGGTGGTGATGGGTGATAGCATCAGCCGGAGAGGTGATGGGTGATAGCATCAGCTGGAGTGGTGATGATGAGTGATAACATCAGCTGGAGTAGTTTTGATAGATATCAATATCTTCTGGAGAGGCGGAGGATGACAGTCATGGCTGAGGATGTGGTGGATGGTAGTCTTACCTGGATTAGTTCTGATGTACAAGACGCAAGTCACCTATGCTGTTTGGATAAAATACAGACCCAGGCAAAATGACTCGTCTCTCGGCTATACCTCATTTCTGTAGAGCCTTCAGCATGGAAAAGATGAAAGTGGCTATTACTATGAACAAGTCCTGTAATATCAAAATACCACAACTGGCTCCACTTTGTGGACAGCGAGAAGATAGCTTGTATATGATAAGACGGGAAGTAAATAGCAACTATGACTGCATCTTTCACAAGAACATCAGTTAATCTGAGATTATCCATTCCTTGAATGACTTGAATCTAGAGTAAGTTATTATAGCTAGCATGTCAACATCAACGAAATAAAGTCAGATAAATGAAATTGCTGTCATACGACTTGGTCGAACTTTGGGCAAATATTCTGTTAGTGGGTTGAATTTGTGAAGGACTTGCCTGGTATGGGCCAACAGGTCTTCTGCAGTGTTCCTCCTTTCCTGTGTTGTGCTACTAGATCGGACGCAGTGCTCCTCCCTTAAGGGACGTGTGTGACCTCACTAGGTCAAGGCATTGGCTTAAGCCGGTGGGTGAATTGGACCTGCCTCGCATAGGCCAGGTCCAATAATAAGTCTTTCAAATGAGTTGAGGTAGGTCACAGCTTAAGGTAAAACCTTTTACCTAACCCTGTAAAACCCTTTGATTAAGAAAGAGAGAGAGAGAGAGGGAGAGAGAGAGAGAGGGAGAGAGAGAGAGAGAGAGAGAGAGAGAGAGAGAGAGAGAGAGAGAGAGAGAGAGAGAGAGAGAGAGAGAGAGAGAGAGAGAGAGAGAGAGAGAGAAAGAAAGACAGAGAGAAAGAGGGGGTGGGGGAAGGGAAGTGGCTGGCCGTTCTAATTCAATCAATGACGTTTGAAAAGTTAATTTAGATGTTTTCCGCTGGGGTAACAATAAGCTATTACCGTGCAGTCGACCAAGAGCTGACGTTAATTTTAAATTTCCAGATTCAGCTCGAATGTGACACATTCCGCAAAGCGTCACACACATGGGTGTTGTCGTATATTATTTTACATTCTATTCAATAACTGAGAGTAATAATCATTATAAATAGGCAATTACTGCACGTGCAATTCAGTGGAAAACCTCGTTTAATTTTCCACGTCCCGCTTGTTCCCATTCATTCAATGCGAGTTGTTAATTGTTGTCGAATTTCGATTTCAAGTACATTAATTTTTTGTATCAGCTGTGTTAGAGTAAACTACGTCTTTAATGAGTGAATTTTTAATTTGTCTTTATTTTGAAAAAATCTTTGTGAAATACCTTTGTTACAAAATAGCATAATCAAACGATACGACGGGTGGGGTATGCACCGGCTGTCAGAGAGTCTCAAAACTCCAGACCGTCGCGTTAGCCACTAGACCAGCTAGCCACAATAAGATTCAACCAACTAGGTATATTTCTACACCATAGGAAGGTTAGCATAGGCAACACTGTGACCACAAATGCAAGTTTTTACAGACAAATCTCCCGCTAGCTGGTCCAGTGGCTAACACGACGGTCTGGAGTCTTGAGACTCTGACCCCGGGTTCAAACCCCACCCGTGGAATGGTTTGCTTGCAATCGTATCATTACGATTTAGCATAAAGAATCGAGGTGACATTTCACTCATATGTACAATATTTTAAGAACATAGAATAAATTCCTGCCAATGACAGATTTAAAATGCGAATAGTTCTGAAACATGCGAGAAAATCCTACCAAAATGACATGCTCAGAAAGCATTGAAGAATGAATGAGCATCATGTTCTGAGCAGCCAACAAGAAGATGAACCATCTCTGCCAATCCAGAGTAACCAGATACACAGACAAGTCAAACACTTACATTACAATATAATAAAAGCAGATTTCAGAGACTGCAAAATGAAGGGAATTCAAACGAAAATCTTATCGCAATCTTTCAAAAAAGATTACATTAAAATTCTCTTTTTAAAGCTTCAACCATCAGTGGCTTTCTCAATAGTGTGTCGAGAATATTCAGTGTTTAGGAATTCACTAACCAGATTTCATTCCTCTAGTACAATTCTGGAAGACCGTAAGATCATAAGTATAGGCGGAAGATTATTCGGATGATAGATTACAGCTTGCTCTAAACCTCGAATCATGTAGTTACAAACCATACCACGGGCGGGGTTAGAACCCGCGATCAGAGTTTTTCAAAACTCCAGACCGTCGCGTTAGCCACTAGACCAGCTAGCCACAAAAAGATTCGTCCAACTAGGTATATTTCTACACCATAGGAAGGTTAGCATAGGCACCACTGTGACCACAAATGCAAGTTTTTACAGACGAATCTCCAGCTAGCGTGGCCGTGACGAACTCTAGCTCAAGTCCCCTCGAAGCCGTCAACATGACTCACGAAATCGTAATGACACAATTATTTATATTAATTTTTATCACTAGCAGGCAAACAAATCTTGCTTGAAGTGTGTGTTGCTGTACTGGCTCTTGAGCCATGACAGTCTACGACTATTAACAGTAGAGGTACTTTGTAATTTTTCTCTGGGGTTTCCGTTACATTTCATCTGCTAATTTATGGACTGCAGATAATCTCTCAATTAGGGAAGTAGAAAGAACAAGCTTATTACACAAATAACCTGCACATAAAAGAGAGAAGCTTACGACGACGTTACGGTCCGACTTGGACCATTGACTTACTACTAAGCCAAACGTCTTAAAAGCTGAAAATTACCCGCATATTAGGCAACGGGAGCAA
Source organism: Cherax quadricarinatus (assembly GCF_038502225.1). Lineage (NCBI taxonomy): Eukaryota > Metazoa > Arthropoda > Malacostraca > Decapoda > Parastacidae > Cherax > Cherax quadricarinatus. The sequence continues at coordinate 51,417,774 of NC_091303.1, read as the reverse complement.
ACTGTTGGACTCGATATTGAAAAGGGCAGGAAACAGGAGAGCTAGATAAGCACAAGACAGTTATAGATTTAATTAGGTCTTAGGGAGGGGTTCCGACCATATGTGGCACTTTGTCTAATAGAGGAGTAGGCAACTAAATGTTACGAGCAATGGTGTAAGTTGTTGGCTAGACAGGTGCTGCATGGAACTTGGAATCTCATTCATTAACAACATGCACAGTTTCTATGGCAAGCATATGTATGCAAGGGATGAGATACATATCTCCCCTCTCTGTCGAGGGGGCCGTTGTTGAGTTGTCTATGAAGTCAAAATGATAGGGTGTATGTAGTGGTGTTGGGGGGTTTGAGTTAGACCTGACAGGTTGCATCACGAGGGATGAAAGTGACAATTATTACCAATATTCCTCTTGGATATATTTATAAGAAATTGTTCATCATAAAGTTACTAATAATTGCAATGGAACTAGTCTACAAAGACAGTAGAGGGCAGCGAGTGATTACTATACTAACAGTAGGAGAGTAAGAAATAAGATAGATGATCTAAGATTAATTGCATGTGCATGATGCATAGATACTATTGCTATAACAGAGACCTGGTTCAGCCTGAAAAATAAAGAAATGCTTTCTGAATATCACATACAAAACTATAAATTATTCCACACCGATAGGGTCAAGAGTAAAGGTGGTGGAGTACCGGTGTTCGTCAAAGATTATTGAAAATTTTGCATTAGACATGATAAGAAATATCTTTGGCTACCGTTTCTCGGGGGTCGTGAAAAACTAGTCTTGGGTGTGATTTACAGGCTTTCAAACCTACATAGGAAACGCAGAAAACTTGACTCTCGAAATCGTAATGACACGATTGCAAACAAACCATACCACGGGCGGGGATAGAACCCGCGATCAGAGTGCCTATGCTAACCTTCCTATGGTGTAGAAATATACCTAGGTGGATGAATCTTATTGTGGCTAGCTGGTCCAGTGGCTAACGCAACGGTCTGGAGTTTTGAGATTGATCGCTGGTTCTGTCACCGCTCGTGGTATGGTATGTTCACGCAGTAAATTTCTTTGGGATGAAATTCATAAGGCATCTAGATACGAAAACGTTGTGTTAATGTGAGATTTAAACTTTAGACAAACTGACTGGAACAATTTGACAGTAAATCTTGAATCTAGCGATTTACTTGATGCGATTCAGGATTACTTTTTAAACCGTGGGTGAGAGAACCAACTGCAGAAAATAACCTGCATGAGTTGGTTCGTGCCAACACGGAATCAGTAATTAATAATTTTGAGATTATAAATGAGCTTCAGAAAATTGATCACATATCACTCAGTTTCAATGTATTAAACCATACCACGGGCGGGGCTTCAACCCCCGGTTAGAGAGTCGTAAAACTCCAGACCGACGCGTTAGCCACTGGGCCAGCTGGCGGGTTCAAGCCCCGCCCATGGAATGGTTTGATTGCAATCGTGTCATAACGATTTCGTGAGTCATGATGACGGCGTTGAGGAGACATGAGCTAGAGTTCGTCAGGGCCACGCTGGCGAGAGATTTGTCTTTAAAAACTTGCATTTGTGGTCAGAGTGGTGCCTATGCCTATACCTAGTAGGATGAATCTTATTGTTGCCAGCTGGCCCAGTGGCTAATGCGTCCGTCTGGAGTTTTACAAGTCTCTAACAGCGGGTTCAAGCCCAGCCTGTGGTATGGCTTGTTTGCAGTCGTGTCACTACGATTTGTGAGTAATCAATATATCAAGTTAATGTCCCTGGCTTCCACTTTGTCGATTTCATAGGACTGAGAAATTCCCAGTGTGGGGTAAACTGGTGTGCTCTGACTAGGTTCAGATAGACGGTTTAACATGCCAGTGTGAAATTTTTCAAAGCATACTTCTAGCTGATAGTCCATGTGCAACAGTTAGGTATCTTTATTTCGAAACGTTTCGCCTCCGCAGTAGGCTTCTTCAGTCGAGTAAAGAGGAGTTTGTAGAAATGCTTGGTTAAAGGACACAAGTGCAACTAATGTGACATTTTATTGTGGCAACGTTTCGCTCTCCAGGAGCTTTATCAAGCCGCTATAAACAATACATGGACACAGAGGGTATACATTGGTTTAGAGGTGTAGTAGTTGTAATACTAGTGGTGGTACTAGTAGCAGTGATACTAGCGGAGGTTGTAGTAGTAATGACATATGTGGTAGGAAAAATCGGCATGTAAAAAGGCCGACTTTTCCTACTCATGTACATGAGTAAAAGGCCGACTTTTCCTACTCATGTACATGAGTAAAAGGCCGACTTTTCTTACCATATGTATCACTATTACAACTAGTATTACACCTACTACACCTCACTCTAAGCCTATATATACCCTCTATGTCCATGTATTCGTAACGGTTTGACAAAGCTTCTGGAGAGCGAAACGTTGCTACAGTAAAATGTAACATTAGTTACACTTGTGTTCTTTTACCTAACATTGTCGGTAATTGTACCAACGTTAAAAAAGCAGCAGAGATATTAAGAGTGATGACTGCAAGAAACTGCGACACCGAGTGTCTTCGTCCCTGGTGTATCTGTAGTTAATTGAACGGTTATGAGAGTTTCATTGTAAAACAGGAAATCCTCAGCTCGTCCATTCTGCAAGAGTATTAGTATTCCGAAATACGTGTTTGGATATTTCCAGATGTCTCGTCCACGTATAATTGTTTTCAACGGTTGCATAGGATTATGCATATCCACGTAGCGGACTGAACCTTTTGGTATCCCTTACTGGTGATATTTTTGATGGTGGTGGATGTGGAGATAGATTCTTGGAATCTGGTACTAAAGAAGGTGCTGGAGACGTGTTTAGCAATGGAGTTTGTGGGAAGGACTATCTTCTCTCGCCAGTATCATGTCTGGATGAGATGAAGATGTCATATGCACGGCGTTTGCAATCTCTAATGAAATTTGCAAAATTAATCTAAAATTTAATGACACATGACAAAGAATAAAGGCAGCAAAAAATTCAGTGACGTTGAGTAGTAAACGTATTTAAAGTGTTTACAAAAGATATGTTCAGTATAAGGGTTTCAGATCTCAAATTACTGAAAAGGAGAATTGAAATAGCTATTACAACAGTCTCTCGGAGTTTTTTTTTTTTTTTTTGTAGACAGAGTTCAGAAGAGATTTCCTTTTTAAGATAAAAATACAAAGTTATAAGAGAATAACTGTCCCCGTGGGGAGGGGCTACTAGCGGGGTGCCACAAGGATCTGCACTTGCTCTAAAAATGATTTTAATTTATAAATATTTTTCCAGACCGAATCGAAAACTCTTCGAAAATGTTTGAAAATGCTGAAAAATTTTTAGGTCGTATATAAAAAAAAAAAGACTGCAAATCACCACACTATAACTTGGATAAACTGAAAAAAATAAAATGACAGATGGATGACTGAATTTCATTGTAGATAAGTTACGTAAAGAAAATGGAGGAAAACCAATTCATCCAACATGTAAACATTAAGTGTTTACATGTAAACATGTAAACACTAAGAAGGTCTAGGCTGCCTCATCAGAGGTAAAAAGAAGCAACTGTAAGCACGTATAAGGATATAAAATGCCACGAAAGAATATATAACGAAGAATTAGTTGTACCTGAGAAAGACTCAAGAAAAGACCGGTGCTGGAAATTGAGACAAAGGCGGAGCTGAATTAATACCTGAAAAAGTTTTCTTTACAGAAAGAATTGAAAGAGGAGGAAGTAAGTGATTCAACCAAAGAAAATTTTCAATAAGTATCTGATGAAAAAAATTATTTATTGTGGAGAGAAACATGCACAGTTCTGTTCCTGTAATAGTAACAACTTGGTAGTTACACTGCACTAAACTACACACACACACATACCGACAGGGAATGTACCAACAAGTGTTGGATGACACACAACTGAAGAGGAGGTGCAGAAGCTGCTAAGTGACCTTGATACCTCGAAAGTGATGAGACCGGACAACATCTCCCCGTGAGTCCTTAGAGAAGGAGCAGAGATGCTGTGTGTCCCACTAACCACAAAATTCAACACAACCCTTGAAACTGGGCAACTACCTGAGGTATGCAAGACGGCAAATGCAGTCCCCATTTTTAAGAAAGGAGACAGAAACGAGGCACTAACCTACAGGCCAATGTCACTGACGTGCATAGTATGCAAAGGTATGGAGAAGATTATCAGGAGGAGAGTGTTGGAGCACCTGGAATGGAACAAGATTATAGACGACAACCAGCACGGATTCATGGAAGGCAAATCCTCTGTCACAAACCTTCTGGAGTTTTATGACAAAGTAACAGAAGTGAGACACGAGAGAGAGGGGTGGGTTGATTGCATTTTCCTGGACTGCAAAAATGACTTAGTCACAGTTCCTCACAGGAGATTAGTGCAGAAGCTAGAGGATCAGGAGCGTATAACAGGAAGGGCACTGCAATGGATCAGAGAATACCTAACAGGGAGGCAACAACGAGTCATGGTACGTGATGAGGTATCACAGTGGAAGCCTATGATGAGAGGGGTTCCACAGGAGTCAATTCTAGAACCAGTGCTATTTTTCGTATGTGTGAATGACATGATGAAAGGGATAGACTCTGAAGTGTCCCTGCTCGCAGATGATGTGAAGTTAATGAGGAGAATTAAATCAGATGAGGATTAGGCAGGACTCCCAAGAGACCTGGACAGGCTGGACACGTGGTCCAGCAACTAGCTTCTCGAATTCAACCCCGCCAAATGCAAAGTCATGAAGATCGGGGAAGGGGAAAGAAGACCGCAGACAGAGTATAGGCTAGGTGGACAAAGCCTGCAAACCTCACTCAAGGAGAAAGATCTTGGGGTGAGTATAACACCGAGCACGTCTCCGGAAGCACACATCAACCAGATAACTGGTGCAGCATATGGGCGCCTGGCAAACCTGAGAATAGCGTTCCGATACCTTAGTAAGGAATCGTTCAAGGCACTGTACACTGTGTACGTCAAGCCCATACTGGAGTATGCAGCACCAGTTTGGAATCAAACACGTGGTCAAGCATGTCAAGAAATTAGAGAAAGTGCAAAGGTTTGTAACAAGGGTAGTTTCGGAGCTCAAGGGGAATGTCCTACGAAGAAAGGTTGAGGGAAATCGGCCTGACGACACTGGAGGACCGGTGGGTCAGGAGAGACATGATAATAACAAACAAAATACTGCATTGAATACATAAGGTGGACAGAGACTGGAGGTTCCAGAGAGAGGACACACAAACAAGGGGTCACAATTGGAAGCTGAAGACTCGGACGAGTCACAGGGATGTTAGGAAATATTTCTTCAGTCACAGAGTTGTCAGGAAGTGGAACAGTCTAGCAAGTGATGTAGTGGAGGCAGGAACCATACATAGCTTGAAGACGAGGTATGACAAAGCACAGGGAGCAGAGAGAGAGAGAGGACCTAGATCAGTGAAGAGACGGGGCCAGGAGCTGAGTCTCGACCCCTGCAACCACAATTAGGGGAGTACAATTAGGTGAGTATACACACACACAACTACACGAACGCACACACACTCTGCAAACACACACACACACACACACTCTCTCTCTCTCACACACACACACACACACACACACACACACACACACACTGAGAGAGGGAGCAGAGGCGCTATGTATACCCCTAACAACAATATTCAATACATCTATCGAAACAGGGAGATTGCCTGAGGCATGGAAGACAGCAAATGTAGTCCCAATCTTTAAAAAAGGAAACAGACATGAAGCACTAAACTACAGACCAGTGTCACTGACATGTATAGTATGCAGTCATGGAGATTATCAGGAGAAGAGTGGTGGAACACCTAGAAAGGAATGATCTCATCAACAGCAGCCAACATGGTTTCAGGGACGGGAAATCCTGTGTCACAAACCTACTGGAGTTCTACGACATGGTGACAGCAGTAAGACAAGAGAGAGAGGGGTGGGTGGATTGCATTTTCTTGGACTGCAAGAAGGCGTTTGACACAGTTCCACACAAGAGATTAGTGCAAAAACTGGAGGACCATGCAGGGATAAGAGGGAAGGCACTACAATGGATCAGGGATTACTTGTCAGGAAGACAGCAGCGAGTCATGGTACGTGGCGATGTGTCAGATTGGGCACCTGTGACCAGCGGGGTCCCACAGGGGTCAGTCCTAGGACCAGTGCTGTTTCTGGTATTTGTGAACGACATGACTGAAAGAATAGACTCCGAAGAGTCCCTGTTTGCAGATGACGAAGTTGATGAGAAGAATTCATTCGATCGAAGACCAGGCAGAACTACAATGGGATCTGGACAGGCTGCAGACCTGGTTCAGCAATTATCTCCTGGAGTTCAACCCCACCATGTGCAAAGTCATGAAGATTGGGGAAGGGCAAAGAAGACCGCAGATGGAATACAGTCTAGGGGGGCCAGAGACTACAAACCTCACTCAAGGAAAAAGATCTTGGGGTGAGTATAACACCAGGCACATCTCCTGAAGCGCACATCAACCAAATAACTGTTGCAGTATATGGGCGCCTAGCAAACCTCAGAACAGCATTCCGACATCTTAATAAGGAATCGTTCAGGACCCTGTACACCGTGTACGTTAGGCCCATGTTGGAGTATGCGGCACCAGTCTGGAACCCACTCCTAGCCAAGCACGTAAAGAAACTAGAGAAAGTGTAAAGGTTTGCAACAAGACTAGTCCCAGAGCTAAGAGGTATGTCCTACGAGGAGAGGTTAAGGGAAATCAATCTGACGACACTGGAGGACAGGAGAGATAGGGGGAACATGATTGCGACATACAAAATACTGAGAGGAATTGACAAGGTGGACAAAGACAGGATGTTCCAGAGATGGGACACAGCAGCAAGGGGACGCAGTTGGAAGTTGTAGACTCAGATGAATCACAGGGATGTTAGGAAGTATTTCTTCAGCCACAGAGTAGTCTGGAAGTGGAATAGTTTGGGAAGTGATGTAGTGGAGGCAGGATCCATACATAGCTTTAAGCAGAGGTATGATAAAGCTCACGGTTCAGGGAGAGGGACCTAGTTGCGACCAGTGAAGAAGCGGGGCCAGGAGCTTGGACTCGACCCCTGTAACCTCAACTAGGTGAGTACACTACACACACACACACTACACACACAATACACACACAATACACACACACACACACACACACACACACACACACACACACACACACACACACACACACACACACACAAACCAACCGAAACTGACAGAATTCTCATTAGGTCTGATCAATAAACTCCCTCATGCCTACATAAAGGATTCATCAGGGCTCCATTGTTGTCGCGATGCTCATTCCTCCTCGCCTCTAACCATCCCTGATGTCACCCCCTCCTCCACCGCCCCAAACCTTAACAAAAAAAAAATGAGTTTGGAACCTTTATCACAGCGGATCAAAGTTATGACGACACCGCCTCTGCTCGGGGGTTCGAATCCCAGCAGAAGCGAGATCTGGGTAGCGGAGGGTGATTGTGGATGGCTGGACACCCCCTACCCCTTCCTTCATGCCGACCCTCCCCCCCCCCTCCCTCCTCACTTTATATGCCTTTACGCCAGTGAGGATTTTTGCCCGAAGCGTAATTACCTGTTTCCTGGTCAGCGCTTTGGTGATTGTAATTTATAATGGCTTGGTGTGTTACAGGGAGGGAGGGAGGAAGAGGAGGGAGGGAGTTAGGGAGTGAAGGAGGGAGGGAGTTAGGGAGGGGAAGGAGGGAGTGAGTTAGGGAGAGGAAGGAGGGAGGGAATTAGGGAGAGGAAGGAGGGAGTGAGTTAGGGAGGGGAAGGAGGGAGTGAGTTAGGGAGGGGAAGGAGGGAGGGAGCTAGGGTTGGGAGGGAGAGAGAGAGAGAGAATATTCTTTCTCATGTGTAGTGTCGTGCCAATAATATACCAGCATCATGCCAATATAACTACAGAATAATTACGCCAGTATCCTGCCAGAATCATTCATTATAATTCCAGTATCATGCCAGTATCATGCCAGTATCACGCCAGTATCACGCCAGTATCATGCCAGTATCATGCCAGTATCATGCCAGTATCATGCCAGTATCATGCCAGTATCATGCAAGTATCATGCCAGTATCATGCCAGTATCATGCCAGTATCATGCAAGTATCATGCCAGTATCATGCCAGTATCATGCCAGTATCATGCCAGTATCATGCCAGTATCATGCCAGTATCATGCCAGTATCATGCCAGTATCATGCCAGTATCATGCCAGTATCATGCCAGTATCATGCCAGTATCATGCCAGTATCATGCTCTCAGCCATAGGTAATCAACGAAGAATAATTTATATTAATTCCTTCAATATAATCCTCTGTCTGACGAAGTCATAAGTATTCCTGTATGTCGCTGTAACAGTGAATTACAAAACTGAGCCAAAGACGCTGGTCCAGCTCTTGATATTTTCAGCACTGAGCAAAATGTCTTCAGTTTTTACGATAAAAGAAAATGGATATAGCAAATTACCACAAATGGTTGAACGATAAGTCAAGACTTCCTTATCTCTTGTTATCTTGAAGTCTTCTCTTTCCTCTCTCTCTTTTTATACCTCGTTATCCAACATTTCTCTCCTTTTCTTTTAAACGTGTCCCCTCCTCCCCATCCCTCCTCCTTCCTCTTCCCCCAGCTTCTCTCTTCTTCTCCCCAACGCGCCGATCACATGTAGTATCCCTGAGAAAGACATTAGGACCCAAAGAGGTCAGAGGGAGTCGTGGAAGACCATAACCTGGCCTCTCTGCCTCTCTCCTCCAACACAAAAGTCACACAACGGATCCCCTTCCTTGTTTACAACGCCGCTACCACTTCCTGGCTGGTTCTTACCTCAGGATCCTACCAGGATAGGAGGGAGGGAGGCCAGACTGGAGGATGGGAGTGTGGGATTGAGGCCAGACAGGAGGATGGGAGTGTGGGATTGAGGCCAGACAGGAGGATGGGAGTGTGGGATTGAGGACAGACAGGAGGATGGGAGTGTGGGATTGAGGCCAGACAGGAGGATGGGAGTGTGGGATTGAGGCCAGACAGGAGGATGGGAGTGTGGGATTGAGGCCAGACAGGAGGATGGGAGTGTGGGATTGAGGCCAGACAGGAGGATAGGAGTGTGGGATTGAGGCCAGACA